>NW_026652295.1:8540842-8849387 GCF_009828535.3 Hylobates moloch | reverse complement strand
AAGCTCCGCCTCCCGGGTTCACGCCATTCTCCTGCCTCAGCCTCTCCGAGTAGCTGGGACTACAGGCGCCCGCCACCATGCCCGGCTAATTTTTTGTATGTTTTTAGTAGAGACGCGGTTTCACCATGGTCTCGATCTCCTGACCTCGTGATCCGCCCGCCTCGGCCTCCCAAAGTGCTGGGATTACAAGCGTGAGCCACTGCGCCCGGCCCCTCGATGATTTTCTTAATGGCATCTGGGACTTGTTGGCTGCCTCCTGGACAGGAGAAGCTGCTTCTCCTCTAACTCTAACATTTTTAAAGACAAATCTCTTTCAAAAATTATCAAACCAACCTTTGCTGGCATTAACTTCCCCAACTTTATATATCTCCCCTTCCTTTTACTTTAAGTTGTGATAAAATGACTTTGCTTTTTGTCAAATCATATTAGAGTTTATAGGTATGCCTTTCTTATAGCAATCCTACACCCACATAAAAGCTGCATTTTCTATATGAGATAAAAAGGTATTTCACAAAAAAGTGCAAGTTTTTTGTGCCTGCTGGCACAACTGCAGCTACAGCTTCATAAACTTCTTTTTCATTTTTCACAATGGTTTTTATGCTGCAACCATGAAATGAAATGGTGGGCAACCAGCAGCTGGTAGACCTCAATCTAGGATACATATCGAGCAATTCAAATAATTCTTGTAATATCATGACATTTTGCTGCTTTTGGGGAGCAATTTCAGTATCACTAGTGGCCCTTCATAGGGGTCCCGTGGTGTTATTAAAGATGTGCAGTGTTGCATTGAACGTGATGAAGAATATACAAGAACCACAAAGATCACTATTTATTGCAATACACTATTTACTGGGGAGAGGGACTATTCACTCAGGGATGATGAGCATCACACGTGTTTTAACTGAATACTGGCAACACCTGAGCTCACCGCAATAGCAACAGGAGGGGGCTACAAAATTACGACAGTAGTATAGTATATACTACAGTGAATTGTATGCACTTATGACTTCATATTGCATCTTTGTGTCTGTTTACATTTCTTTCAACAGCAAATGGCACCACATATGGTCTGTAAATGTTTGTGTGCATAAGTTTTGAACATTTTTAAATGTTTATTGTAGATTTGTGTATATTTTATAGTAGTAAACGTTAAAATAAACTAGCATGTACATGTATTCTATGCATTCATGACACACCTAATTTCTTAATTTTTTACATAGTTCCAAGCTACACAGTTCACCTGTGAGTTTTTTCAAATTGTCACAAATCTCCAAAATTTTTTCCAGTATATTTATTGGAAAAGATCCACATATAAGTGGACCCATGCCATTCAAACCCATGTTGTTCAAGGGTCAACTGTAAATCTCTGCAATGAACAAAAACGTGACCATGCGACTAAAAGTTATCCCCAATACAATGTAAGCAGTGTGCATTTGATGTCCCTGGTACCCTACTGTCCTGTGCACACTAGTTCTACTATCTGGTGAACATTCTGGGCAGGAGACGTGACCAGGGTGGATCCCACTCCAGCAGTCTCCAAATGTTTTCTCTGCCCTGTAGCCTCTTCTAACCTTTCCACGTCTACCAATAGTCCTATATACATCCTGTTGCCGGCCAGCCAGGGGTGATGTGTGCTGCCCATGTGGTTTGGATCCAGGAAGAGTATTTTCTGGTCTACATGCTATTAGGAAGGCTACCACACCCATACCCAGGGAATATTGTATACTAATCTTTCCACCTTTTTCATTCTCTTTTTTAAAGAAGATTCTGTTGAACAAACGATTCTTGTTTAACATTTCCTGAATGATATTTAGAAAGATGTGACTTCAAACCTTTTCCTTTACCAGGGAATACTCCAAAGATTCTACTTATTTCCCTTCATTTTGTAAATGTGTGAAGGAGTCTTTTGGAAATATTAGGAGAATGTATTTGTAAACATTCACGATAAATTCCTTTTAGATTTTACTAGAAAATTTTAGTTTGTGTATATGTTTTTTTAATTTTCAAAATTCTTCTATTGCTGAGAGTTTTAGAGTTTTTATCAGTCTTCCCGTCATGTTGCCTGGCCTGGGATAGATTTTTAGCAAGCACAAACATCTACAAAAGAATATAAAATGACAAAGTGATCTAATCCCCATGGTACCATGTACAATAATATGAAAATGGGTCAAAAATATGCTCAAATTTGCATAATTAATATTTTACCCTAAAAAATGTGGGAAGTCAAAAGCATGGCATGGATGTGATGGCACTCTGTGGTCATTTCCAAAAGCAAGAGTGAACAATTACAAAATTATCTTCCTTTTTACCAGTAAGTTATCTGTAAAATCAGAGTCTCTCAGTTTTGCGCAGGGCCTGTATTTCCAGTGGCTGTCCTGCCTTTACCTACCAACAACAGACATAGTTTTTAAGTTCAACCAATGATACATCGAAACAGATGTCTGGTTTCCACAAGCCACACCCTAATCAAAAGAAAGCCTTAGGATACTAACAAGCTAATACAGTTTATGGGCATAATAATTCAATGTTCAGAAGATTATAAAAACAAGGTTTACAGAATTATTTTAATTATTCATTAAGATGTTTTCTCTTTCTTTTGAGAATATCTTCTTTATAATACTTAAGATTGTATGGTCATAAAAAAAAAAAACTCCAGAGGGCACAAGATTTCCCCCTCCTTGCCTGGGAAAGATTTTCTTCTGAGCTATAAATGTTAAGATCCTAAATCTTTATAGATGCCTTCTGGTGATACAAGAGGCCTAGGGGACAAGTTTTGAAAAGGGGTGCTTAACAGTATTCCCTGGGAATGAGTGATGTTAAAAAAAAATGCTGCTGTTATTTGGAACCATATGAAATTGCTGCTACTCAACTATTTTGATGTACAGAAGGCTCAGCCTGCCACTCTGACTGATATATTGTATTATAGGTTTATAGTACCTTATAGTTAGCAGAGCCCTTTCTCCTGCATGATTTTATTCCACTCTCAAATAATCCATCTGGTAGGAACGTTATAACTATTTCTTTCTCATAGATGAGAAATCTGTGCTTTAGAGGAAAGATGGGGCTTCCTGGCCTGGGTCATGTAACTCTAAAGAAACTGAGCTGGTGCTCGGACTCCCACTGCAGGCTTCTCGGGAGGGGGCATGGCCTTCACATACAGGTGTCAGGACTGCTCCCAGCTGGGGCAGGAAGTGCAGGCCAACATGGAGACAGAACTCATGTCCCAGCTGAAGTTTCCTGGCTGTCCTTCTCTAATTTACACCAAAAGCTGGTCAAATGAATACAGAAACAGAATCACTTCCCTACAGTAGGGATAATCCTTCATAACTGGCCTTCATTACTGATGTTTGGAATGTATTTTTCCCCGCAGTGAAATAAAGGCTGTTGGTGTACCCGGATTATTGGGCATATCTGGTTTGTTACAACTTTGGGAAAGGTGAACAACCTTAGGGGTATACTCATCATACAGATTCCCATCAGTGATAGGAGGTGAGTAGAGTGGTAGGCAGAATTCTTAAGTGGCTCCCAAGATTCCCACCCCCTGGTATACAGAGCCTGTATATGCACCTTCCCTTGAATGTCTTAGTGGGATCTGTGAGTATGGTAAGGTGGTTACTCCCATGATTGTGTTATGTTCTATAAGACTCCATCTTAGAAGACTAGAGAGGGATTCTCCTGCAATATGTCATACCAAATTCTGCCAATAACCAGTGAGCTTGGAGGAGATGCCTGAGCTCCAGATGAGACTACAGCCCCAGCTGACCCCCCTTGATTCAGTCTGGTTAGAAACTCTGAGTAGAGGAGCCACCTAACTCGAACCTGGAATCCTGACCCATTGAAATGCTAAGGTAGTAAATTTGTGTTGTTTAAGCCTTTAAGTTTGTGGTAACTCGCCATCCAGCAATAGAAAACTAATACCAAGACATAGTGCTTCAGGTACTTTCATGATTTGCCTACATGGGATTAACCTAAGTTGCCTAACTATTCACTTTCATGGCTTGAAGAGCATTTATGTGAAGAGAATAATCCATAACCCTGTACCCTAAACTCAAAAGCTATGTTATGTCAACTGATATATTTTCTTTATTCAGTTTCTGGAAAACAACATAATAATAGACTTTCTGTGACATACATATATTTGCTATCTGAAATATTCTCAACAATAGACATTTCTGTTTTCTTTCACAATATAGAAAATTTAAGTAAATACATGCAGTTTTGTTAGTTTTTTAAAACATAATATAAATAATTGCTGTGCTATGTTAGATTGTGTTAATGTTTGTATGGTCCTGCACGTTGGTTATGTATTAGCTTCATTTTATAGATGAATATATTAAACCATAGATTAGTTGAAATAATTTGTTTAGAACTAGTAACTGGCAATGTTGGAATAAACTCAGCTTTTCTGACTCCTGAGTTCAAGATTATTTTGATCATGGCATTCCTAAAAAAGCAAAATAAACAAAATACAATAACTGTAATGGAGAAAGGTGAACACTTTTTTCCACAAGAACTAAAATAACAACAACAGCAAAAATCCTTTGGTTAGGGGTGATCATGTTGGTGGATGTGGTGTTTAAGCCAGTTTTCTCCTTAACTAAATTAGAGCCTTGGGAGCCTGGGATTCCCTCCTGAGAGAGCTCCCCTGGCTCCACCCTTTGTTAATTCACCAGAATGTATATTTTTTACCTTGCTGATATTGATTTGATCTGCAGAGACTTTACTTCTTCAGGATTTCAACTTTCTGCTCATCTTTTGTGTAGATGTTTTAGATGACCTTTACTGCTTCTGAGTCTGTCCCTACATTAAGTCTGTGTCTGTTTTTTCCTTTGTGCGTGGAACTCCAGTGTAGTTTATGCCCTGGAATCTCCTGAAGGTGTTAAGGTCATCTTGGGTTCTACAATATGCCAATTCTGTCCAGGTCGAATTGCTTATACTGAGAGTTGAATGTTCAAACAATTTAAACCAATGAGCTATGTCCGATATTTGTTTGACATGTATAAAATATAAAAAATAAGTAATTTTGAATCTATATTAACTTGCTAATGAATTGTATAAACCCTTAATGACTGGAATTTTTCATAAATTAAGTATCTAACTATAATTAAACTGGTTAAAAATAATTCGAGTAGACTTAATGGTCAATCAGGCATGAGATATCATCCATTGCAAAGGTGTTTAACAATTTCTTTTCATATTATGGAGAAAAATATAGATCAGAAGAAAATAGCAATGTTTTTGTATTTTTCTATAACAAAAGTTAAGTTGATCTAAACACTTTTCAGGCATAGTGTATATAAAATATTTTATTTCACAATGACTACAATTAATTCTGGAACAATAGATTATCCACTTGAAGCATCTATTTCAAAAAATACCAAAATCAGGGTTAAAAAATTAGAAGCCTTTAAAAAGTTTAATTGCTATTTCTTAAATTTTACTTCAAATGTAATGATCCAACTTAACCCAATTTATAATAAAATATAATTGGTTATGCTAAAATATTATGCGAAGAAAACATATTTCAAAGTAATGTGTATAAAATGATAATTTATTTGGACAATTCTGATGGAAAGAGCAAACATCACTATTGTTTTTCTTTTCATGCGAAGAATATGGATCGTTTCTTTACTCTTCTACATTTTTTAAGTTATTCCACAAGGAAATACATTATTTTGGTAATAAATAATTAAAATATGATATTTTTACATTCAGCAATTATTCTAGATAAGTATAAAGGAAAGGACTTTCAAAAGTCACTCGCCTGGAGTGTGTTCTCCATGAATAGTTTCTGGATTTCAGATCAGCTCATCTGATTTCTCTGTCCTGACTTTTGACCATACTCTCTATCTTCACTTTCCATGGTTTCCTGGTATTCTCTTTCAAGTTCTGGTCTTGCCTCTTGACAATTCTTTTTTTTTTCTTTTTTTGCTTTTGCCTCTTCTCTGGTTTTCATTTTGAAAAAAATGAATGTTCTCCTTATTGGTAAATCCACATTTCTTAATCTGTATGTTGATAATTCCCTACTGTTAACTATCTTCTTCGTCTTGAAACACTCTCTCCATTGGCTTCCATGCCACCGTATCCTCCTGGCTTTCTTCCTCTCTGACCGCTTCCTAATCTCGTTTACCAGTTATTTCTCATGTTTTATTCTTCTGTGTTAAATGTATGCCTTCTTCTGGACTCTGACCTAAATTCTTCTCTTTTCATGTAATATGCTCTTAACCATTTGCCAAATCTTTACTACCTAAATGCTGCCAAAACCCACACTTTTACATCCAACCCATGACTTCTCTTCTTAGCTCTAGACCCACGTAAGTGAGAGCCCATATACCACACTCAGTGTGTCAGAACCAGAGCTCCTCATGTGTCCTTCCAAACCCGATCCTCTTCTCATGTTCTTTACACAACAAATAACACTATCATCTTCCCAGCTGATTGTTCAGAAATTTCGGAGTCCTATGTAACCCCATCTTTTCTTCTTTCTCCTATGTTCAGTTAATTACCAAAAGATATTGATTTTCAAAATCTGTCCACTTGTCATTATCTCCATTATCTTCTCCATGGTTTAATCCAACATCAGCTGTTTTCTTGGCTAACGCAAGTCTCTTAACTGATTTTCCCACATATACTCTTGCTCTCCTAAATTTATAGTTCACACTACAGTGAGGGTTATTATTATTATTTTGCCAAAGCAAAATGGTCTTTTATTGTCTCAAAAAAAATTCTTACTAATTCTAAGAGTCTTTTTATCTAGACTCTGCATTCCTTTTCAGTCTTATCATAAACCATTATCTTCTGTCTACATATTCCAGTCATACTGAACTTTTTCCTTTAGGGTTTTTGCATCGTATCGCATCGTAAATCTATTTTTCTTCCATTCTGTTTTCTGGTTTAATGTCTATTCCTCTTTCAGTTCTTAGTTTACATGTCAGTTCTTCTAGGAAGTCTGCATTGATTCATTCCTTTCCTCAGACTCAGTAAGATCCCTCTCTTTTAAACTTCAATAGCACAAGTTAGTTCCTTAATATCTGCCATCTCCACTTGACTGTACATTTAAGGAGGGCAAGCCTGTGTGTACTTTGCTTTACAGTTTTTTTCTCAGGACCTACAACAATGGAGACTCTATAATGGTGCAGTCACGTTGCAGATGCTCAATAAACATGTGTTGAATAAATGACTGATGGGACGGCATTGGTTCTTATATACCAACTGTCCCCAGTGTTCTGCCAGCTCCTTGTCAGCTGAGGCCTTGTCCCAATTATGAAAGAATATAGAGGAAAGACAGAGAAATAACTTACAACTCTTCCTTGTCCTGACATGCCCTGGACCATGGCTTTTTACAAGCTGCTGAGCCTTAGTTATTATGTGTGAGGAATAGAGTATTTCTTGTAGCCCAAGAAGGTCTTTCTTTCTCTGCATTCATGGAAAGAATAGGGATAAGTGTATGTAATTGCTGGCTCTGGTCCTAATCAGAAGCTTGAAGAACCAGAAAGCCCATGACATATTTCTTGTCTTCTGTCTGAGAGTTTGCACATTGACATCAATCAGTGGTCAGTGAGGAACTGCAGACTATGTGGAATGGGGCTGGGAGTGGAAGAAGGAATGTTACTGCTTCATCCAAAACAAATTTCTCAATTGTTTGACAGTTGTTGAGCAATGAGAAAAGATGCAGTCAATTTGGGATTTTTTATTTTGCACTTATGATCTGAAGTCTTTTGGCAACACATCATGCTAATCAAGAGTGGTGGAAGAGACATTGCCATAGTTTCTTCTTTAAGGTTTAGGATCTAGATGGCATATAACAAAAAAACACAAAGGTAAGGTAAAACAAGACTACTATTAATATGTAGACATAGCTCTATTTATATATGCTAAGCCAAACTAACAAAATAGAATACCTACATAATTTCCAAACAAAGTTTCAGAAAATTGTTAGACATTAAACAAGATACAAAACTTTAAAGTTTTAATGTTTTGACATTTCAAAGTTTTCAAGAATTAGAAATTATTTCTAAATTTTTCCAGTCGTGGCCTCAGATTACCAGAAGTTTGAAGATGGAGTTCACACTTGGAAAGATCATCTTGGGTTTGGCTATAGGCCTGTTCAGTCAAATCATTCATATTTTTCTTCTAAGGGGAAAGGCAAAAACTCCAAATGATTTACATAGATGCTCCTAGGAAAGAAACCCATAAACATGGTAAGCAAATTAATGCAGAAGGATTGTGAAGAACTGCAATATGTCTGAGATTTTTATCCTATTTGGACATGATAAAATTAGCCTGCCAGAGTTTCTTGGTTGCTAGCAGAAGATGTGAGACTCCTGGTTCAGAGATAAGGACTTTATGACTCACAGCACAGCAAGCAGCATGGGCATCATGTCTCTGCTGAAGCATATTGCCTCTTGCCTTCCAAATCCTAGAGGGTAATATTGAAGGGCCCTGGTGGATCTTTCACATACAGTTGGTTTGTGTGGGGAAACCAACACATACAGCTGGGGAACCCTAAACTCAGGATACCTGAATGTTTTATAAGAGGCTAAAAGCATATTGGCCTTTTCTGCCAGAGGGGGACTCTAAATTCCAAGGCTCTTCATTCTATAACCATCCTTGAAAAAATAGCCCCTGTGCTCACAAGACATACATAAAAATGAAGAGCCGTGATAGTTGTTAAAATAAAGGGAAAGAACTTAGTTTTGCATTTTTCTGCTTTCTTTTTATCTGTCTTAGTTTAGACCTAGAAAGCAGAGGATACTTCAAATAAAACCAGTTGCTTGTGCTGTTACAATGAACATACATGATTAGATATTTATTTATGTCTTTTCTTTCTTTGTTTTCCCTCATCATGACCCAATTTGCTTATTTTACAATAAGGACCAATAAATGTCTTTTATCTGTATGAATGCTCGGAGGGGTGTAATATAAGCATTGCTATAGCTCATTTCCAGAAAAGAGGTCACAGTTGTATAGATTTTTTTTTAAATTACCAAAGACTGGCCCAACCCTACTCTGACTTTGGCCACACAACTCGCAATACTGAATAATATCAAGCTGTAGTTCAGACATATCACCTAGTACAGACATTTATTGTTATTTTATATCTGTGTTACACTGATAAAATTAAACAATACTATGCTGCATCACTTTATTTATGCATACGAATACAAACAATTCTACCAGGAGTTTTAATGTTAGTTGTGTGTATCAGCACATAAACCCATGAAAAACACTTCCTTTACCTATGGGAAGCTGATACCTCATAAATATGTGGCCTTCTCCTGCAGAGTGTAAAGATTGGTAAATAAAGAGCTCTCTGATAGAAAAAGTGCTCACCCCTGTGAGGTCAATGAGTCCTTTAAAGGCACCCTGGTTCTATTGAGTGCCCTAGAAGAGTTCATTAACCTGACACAAATAGACCATTTACTGCTACCTAGAAGATCATGCTAATTAAATTGTTCTGTTTCTCCACTTATGTCCTGATTTTCTATGAATACATGAATGTCTTGAGTCTCATTCCCCATGTCTTTGTTGAAAACAGAGATGATTACAGATTCACACTCTCTTACTTGAACATCTGTGTTATAAATCTCAGGCTTCTTTGGACTTCTTCAAAACCATTTTTGTAAAACCTTGTCACAGTAATGTTACACTAAGTAAGATCAGTCAAGATGGAGGATTTTTTTTCTTTTTTCTTTTTTTTTTTTTTTGAGACAGAGTCTCGCTCTGTCGCCCAGGCTGGAGTGCAGTGGCGTGATCTTGGCTCACTGCAAGCTCCGCCTCCTGGGTTCATGCCATTCTCCTGCCTCAGCCTCCCAAGTAGCTGGGACTATATTTCTATCTCTGCTTTGTTTCATTCCCAAACTCGCAGATTTCTCATGAGTTTTATGTTTGTTGGATGAGTCATTTAATGTTAAAGTGCCCGCTATACGAAACATCAATAATGATGTGCATTATTTATTATACTTATAAGCAATTGTCTATAAATATCTGTAACCATTATCTATGCATGAGTTTTATTAACTTCCTTCCTTCTTGCTAAAATTCAAAATTGATATCCCGTTTATCACTTTTTATTGCATCTATTTGATTCTTCTCTCTTTTCTTTTTTATTAGTCTTGATAGCAGTCTATCAATTTTGTTGATATTTTCAAAAAACCAGCTCTCGGATTCATTGATTTTTTTGAAGGGTTTTTTGTGTCTCTATCTCTTTTAGTTCTTCTCTGATCTTAGTTATTTCTTGCTTTCTGCTAGCTTTTGAATTTGTTTGCTCTCGCTTCTCTAGTTATTTTAATTGTGATGTTAGGGTGTCAATTTTAGATCTTTCCTGCTTTCTCTTGTGGGCATTTAGTGCTATAAATTTCCCTCTACACACTGCTTTATATGTGTCTGAGAGATTCTGGTACATTGTGTCTTTGTTCTCATTGGTTTCAAAGAACATTTGTATTTCTGCCTTCATTTCATTATTTACCCAGTAGTCATTCAGGAGCAGGTTGTTCAGGTGCTGGAGAGGCTGTGGAGAAATAGGAACACTTTTACACTGGTGGTGGGACTGTAAACTAGTTCAACCATTGTGGAAGACATTCCTCAAGGATCTAGAACTAGAAATACCATTTGACCCAGCCATCCCATTACTGGGTATATACCCAAAGGATTATAATTCATGCTGCTATAAAGACACATGCACATGTATGTTTATTGTAGCACTATTCACAATAGCAAAGACTTGGAACCAACCCAAATGTCCATCAATGATAGACTGTATTAAGAAAATGTGGCACATAGACACCATGGAATACTATGCAGCCATAAAAAAGGATGAGTTCATGTCCTTTGTAGGGACATGAATAAAGCTGGGAACCATCATTCTCAGCAAACTATCACAAGGACAGAAAACCAAACACTGCATGTTCTCACTCATAGGTGGGAATTGAACAATGAGATCACTTGGACACAGGGTGGGGAACACCACATACCAGGGCCTGTTTTGGGGTGGGGGGAGAGGGGAAGGATAGCATTAGGAGATATATGTAATGTAAATGATGAGTTAATGGATGCAGCACATCAACATGGCACATGTATATATATGTAACAAACCTGCACATTGTGCACATGTACCCTGGAACTTAAAGTATAATAATAATAATAAAAAAAAAAGGGCAGGTTGTTCAGTTTCCATGTAGTTGTGTGGTTTTGAGTGAGTTTCTTAATCCTGAGTTCTAATTTGATTGCACTGTGGTCTGAGGGAGAGTTTGTTGTGATTTCTGTTCTTTTACATTTGCTGAGGAGTGCTTTACTTCCAATTATGTGATCAATTTTGGACTAAGTGTGATGTGGTGCTGAGAAGAATGTATATTCTGTTGATTTGGGGTGGAGAGTTCTGTAGATGTCTACTAGGTCTGTTTGGTGCAGAGCTGAGTTCAAGCCCTGGATATCCTTGTTAACCTTCTGTCTTGTTGCTCTGTCTAATGTTGACAGTGGAGTGTTAAAGTCTCCCATTATTATTGTGGGGGAGTCTAAGTCTCTTTGTAGGTCTCTAAGGACTTACTTTATGAATCTGGATGCTCTTGTATTGGGTGCATGTATATGTAGGATAGTTAGTTCTTATTGTTGAATTGATCCCTTTACCATTATGTAATGGCCTTCTTTGTCTCTTTTCATCTTTGTCGGTTTAAAGTTTGTTTTATCAGAGGCTAGGATTGCAACCCCTGCTTTCCATTTGCTTGGTAGATCTTCCTTCATCCTTTTATTTTGAGCCTATGTGCATCTTTGCACATGAGATGGGTCTCCTGAATACAGCACACTGATGGGTCTTGACTCTTTATCCAATTTGCAGTCTGTGTCTTTTAATTGGGGCATTTAGCTCATTTACATCTAAGATTAATATTGTTATGTGTGAAGTCTATCCTGTCATTATGATGTTCACTGGTTATTTTGCCTGTTAATTGATGTGGTTTCTTCCTAGCATCGATGGTCTTTACAATTTGGCATGTTTTTGCAGTGGCTGGTACTGGTTGTTTCTTTCCATGTTTAGTGCTTCCTTCAGGAGCTCTTGTAAGGCAGGCCTGGTGGTGACAAAATCTCTCAGCATTTGCTTGTCTGTAAAGGATTTTATTTCTCTTTCATTTATGAAACTTAGTTTGGCTGGATATGAAATTCTGGGTTGAAAATTCTTTTCTTCAAGAATGTTGAATATTGGCCCCCACTCTCTTCTGTCTTGTAGGGTTTCTGCTGAGGAATCTGCCATTAGTCTGATGGGCTTCCCTTTGTGGGTAACCTGACCTTTCTCTCTGGCTGCCCTTAACATTTTTCCCTTCATTTCAATATTGGTGAATCTGATAATTATGTGTCTTGGGGTTGCTCTTCTCGAGGAGTATCTTTGTGGTGTTCTCTGTATTTCCTGAATTTGAATGTTGGCCTGCCTTGCTAGGTTGGGGAAGTTCTCCTGGATAATATCCTGAAGAGTGTTTTCCAACTTGGTTCCATTCTCCCCATCACTTTCAGGTACACCAATCAAACGTAGATTTGGCCTTTTCACATAGTCCCATATTTCTTGGAGGCTTTGTTCATTTCTTTTTACTCTTTTTTCTCTAACCTTGTCTTCTCACTTTATTTCATTAATTTGATCTTCAGTCACTGATATCCTTTCTTCCACTTGATCAAATCGGCTATTGAAGCTTGCACATGTGTCATGAAGTTCTCATGCCATGGTTTTCAGTTCCATCAAGTCATTTAGGGTCTTCTCTACACTGTTTATTCTAGTTAGCCATTCATCTAACCTTTTTGCAAGGTTTTTAGCTTCCTTGCAATGGGTTCGAATGCGTTCCTTTAGCTCAGAGAAGCTTGTTATTACCGACCTTCTGAAGCCTACTTCTGTCAACTCGTCAAATTCATTCTCTGTCCAGCTTTGTTCCCTTGCCAGTGTGGAGCTGCAATCCTTTGAAGGAGGCGCTCTGATTTTTAGAATTTTCAGCTTTTCTACTCTGGTTTCTCCCCGTGTTTGTGGTTTTATTTAACTTTGGTCTTTGATGTAGATGACCTACAGATGGGGTTATGGTGTAGATGTCCTTTTTATTGATGTTGATGCTATTCCTTTCTGTTTGTTAGTTTTCGTTCTAATAGGTCCCTCAGCTACAGGTCTGTTGGAGTTTGCCGGAGGTCCACTGTAGACCCTGTTTGCCTGGGTATCACCAGCAGAGGCTACAGAACAGCAAATATTGCTGCCTGATCCTTCTTCTGGAATCTTCATCCCAGAGGGGCACCCGCCTATTTGAGGTGTCTGTCGGCCCCTACTGGGAGGTGTCTTCCAGTTAGGCTACACAGGGTCAGGGACCCACTTGAGGAGGCAGTCTGTCTGTTCTCAGAGCTCAAACGCCGTGTTGGGAGAACCACTGGTCTCTTCAAGGCTGTCAGACAGGGATGTTTAAGTTTGCAGAAGTTGTCTGCTGCCTTTTGTTCAGCTAAGCCCTGCCCACAGAGGCAGAGTCTAGAGGCAGAAGACCTTGCTGAGCTGCAGTGGGCTCCCCCAAGTTAGAGCTTCCAGGCTGCTTTGTTTACCTACTCAAGCCTCAGCAATGGCAGACGCCCCTCCCCCAGCCAGGCTGCTGCCTTGCAGTTCAATCTCAGGCTGCTGCACTAGCAGTGAGCAAGGCTTCATGGGCATGGGACCCACCAAACCAGGCACGGGAGAGGATCTCCTTGTCTGCCAGTTGCTAAGACCTTGGGTAAAGCTCAGTATTTGGGTGGGAATCTCCCATTTTTCCAGGTACAGTCTGTCACGGCTTCCCTTGGCTAAGAAAGGGAAGTCCCCCAATCCCTTGTGCTTCCCAGGTGAGGCAACACCCCACCCTGCTTCAACTCACCCTCCATGGGCTGCACCCACTTTCCATCCAGTCCCAATGAGATGAACCAAGTACCTCAGTTGGAAGTGTAGAAATCACCTGTCTTCTCCATCAACCACACTGGGCGCTGCAGACCAGAGCTCTTCCTGTTCAGCTATCTTAACCTAATATCTTTAACTAGATCACGCAGGAAAAATTGGTTAAAATACATGACTAGGTTAACTATTAAATAACCCTTATTTTATTATAAAATAATGATTTGATTTAAAAATAATAGTTTATGTTCAGGACCAACAATGACTACTTTTTGAATGGGCAAGGAAGAAGATGAACATTAAACTTTGATTGAGGATCCTCATAAGACAATAAGCAATTAATATTCTCAGTCTAATTTTCAGTTTAAAAGACATGAAGTTCTATACTTTAAAAATATTAAGAATTTTTAAGGCCAATTAAAAGTGTGATTAAAAGTGTGAGAGTGTGGCAATGATAGACACACTAGGTAAGAACAAAGTGAAAACAATTTGTATTTGTTCCGTGGTTATATCCAGGTGAGGCAAGGCAGTGCCAGTCTCTACTGTATGCGTCCCTTCCACACTGGACGTTTCACATACAAGTCACACAAGCTTCACGTCATCCTGCAATATAGGTCAATATAGGTATTATTCTTTTTTATTTATTTTATTGAAGAGGGGAATGAGTCTCAGACAGACATAGCATGTTATATAAGATCGTAAAACTAGTAAGTAGAGAAACCAGGGTTAGTCTGACCAGAAGTCATATGGGTTTTCAATTTCACATGCTCCCCCATAGGACTGATTATGGAGAATGGGACAAGAAGGAGGATATAGCACTTTAGCAGCCAAGGTTATGAGTTTAAAGTAATTTGGGAAAAAAAGCCACACATTTCATTAAACTTTCTTAGTTTAAACCTAACTATTAACTAACTTGTGTTTACTATCCTATACTTTCTTAAAAGTGCTTTGCATGCAATATATCAATTTAGTATTACAATCACCCACTAAAATAGGTAATATAACTTCCAGCTTGCAGATATGGAAACTCAAGTGGAGACATGTTAATTGACCTGCCCAATATTACTCAGTAAGTGTTGGAGTGGGAACGTGGACAAACTGTTTTCCAAAACCTTGTGGTTTATTGGATATTCATTGGAAAAAAACAATTTTTTTTGAAGAAAGGAAGTTTGAGTATTCCTAAGCATTAAAAGAGAAAAAGCTAAATTGCTGGTTAAATAAGAAAAGGAAGTATGAATAATTCAACAAGATCTTAGTTTCAAGAGCTACATATTTTGTGACAACTTTAGGATTAAAAGAACAGAAAGGAAAATTAACTTTGCTTTTATCATAATTATTAGCATTCTAATCTTTACTATTCTTCATTCATATTCTTAGATTGTTAATTAATTTTAAGCAGATATTAATGGTCTGAAAAAATCTATGCAAAATGAAAGCCATGTTAGTCTTTCTTGATAATATATATGTTGCTATTAAGAAATTGCTGAAAGTCTAAGAGCCATGATAAAAACACATTATTTATAGAAAACATGTAGTGTCTTAAATAATGAACCGAGTCAAAATTTAAGTTTTCAAGTCAAGTTGAATAACCAAATGTTTTTCATATTTATAGAAAGCACGTGTCTCTGGTATGTATGGACTTTTAAAATACATAAGTTAATTCTTAAAATCCTTCATGAGGCTTAGGCTAGGTTACTAGTTGCCCAGCTAGTTTGGGAGAACATCTGATTTCTCAATTTTTAGAAATAATTTAGAAAGCTCAATTGCTAAGAAGCTAACAGTATTCCTATCCATCCCTAATTGATGGAAAATAGTTTTTAAAAATATAACAATATATAGCAGTAATTTCCCAACTTAAGAAATTAATTGGCACACACAGTTATGAATAATAGGGGAGAAAAGAGTTGAAAATAGGGACATACAATCTAAGAACTTCTACCTTGATAAAACCCACTTAATAATATTAAAATAAATGAAGATGCAGTAGAGTTCCCGAAGATATTTTTTAAAATAGGTTGAATGAGACTATAGGAAAAAAAAAACACACAAATTTAAGCAGTGAGAAATGATACTCTTTTTGCTTCTTAGTATTATAATAACCTCCACATCATCTACTTGGATTAGTGTAATTTATCCTATTCAGGTTTTTCAGAAGTTGATATTATCTATGAGTTTCTCTGATTTTTTAAAAACATGTAAATTGCCTTGAATTTGGATATGCAAATCCATTATCTCAAAGCTAGAGAGCTTTGAAAAAGCTGTCTTCTTAGGCGGTAGAGGGAAAGGTACTCCTCCTAACTTCAGCATTCCCTTAAGAAAGGTCAGTCTAAAGCTTGCCATGTTTGCAGAAACCATCTCCTACCCTCCTTTCCTCGTTACACATGGCCAAGTATATGCTGAAAAGAATCTGCTCTAGTAAACAGGCCAAATTTTAAAAAGTGGCACGAGATGAGATGAAAAGGAAGTGTGTGTATAAACTTGATCTTTTTCAGGAGCAAGGAATAATCAGGAGAGAATTGGAGTCAGATGGACATCCTGGCTTCCAGTGGAACAGAAACTCAAAATCAAAGCCCTGTCATCTCTCCAAGTCCCTTTTAAACTGTGGCTTCAGGGTCTGCAAATTATCCTCTATCTGATCATTGGTGCTGACTTTATGGAAATTATTTCTCTTTGGAGTGCAGGATAATGCAATAACTGAGAATCTAGGTTTTATAGATAGAACAGAATTAAGATAGTATTCTAGCTCTGACACCAGGCAGGTGTCCTCAGGCAATTGACGTATACGAGGGCCTTGGGCAACTGTATTTACACTTGTTTTTATATAAGTGCCTTGGGCAATGGTTTCTACTCTCTAACCATTTTAGGAATAACTTAGCATGCCCATCTCACAGAACCACTGGGTGTATTTGATGACATAAAATATAGAAAACTTTCACACTTTATTTGCTAGTCCTGTTGATTTTTCTTCTAAAGGTAACTACTATAACAATTAGGAAGAGTAATTATAAAGAGAAGAAGAAGATGAGGAAGACAAAAAGAAACAAGAAAGCAAAAAGTGAACAGTTGCAGCAAAAAAAGGGTCACAGTTGCAGCACCACCTTACTAATATGTCCCTGGGCTCCTTGTTGATAATCACAGAATCCTATTCTACTTTGGATTTGTAGCCAGGGATGCCTGTATGTACAACCATAAATTCTCTCTTTGCCCCTCTCCCTATCTTCATTGCATAGGTCTTCATCATGCCTAGGCATCCTTTCCTTCATCAGATACTTTTCCCTTCCTGCAGTCTTTTTGGATCTCTAGAGCCTATGGGATGACCGCTTCCATTCTAAGAGGGCACTGATTCCCCATCACCCCTGTCATTTCCCTCAGAGCTCCATATTCAGTAGCCTGTCCCTTGGAAAACCATCGGACAAAACGGTGGCATTCTAGTGTTAACACCTAATAGAAACTTTAATGCATTATTTGCCCAAAGGTTTTTAAATGGCTGTATCCATCAGGGTTCAACCAGAGGGACAGAACCAGTCAGAAATATTAGAGTTTATTATAAGATACTGGCTTCCCTCATTGTGGAGGATGCCAAAGCAATTCTGAAATCTGAAGGACAGCTGTCAGGAGGGACAGGCCAGAACACTTAGGCATGAGCTGAAGTTGCTGCCCAGAGGTCGAAATTTTTTCTTCTGGGATTCCTCAATACTTCTCTTAATAACTTTCAACTGTTGGAATCAGGTTCACCTAGCGTACCTAGGATATCTCCCTTACTTAAAGTTAATTGGTTATGAACTTTAATCATCTCTACAAAATACCTTCACCACATAGCTAGATGTGTGATTGAATAACTAAGGATTATAGCCTAGCCAAATTGACACATAAACTGACCATCACACTCCACCCGTTGTCCACTTAACATCCATATATATATCATATATCTATCTATCTATCTATATATATATATATATATATATATATATCTCCTTAAATCATACTTAATCTCCAAAGGACAATAGCATAGTTGTATTTCTGTCTAACATGGTATAACTATTCTGTGTACAACCAAAAACATGCCAGCTTGTTCCCCAGGAGAGGATAGAAAGCCTTTAAGTAATATTCCCCCTCTCCTTTGATTTCCTATAACTTAAATACTGTGGTGTAAAGTTAATTACATATACCTTATGCTAGACAATAAGAGCATAAGAAAGAGAAGAAAACAAAACTATTTGGCTAATACATATACAAATATATTTATAATTTTAAAAAAGGAAGCCCTCATTTTGAAACTGGTTGTGTGGTCATAATTTGTATTTATAAGCACCTCTTCCTGTACCCAATCCGTATTCACTTTGCCCTCAGAATGCACCTCAGCTGGTTATGGTTTGTTGCTTCATAGAGTAATTCAAACCTTCATTCTTGAAGAGTCTGGACAATTAGAAGTCTTGGCTGAATTGGGCTGCTTAGTTTTCCATTCACTAGAAGTCACAGGACATGGTAGTAGTTAGAGATGCCTGAAGCCATCTCCTGCATTGCAGACACTCTTCCTTACCCCCACAGTGTAGTAGTAGTGAGGTTTTCCCTTGATAATCAGGATCAGTCACTCCAACCAGTTCTGCAACTGCTTTCTTTGCCTTTGACCTAGCGGCATAAAGAGCTCAAAGTGGCCAGTTGGCAGTCATAACTTCCAGTTCAATGGGTTATTGTCACGTATCCTAAAGGAAACATTTCTCCCTTTGGAACCAAGACCAGCAGTGCCCTAAGATCACAGCGATGGGAAGCAAATATTTTGCTAGTTGATCCCTAGCAATAGTAGTGAGTGGTGCCGCTCACATTTCTGCCTCTTGATTCCTGTACCCATGAGTCCTCGCCATATGACAAATAGCACCATATATTGGATGCTTGGTTTAGAACACGGCACCAGTTCTGTAAGGCATTTCCACTCAGCCAGTGCTGTAACTGAGTCTTTAAAATGGCATTCCACCACTCTATCAAGCCAGCTGCTTCAGGATAATGGAGAACATAATAAAATCCATGAGTTTCATGAGCATGGGCCCATTGCCACACTTTGTTTGCTGTGAAATGAGTTCCTTAATCAGAAACAGTGCTGGATGAAACAAAATGATACTGGATAAGGCATTCTGTAAGTCCACCAAAGGTAGTTTTGGCAGAAGCATTGTGTGCAGGTCAGGGCAATCCGTACTCAGGATAAATGTCTATTCCAGTAAGAACAAAATATTGGCCCCAGCATAAAAATCCATGAATCAAGCTGCCATCAGTTACCTGGCTGATGACCCAAGTGAATTGTGACAGCTTGGGGACTTAGTGTTAGTCTCTAGTGTTCGCATATTGGGCACTCAGCAGTAGCTATAGCCAATTTGGTCTTAGTCTGACTATTTCTTCTTTGAGACAAATGGCCAGGTGCACTGCTTAAATTTCTGCCTTGTGGCAGGACGTTTCTGCACCACTGTCCTTAAGAATAGCTCAGGAAGAGGCTCATGTGCTATAGATGACCAAATTTCTAGAGGGTGCCTTCAGATCATGCAGAACCATCTGGAACCAGGCTTGAGTTCTTTCTTCCTTAGTCAGTTGATTGTAGGGAACTCTTCATGAGGCCGTAAGTGAGGTATGAGAGAGAGAAGGCAGCATACTAGGAATAGGGGTCATGGGCATTTGGGACACTCCTTCAAGCAGCTTACACTTGCCTTCAGGCTAGTGGTGGAATATTTCAAGAAGAACCCTGGAATATGAAAATTCTCAGACGGTTCTACCAGGACTTGCTGGTACAGCAGGAATTGCAGGGATTAGGCCCAGCATCAGCTTGTAAGAAATGACATTGAAGGGCTAATTATGAATGTAAATAACTCTGCCTTTTGTAGTTATTTATGTCATCTTTCTCTTGAATGTGGATTTTCTTTAATAATGTCCTTAAGGCCAGTTGGCCAAGGCCATATCCCAGTCCCATTTCCTGGGTCAAAAACAGAAGATTTTTGTAGGGTCAAGGGGATGTTTTAGAGTCGAAAATATCACTTTAACCCCCAGTTTCTCTAAGACTTCTCAACATATGCCAAACTGCTATTGTGGTTTAGAAATATACTCCATCCTTTATTAATATCAGGCTGTGAAAAGGCAGTGTGAATATAATTAGAGACTTCCTTTTAATTTTTGTTAGCAAAAATGTATGTCTTGAATAATGAGTAACTTTTTCTGCTCATTCATGCATTTAATGCCCAGTAGTTCCCAGCTTAACTCGGGAGTACTTGCCTTTTTCATTCCTATACAGCACATAGATAGAAGACACCAAGAACCTACAAGTATGAGTTTACCCAAAACCCTGGGTGTATACTCCCTGAAGATCACACATGTTAAATCCTCTTTTATCTGAGGATTATTAAAAAAAAGAATATTTGCCTTATTTTCTTTGTTAATGGCTATATCGCCTCTAAGTTGAGTTTTTACTTTTAAGTGTATAATATTGTGTAATAGCGCATGCAATAGAAAAATGCTCATAATATAATTCAACCTATATTAAATAATACACTTGGTTTAATCTAAAATTCTTGGAATCATGTTGTCTAACATCCACCATGCAAATTTTATAAATTACATGCAACTGAGCTTGCCAGTTCAATAACAGGAATAAAAGCCAGAACTAAATACTCAACTACTTGGTTTAACAATATATCTATTTTCAAAATGCCCTGACCAGGTTGAATATTATTTCATGTAAATACATTTAAATCTTTAATCAGGATGACATAAGTTAATCAGTTCCTTCGTGCAAATATAAATTCAACTTTATAAATAACTGTTCATTTATCCTTTGTAACAGAAATAAATTTTACCTTTAGAATTTATAAGTTACATATTTGAAACATTTATGTTGCTTAAGATGTTTTTACAGCTATATTGTAAGATAAAACGACTTTTATCTCAGTTTAGTTAAAAATTATGTGCAGTATATGTAGTAAAACATTTTGATTATTGTGATTATACAATTTCTGTTAGATATTTTTAGACAATATATTTTTGTAAGTGGATATCCAATACCAGCACCATTTGTTGAAAAGATTGTCCTATACCCTATTGAACTGCTTTGCAACTTGTGTTGAAAAATTAACAGATCATAAATATAATGGTTTATTTACAGATTCCCAGTTCTGCTATGTTTAACTACATGTCTCTCATTATGCCAATATCATATTGTCTTGATTACTGTAGTCTATACCTTATGTTTCTTTATGTTTTGTAGTGGAAAAGTATGAATCCTCCAACTCTGTTCCTTTTCAGAATTGTTTTTGCTTTTCTGGGTCTTTTGCATTTCCACATAAATGTTAGGGTCAATTTGTCAATTTCTACAAAAAAGCCCATTAGGATATTAAGGATTGCAGAGAGGCTAAAGATCAATTCCAGAAGAATTAACATCTTAACAGTATTTAATCTTCCATTTCATGAACATGAGTGGATCTCCTTTAATGAGATCTTTAATTTCTCTTGTCAATGTTGTATTCTCTTGCACTTCTTTGGTTCGATTTATCTTAGGTATTTAACTCTTTTCATTCATTAACATCAGACATAGCTGTAGGTTTTTTGTAGCTGTCCTTTATCAGATTGGCAATAGTCTCTTCTAGTCCTTACCTGCGAACATTTTTGTTATGAGTGGGTGCTGGGTTTATCTTTCTGTGTTTATTGAAATTTTCATGTAATATTTTTTAGCTTTATCCCATCAGTTGGGCATATGACATTAATTAGTGTTTCAATGTGAAACCAAATCCTGTATTTCTGGTATGAGTCTAACTTGGTCATGGTTTATAATCCCTTCCATATACTGCCAGATTTTGTTTGCTAATATTTTGTTGTTGAAAAATTTTGTGTCCATATCTACATACATGAAAGACACTTGTCGATAATTTGTAGTGCATTTGTTTGGCTGTAATAGCAGAATAATACTATCCTTATAGTATAGGCTCTGGCAAGTGTTCTTGCCTCTTCTATTTTTCTGAAAGAGTTTGTAATGAATTGTCATTTTTTCTTTAAATGATTCATAGAATTTACTGGGGAAATTGGGCTTGAGTTTTTCTCTGTAGGAAGACATTTTCATTACTAATTCTATATTTCATTTGTAATATATCAACTAAGGTTGTTTATTTTTTCTTGAGTCAATTTTGGTAGTTTGTGTCTTTCTAGAAATTTTAAAGTTTCTTCTGATTTGTCTAATTTGTTGGCATCAACTTGTTCTTATTAATCCCTTATGATCTTTAAAATTTCTTTAAGGTCAATAGGAATGTCCTCTCATTCCTGATTTTTAGTAATCTGTCTATTCTCTGTTTTACTTTGTTGATTCTTGAAGTGTTGTCAATTTTAATGACCTTATCAAAGAATTGACTTTTAATTAATTTTCTCTGCTGTTTTTCTGCTGTCTCATTGGTTTTTGATCTAGTTTTCATTATTTTCTTCATTCTGCATGCTTTGAGTTTAGTTTGCTATTCTTTATCTGTTTTCCTAAGGTGAAAGTTTGTTCTTCTAATGGGGGTGTTTAATGCTATAAATTTTCCTCTAAGTACTACCTTGGCTTCATCTTGTAAATTTCAATATGTTTTGTCTTTGCTTTTATTCAGTTAAAACCTTCTTCTAAATTTCCTTGTGGTCTTGTTGACCCATGGGTTATTTAGAAGTGTGTTGCTTAATTTTCAGATATTTGTGGATTTGTCCAAATTTTATCAGTCTGTTGATTTCCAATTTAATTTCATTGGGTTGAAGAATATATCTTGCATGCTTTTGATTCCATTAAATTTATTGAGCTTTCTTTTATAATCAGGCTTGCAGTAGCCAGTCTTTATAGCTTGCGCCAATGGAGCTGGGTCAGTGGAACTAGGGCAGCTTCACGATAAAACTCCAATCTACTCATATTTGGAGAATTTATCAAACAGGCAATAAGTATTTATGATTTAAATGTGGGGAGATAGCTCTGTAGCTGAGATTTTTTGATAAGCCTGAACATAATTCTATATAAAACTGCAATGTGGGTAAATATCATTGTAAAGAAAAGCTCTGGATAAAAATAGTTATTCTTTCAGAAAATACCCACGGGAAAAGATTTAGATGTGGTTCTAAAAATTGTCTCCAGAATTAAAGAGTCAAACACTTTCTTTGATTTCTACCCAGGAAAAAAAATATGTATGAATTTACGGTCAGAAGAAAAGCTTGAAGTGAATGATTTAATCCAAACAGGATGTAATGAGTCACCACCTGCACCAGGCTCAATGCCAGATATTAGATCCCAGTACCAGGGAGCTCAAGAAAGATTAAAGAATGTCTACTTAACTAATAGTAGAAAATTAAATATTACAGGGCAAATTTTTATTTTTAAAAAATCAAACTGCTGCATTTTACCTAATTTTCATCTACATTAGGAATGCACGATATTAAAAAAAGACAAAACAAAACTTTTGAGCAAAATATCGGAGATGACCATTTTATTATTTTATTTGGTAAAACAAAAAAATAAATAAATCAACAGTGAAAGAACACTGTTGCCCTCCTCTCCAATTGTCACCACCAAAAACGTTAGCAAATAAATATAATCTTTTTATGTTCAAACAAACCTAAACCCAGGGGTTTTCAGCTGTGAATAGACAATACCACCCTCTTCTGTCTTTTTTCCTCCTTTCTTCCTTCCTTTCCCTGCCTCCTTCCCTCCCTTTCTTCTTTCTTTCTTCCTGTCCTCCCTCTTACTCTTTCTTTTCCTATTTTTTCTCTTTCTCCTCCTCCCCCTTTCTTTCCTTCCCTTCATGAAAATAGAAAGCCAATATGCTGAGCTGAAATATCTCAGGCTTTAAATGAAGATGGTGGCCCCAAACTAATGTCCGAGTTAAACTATTCAGCACAAAGATATACATAAGCTTTGACACTGATTCAGCCCAGACCAAAAGCTGGAGAGTATCTTAGTTTTTAAGATTTGAATTATAATTATGGTTTTTGCAGTAAATAAGATTCAGAATAAAGTTTTACAAAAGCAAACCAACTCAAGTAAAAAAAAGCTGCTTTGATAAATCTCAAATTTAAATATTGCTTCAATATTCTTCTTTATTTTACTGTGATTAAAATTTTCTAAAGTTTTGCTAAAGAAACCAATCTTTTAAACATCTTGACTTTATATTTTTACTATGGTCCTGACACTATACTGTGTGTGGTGACAGGCACAACATGTGTAGGATTTGCCCCCTTGCCATATAGGAGTTGACAATAGAATGGTGAAATGCCATTGCAAGTGACAATAACAGCAAATACTGGACAACGCATGAGGAGAAGCACAGTACTATCAAATCATAGATGTAGAAGAGAATTTCCATTTGGGACTATTAAAAATGTTTATAGCTTGAAATAATAAAATTAATGTAATTGTATTTGCATTCATTAGAAATGATACTATTTTAGGCTATTCTACTATCCTCTGCAGCAAGGTGAGGATGGGACTACTCATGCTTTCGCTTATTGGTGTCTCTACTAAATATGCAAAACATAGTATAGTTAATTTACAATTTAAAAAGCCTTATTATTTTAGAATTTGATGAATATCTTGAATGATTAACTAAACTTTGGTTTGTTGACTTCAAAAATGAATTTTTCCCAGACTTATTTTTTATTTTGTTTTGAAATCAGAGTACAATTTTAAGAAAAATTTAACCCACATGTTTTTATTAATCAGTGCTTAAATTATTTAAGTACATTATTGTTTTTCATGGATATTTTATGTTCTAAAGACGTCTTGAGCTATTTTAATAACATTTTTATTCTCATAAAACACAATAGTTATTTTTTAACCAGAGGATTACAAAACAATCTGGAAGAAAAATAAACCTCAAGTCTTGACTCTTTGAACACTTTTTTTTTAAGTACGTTGCTACTGCAGTTAAAAGACCGTGGGTGTAGCCACCTTAGGAAAGAGAAAAGAGTTGGACCCAAACCAGTACAAGGCATTTGTGGAATAGCTTCCTTTTCCATTTATGAACAAAGAGCACATTCAGGTTTACAACTGAATGCAGGAGTATGAAGAATCACTAGGCTTGTTCATAGTTATTCAAGTAAAATTATTTGAGATGCATTTAGTGATGAAACCATGTCAAAATACAAAATATTTATAAGGAGAGAAAGAGCTCCATTTAGTAAATATGTAAGAATGATAAGAGATTCTCTTCATAGTCAGGAGAAGCCAGCCTTGACATAGTCTGGTGGCAACACCAGGGCTTTCAGAATGAATCTATGCATGGACACCATGCATAGATTTTTCATCTAATCACTGCTCAGCCCAACACAGCCACAGCCATAGAGAAGTAATGTAAGAAATAAATAGCTAGATGGACTGGATTACATGCAGGTGAACTAGGCCATTGCTAGTGAGATCAGGAAGTGGTTCATCATGGAAATTTCTCTTCACACAGTTTGTAATCTGGCATTCCATGATTAGGAATTTATTTCTTTGGCTAGAAGCTTTGTACTCTATAACAATTTAAATCATTCCATTGAAAAAACACAATAATCCTTCTTAGTCAATGAACATTAGTGATGAAGTTTATCAAATTCTTTACAGGGATTATTACAGAATTTTGATGGGCAAGAACAAATTTTGCTTTTTGGGGAGAGTTTTGATAAACTAGATATATCTGTAAAAGTCTTTAAAAATGCACTTAATTTCCCAAGATCCCGTCCACATAGATTTAAAAAGGCAGAATAAAAATGAAACTTTGTACCATGTTCATAGTCAATTCCAAAAGCAATCTGTCAAGGGAATTCTGTAGTTGGTTATTTATAATCTAATAAGATCAGATGATATTTTCTGGTACAGTTCTCTTTGTGTAAATCTTCATAAACAATACCAGTTTAAGGTTCTTTTTCTGCTGTTGAAGGCAAAATATCCAGACAGCAGTTAGATATTTTTTTAAAAATCCTTTAAATATTATTTTTAATTAAATAAGTATAACTGTATATATTTATGGGTAAAATGTGCTATTTTGATATACGTATACAACCCATGTAGTCCTCCCTCTACTCTGAAGAAAACAGATATTGACCCAGCTCTACTGGGGTAGGTTTATTGTATACGAAGGTGTAAGTTTTCTGCCAAAGGCTTAAGAGTTATCATCAAAACACTAGAGGCACAAATCTAAACTCTAGAAAGCATGTGTGGCAACTCCCAGATCTGTCTCATAATAGATGCCTGGTAATAGTAATGTCTGAATTTTTTTTAAACTTGGGATCTTTTCAAACATTACATTTTATCCTGCATTTATATTTCATCATTTTATCACCGCATTTTCATAGAGGAAGATATAAATCAACAATTTTTACAGATGTAGTAATTGAATCTTAGAGTAGCTATGAAAACCAAATCTTTAAAAAACGAAAAAGTGCCTGTGGTTCTATTCTATGAACTACAGTTCCTTTCTTATTCAGGCATCTCCTTCTTTGTTTCCCACTGCAAGACACAGAAATCTCTCAAGGTTTCCTTTAAGAATATATTTCTACACTTTTCAGAATAAAGTTTCTGAAGTCCATTCTAAGGGCAGGTAAGAGCCCAGACTCTGGACATTTAAAGGTACTCATGGGATCTAACATCTGAGTACCATGATAGATTCTTTTTGCCCTGCTCTCTTATTTCAATGCGCCTGAACCGAAGTTGTAATTCTTGGAGAGTTTCAGAATGGGAATGCAGACCTGGGTGCTAGCTACTCTCCGCATGTTAAAAGGTAATTGAATAGGTGCAAATATAAGTACAATTGGATATGTAGGCTAGAGGCACTAAATTGTAGTCTCAAAGAGGTCACACTGAAATGAATTTTTTAAAAGAAGTATAAAATTGCATCTAAGATAGATGGGGAGCAAAAGCAATATTTAAATGAAATTGTTATGGATATAAGTCACTTTTCAAGCATTATAACTACTTCTAGCATAAAATATGTTTTCACTTCATATATAAAACATTGTTATTATTCACATCTTATGACATGTTAACATATTAAAACTTAAATGTTTAATGCATATATTAAAATTTTGTGTCATCATTAACCCAGCTGATGAATTCTTTTTGGAAAAAAGAAATGGAAAAGATGTATCAAGAGAGATAATTTTTACAATTAGAATAAAAATATGTAACTTAAAGTATAGTGAGATAAAAATGTCGGATTCAAAGTTCCAAACCCCCTTTTCTCTTTTCTCTCTCTCTCTTTTGTTTTTCTCACAGGAGGCCTACTGCTATTTGTTTTCCTATTAAATGACATTTCAAATACTTTATTATAAACATAAATCACACCTTTCAAGAAGGCAAATGACAAACTAAATTTGAGATCTGGCTTGCATTTCTACGCCCTACCCAAGACTAAATAGATGAACAGTTGCTTTATAGATTGTATCTGAAAGATAGACAGAGACAGTATATTATAGAAAACACGTCACTTGAAACTGACATCTGCCCTTTAATTCACGAACATCATCCTAAACTCTGTCACTTCACTTGACATGTGTCACATACCCTGATGCATGAAGTTGTGAAAAAGAGCAATCTTATTTGCAGTTGGTAAGAAAAAAACTTATATATATATGTATAATATATATGTATAATATATGTATATTATATATGTATTATATATGTATATGTTATATATGTATATATGTATAATGTATACACACATATATTATACATATATATATTATACATATAATAAGATATCCTAGAAGCAGGACAATTTTAAAATTCATATTATTTTAGATTTTAGAAAGAGAATATGGTATATATACTATATATAGATGTTCCTGCTATGATTCCACATGTGTGTTACTGGAAAACCTTGTGTTCCACAATCTGGTACACTAAACTTAATAAGGCCTATGGGGAAAATAGGTTTGTGGCAGACTCCCCAAATCCTTTGGAATTTTGTAATCAAAATATTAACAACAAAAAGCAGTTTTAATAAAAATGTAGCATAGCCAATCTTTACTGACATTTACACATAGCGCCCCAAATAGTCAATCTTTTACAAAATGAAATCATGGAGCTCTTGCTTTGTAGGGAAAGAAGTAATGAAGGATGTCTACTTTTAACACTGACCATTAAAAAAAAAAACTTTGATTTAAGGTGTAGCCTTCATTTATCTGCTATTTAATATAAGAAGAGATCTTTGCAGAATTTTTCTTTACACTTGTAGGTTTTCTTGATAACTAAACCTAGTGGTTCTAGAAATTTAGTGGTTCTAGATGCCATTAAGACAGCTACTACTAGTAGTTGCATTTTTCTGTGTTTTCAGCTTGTTTTATTAAAATTATACATTTCTAGGGTCTTATTTATTTATTTATGTTCTATTGTATTGTATTGCATTGGATTGCATTGCATTGCATTGCATGGTATTGTATTGTATTTTTGAGACAGTTTTGCTCTTGCTGTCCAGGCTAGAGTGCAATGGCGCGATCTCAGCTCACTGCAACCTCCGCCTCCGGGGTTCAAGCAATTCTCCTGCCTCAGCCTCCTGAGTAGCCGGGATTACAGGTGCGCACCACCACGCCCAGCTAATTTTTTGTATTTTTAGTAGAGACAGGGTTTCACTATGTTGACCAAGCTGGTCTCGAACTCCTAACCTCAGGTGATCTATCCCCCTCGGCCTCCCTGTGCTGGTATTATAGGCGTGAGCCACCACGCCCAGCCTGGGTCTTATCTTTAATTGTGAGAAAAGTTGCCCTAACTGCTTCAAAATATTAACATGCTAGGAAAAGACTAAATCAAAATGAATTCTATGTTACATTGGTATAATTCTCCCATTTTCAATAGAATATAAGTCAATTTATATTAAAGAAGCATAAATTATGGCAGAACAAACTGCATTGTCAACACTCCAGTGATATCTAGGGTATCACCCTATAAGCTGATTCATTAGTATTTGTTCAGCAAAAATTAGAATCTTCATAGTAAGCAGAATCAATAAAAAGACTCACATTAGTTCATTCAGGGTTTACACTGATGAGTTCAAGTCCCATGAGCTTTTATCACCAAAAAATACAGGGAAAACCTTTTAGGTTTTGATACAGCAGCTAGTGAATAATAGACCTTTAACCCTTCATGAAGGCCCTAGTGAAAGTTTGCACAAGGCAGTTATGAGGACAGACTACAGCAGTCCACAAGTTACACTAATCTGTGAGTTCTCACCTGCCCCTGGTTAAAAAGCCTGGCATTCTTGCATTAAGTCAACTTGGATTTATAAATGTTGGAGACTTCTCATTTCCACATGCCCAGACACAATTCCTGGATTCAACACCCCGGTCATTCGGTCTTGCCTGATCTCCTCACCGTTAGCCCCACTGCTCCTTTCAGAAAACTCTCTTTACAGCATGCCAATAGGTTACAATGGCCTTGGAATAAGATTTCCTGTTCCCAGGCTTGCACTTCTCTAGTTTTTTTATGTGTTTGTTTGTTTTACCCAGAATTACATTCCTCACTTCTCTCCGTGTCCAAATTTTTACTCTCAGTTAATAATATGATAACCCTGTTCTCAGCAACTCCTTTTCAATTACTATAGAATTACTAATTACCTATGATAATCATATCACACTCAATATATAAAGGCTTATAATTGCATATATATGTGTTATAGATAACAATTCTTCCCATTTTTCTTATCCTGGGCTTTTTGTGTTGTTTCTATGGCAGAAGACCATGCCATAGTGTTATTTATAACTCATTGTGATATTGTGTATTTATAACTCATTTATAAAATGTATTTATAACTCATTTGTATCTATTAGTGTACTCCCAATAAACAGACTTATTTATCAGCTGGCAAGAAGTTAACATCTTGACTTCAAAGGAAGGGTGGAAGCAGAATTCCTTCCTTTTAAAGAGACATCAATTTTTTCTCTTAAAGCCTTCAACTGATTGGATGAGGCCCACCTTCATTATGAAGAGTGATCTGCTTAAAATCTACAGATTTAAATGTTAACTACATCTAAAATACACCTTCACAGAAATATCTAGACTAGTGTTTGACCAAACTACTGGCCACCATAGCCTATCCAAGTTGATACATAACGTTAATCATCACATCATTTGACCATTCCTCTTCTAATAGTCATTTAGATTATTTCTGGATAGTTAGCCATTACAAAAATTGCTACATTGAGTAAGCTTGTGCATAACAAGTTCATATATTCATAAGCATATCTTTGCTATACATTCCTAGAAGCATAATTGTGGGGTCAATTATTAGGTGAATTTGCTATTTTGAGGAATATTAGCAAATTGCTTTTCATAGTGATTGTACCAATATACACTTACATCAGCAACGTACAAGAGTTTCTGTTTCATCAAACCATCCCCAACATAGTGTATTACCAAACTTTTTGAAATTTCACAAAATGAGAGTCGACAAATAGTATCATATTGATTTTCTCTTATTATGAATGAGGTGGAGCTTCTATTAAAATGTTTAACAAGCACTTATACTTTTTGTGAATAAATTGTTCATATCTTTTGTCTATTTCCCATTGTCCTATTGATATTTCTATAAGTTAGAGTTAGTTCTATAATAATTAAAAATACAAAATATATCATATTTTTGAGTTGCAAATACCTCACAAAGTTCTGTTTCCATTAGTATATTTTCACCATTTGGATTTTTAATTAGAGTTTTTAGGCATATCAACAGTTTAAGTACATTTTAATTAAAATTTTACATAAACACAAGGAATTTGAAACATTACGTGTATACAGATTAATGAATTTTCATTGAGTAAAGTTAACCTTTGTAAATACCATTCAGAGTAAGAAATAGTGCTCCATAGATACTTCCCCAAATGACACTTCCAGTTACTATCAGTTCCTCCCCAAAGGTAAAGCCACCAACATACATCAGTTATACCTGGGTTTAATATTTACGTTTGTTTATAATATTTATTGTGTTTATTATATACAAAATTATATGATTTCTAAAAGTTACATAAAGAATCTGTATTTTTTGTGTTTGGCTTTTTTTGTCCAAATTCTATTTATAACATTCATTCGGCCGGGCACGGTGGCTCACGCCTGTAATCCCAGCACTTTGGGAGGCCAAAGCGGGCGGATCACGAGGTCAGGAGATCGAGACCATCCTGGCCAACATGGTGAAACCCCATCTCTACTAAAAATACAAAAAATTAGCCGTGCATGGTGGCGGGCGCCTGTAGTCCCAGCTACTCAGGAGGCTGAGGCAGGACAATGGCATGAACCCGGGAGGTGGAGCTTGCAGGGAGCTGAGATCGCGCCACTGCACTCCAGCCTGGGTGACAGAGTGGGACTCCATCTCCAAAAAAAAAAAAAAAATTCATACCCATGTTATTTTATATTAATTACATTATATATAATTACTTTATCCTCAATACTGTATGTGTTAATATACTATAATTTATTAATTCATCAACTCTTTAAAGCCTTTTAGGCTTTTGCTGTTTTTAAATACTTTAAGAATGCTGCTACAACATGCCTGCATCTTTTAGAGACTATATGCATACATTTCTGCTGACTACATATTTCAAAGTGGAACTGCTGGGTCAAAGGGTATGGTTGTGCTCAATGTTAGTATATACTATGAACAAATGATAAATTGTGATTGTAAAATTTTAAACTGTCATCAACAGTGTATCTATCATTTTAACGTTAGCTCCTCTATGTAGTGGTCCCTTATTGTGCGTGTGTACGTGTGTTGTATTCTTCTGACTAATGAGGGTGATCACTTTTTTGGACTGTCTCTATTTAACTTTTATTTTAAATTTCATTATTTTATTGTCTGCCAGCTGAAAGTTTGATATGTGTTTTTTCTTTCCTTCTGCTTAAGAGGGGAAATTGGATAATTGATTTTTAACCATTCTTCTTTTTTTAAAATAGAAATTTAAAGCTATAAATTTTCTTCTAAGCAGTTAGCTGCATTCCTAAAGGTTTGATACTTTATTTTTTTCTGACATTTAATCAAAGTTTTTCTAATGTCTATTCTTTTTCAAAAAATTTATGCATTACTCAAAAGTGCTTTGTTTAATTTCCAAGCTGTTGGGGGGATTTTTTAGTTTTCTTCTTATTGATTTCTAACTTAATTTCACTGTGGTCAAAGAATATACTTTGAACGTCTTAAAATCTTTGAAATGTGTTGAGGTTTGCTTTATGATCCAGCATGTGATCAATTTTGCTAAATGTTTCATGTGCACTCTGTTGTCATTGGATGCAGTATTCTGATGTCAATTAGATCAAATGGGTAATTGTGTTTGTGGAGGACACAGTAAAAGATGGCCTTCAATTATCCTTGCCCCCTGATAATCAAACCCTTACATAATTCTCTCCACTCGAATGTTGGTGGATCCTGTGACTTGCTTCTTACCAATAGAATAGGATTTTAAGATTGTACCGTCCGTCACTTTCGCTTTGTGATTTTGATGAAGAAAGCAGCCCTGTTGGAAAGGCCCATGTGACAAGAAACTGAGACTAACAACTGAGGCTAAAATGAGGTTGACCTCTAGCTAATAGGCAACAAGAAACTAGGGACCTTGGTCTAACAGCCTGCAAGAAAGAGAACTATGCCAAGAAGGGTGTGATCTTGGAAGTAAATCCTTCCCCAGTCAAAAATTGAGATGAGGCTGCAACTCCACTGGACACCTTGATTGCAATTCTCACATGAGCCTCTGAGGCAGACAGAACTATGTAAACAGCGCCAGGCTCTTGACCCACAAAAACTGTGAGATAGTAAGGTATATTGTTTGAATTAGGCTCTCTTGTTTAAACCCCACAAACATATTTTGTTGCTATTTGTTTTCAGTGCGTCACCATTTATATGACTAAGTCACCCTCCTCTGTCTCTAATTCTTTACATCTTCTCACATCTTCTACCAGTTGAATGTAGATAGCCTCTGAGATTCAGAGTTCCAATTTCTGGAAATAAAAATATGATGGATTTAGATGATCTTTATTCTCTCTTTCTAGACAGTACTTTCACACAAGTCCATTTTCCAGGTTTCTCAGCAGCAGGTAACATCGCTGCTTTTGTACTGATGAACATTCATAGTCCACTGATACAGAAGGGCAGGGATGGTGTCATGACATCCATGTTCTCAGTGTCTTCTGAGGCCACTTTTTTTTTTTTTAGCAAGAAATTACAGACAGCAACCCCTCTGGAATGGGGATTTGCAGTATGGCAGGCTTTGAATAGATTGGACAAGCCTCTTAATACACACTCTATTTGGTGTTCTGTCTGTTTTTGCATTTGTCTATAACTTTTCCCTATGGAACTCATGATATAAGGATCTGTACAGCTCTTGCGTGCCTCTATATCCTGCTATTTTCATGGCAGGTGTTGCCTTGGAAGGTTTATAAATGGAGAGAAACTAAGGAACTGGCTCATGGACAAAATTCCATGTCTGGCAAACCTAGAAAGTAGATATCATGGCCATATGTTTTTCTTGTCGATGCAACCTCTGCATTTAGGTTTATGTAAAGACAGTGAGACTAACTTAAAGGCTTTTATTCTGCCTACTTAGGGCAATCTGTCTTGGTTGATTGTATCAACTTTTCCCAAGAAGTTTTTCACTTCTCTGACCCTCTTCATTAATTATAGGGATAATAGAAGCACTGGGTATACATAGGCACATAAATTTTTGCTGCATTTACTCTATAGAGTCTTTGCAACTTTTTGATTTTTTTATATCTCGGGGTATATAAATCTTTTCTTTTAACAGGACATTATATTTTGATATATTTTAGTGGATGTTAGGGAAAGACAGTTTTTAACTGTCATGATAAACTGCAAGTTCTCTTGACTGATTTTCCTGATTGACTTCATGTAATTCTATTTTTCCTTTTACGAAAAAAATATTTTCATCTTTCTCATTGTAAAAAAAGAATTCTCATGTTATTTTCTTTTTCCTCATAACTGAATTAACCATTCAGGGAAGCTCTTCAATGAAGATGTATTTTAAAGAGGATTCCTGCATTCAAAGCCAGCTGCCAGTATTTATTATTTCAGACCTATGCCATTCATTTATTCAATTTCCCAGCAAGAATATTTGGAAATCCTGAATTTATTCTATTTGATGACATTGCCTATATAATATCTGATCAACAAATTTAATTCAATGCATTGTGTAAAATACTATTCTAATCTCTTTCTGTTTCCTAATTCAGGGCCGTTGCTTTGGTTCAAGTCTTCATAACTTCTTCCCTACAGAAGTAAAATCTCCCCTCCTTAACTCTTTCTTCTTTGAGTTGATCTCTGTGGTCCACCCATTCTAATGGGGTTAACATCCTTTAGTGTAACCCCAATTGCCCAAACTGTTATGTTCAAGTTTCTTAACATGATCTTGAGACTTTATCCTGTGACTTTATTTCTCTTCTTAAACCTCAAGAATGAACTGCTTAATTCTCTGAAATGCATGATATTCTGTTGTCTGATTTTTTTCTGGCTAAGATTCTGGTAAAATTTACTCATCATTCAAAACTCACACTAAGTAACACTTTCTATCCCCACACTCAGACAAGAATAATCATTGTTTTCCCTCTGTGCTCCTATAGATTTTTGTATCTATCATAGCAAATCTTAAGAGTTTCTCTGTTTCTTTTTCTTTTGTTTCAACATTTTTTGTCCTCAAGACTTTCACATTCTTCAGGGAAAGTTCTGTGTTTTATTCTTTGTTCCATCAGCATATAATATACTGGTGAACATCCTGGAAAAAAATAACATTTTAATGGATAAAAATATAAATGATCAAATGCCTCTGGATCAGTATAAATCCATCATCGCTTTTAAAAAATGTCTAGAGTATATCCTTCAGGTAGCAGGAAAACAAATTTATTTTTCTATATAAAGGAAAAATAAAATTCTGTGGATAATATTAAATATGTTGTTCCACTGAGGTATTTATGAGGTTTCTGAATTGACTGGAAATTTCTCCCTCAAAACAAATCTTAGATACAAGTCAAGTGTTCTTAGGGGGCTGATACTAGAAAAAGAAACAAAAAGCAAACCAAACATTAGGTTTTAGTCTAAGAATTTGAGTGCTTTTTTAAACCCACCAATATAATCAGATTTATATTTATTTTTACAGAAATGTTTGCTCAGCTAATGCATTCCTAATCAAATAATGGGTGTTCCATGATGGAAATTTCAAATAAAGTTCTTAAGACTGTCAAAAACTAAATAAGCTAACCAGAATTATATTTCTTTGTTTCCTGGTGGATCTCATAAATGCTTCAAGAGGAATACAGCGTACTTAGAAAGAGGCCAGATAGGCACTCAAGTGCAAGTGTACCCCTCCATTCTTCACCCTCAACCAATGATTTCATACATATACTCTGGTGAAATATGTCTATTTTTGAATTGGCAAATATCTCCATGATCTATCCATTTTAAAATTATTTGTGTTTGTTTCAAACAAACTCCATGCCATCGCAAAATTAAAAATTACAATTCCATTTACTAATCTATTTTGTATTTAAAAAGAGTATTGTATGGCTAGTCACATGAATTTTAACCCATTAGTGTGAATGGTGATCAATTAATTTTTAACTTAGAGTGCACAAACGCAGAATACGTCCTGTTAAATGTAACTTTAGATGATTTTGAAGTTGACTTTGTTGAATCTTAAAAAATCTTTGGCATGGTTCATTCAGCTCATTGGGGTTTTTCAGTTAGGCTCTTCTAAGCCTAACTTTTGAGACACAGCAATCGCAGAAAACTTACTAACACAGTATTCTTGAATGTCAGAATTGAGACACTGTAGACTACAGCCTATTACCACTGAAATAAATACTCATGAAAACAACATCACTTTATTTTCAGTTTTGTGGTTCATAGGACATTAGTAACTAAGACAAGTTTTATGAGGCATCATTTTGCAAGATTTGATTACAATAGATTTGAAAGCACTGAAATGAAATGGCACCAGTTCAGATTGTCTGTGTTTACTCTTGTTTGAAATCTCTCTCAATGGGAGATGCCAGAACAGTGGGCCACAAGTTCAACTTTTGTAAGTTTGAGAACCTTACGTATTTGAGAAGAATCTGGTTCACATGTTATAAGACAATCTGAGCAAAATAAAATTGATGTCCTATGAGCTCATGAGACATTAGGACAATAAGCCATAGAAGGAGACAGCCAAGATGACATGTCACATCACTAGGACCCAAAAACGCTCAAGTCTCCTCTGAAGGTTTGTTGTTGTTGTTGTTGTTGTTTTCAGTCTATCCAAGACAGGAAAAAATGATCACATGACGCTTAAGGAAATCTTTGACCTCTAAAATTAAAACATTAAAAATAAATAGTAAAGAAGAAAGTTATGTAAAGACTGTCCTTAAATGTGTTTCTTGCAAAGCCACAGTCACCGTTGGCAAACTTATTTTTAAATGGCAGTAACAAGAACAATAGCAGTACCTACCTTCAGGCTCTACCTCTCATGTTCCAGTTACCGTGGAACTCATGTTTCGGTTACCCTTTATTTCCTGTCATCTTCACAAGAGATTTCAATGACTTTTGGAGGTCGGGGCAGGTAAAGAAATTGAGACCTCAAGACTTCAAAAGCCAGCAATTTTCCCAGATCACATCTCTAGACGCGGAGGAGGTGAAATGTGATCTTAGGTATGTCCAATTCCAAAATCACCTCTTTACACAGAAAAGACAGAGTGCCTCACTTAATTTAAATGGATAAAAATTAGTGTGCTCTGAGGTTAGCAGCTGATAAGTGCAAGAGAGACTGTTCCCATTGCTGCATGACACTGATGCTGGGTACCATCACTGCTTAAGTGAGCCCCGGCTGCTCCGCTGCTGCTCCTGCTGCGGTGTGTCCCTGGGATGGGTCCTCAGCTATCACTCCTCTCTTTGTCCCAGGCCTCAGATTCAGGGCCTGGGTAGGAATATTCAGTTGGCCAAATGTTGGCCATATGGTTATGTCGTGGCGGTCGGAGGTACAGTAGGGAATATCTGCCTCCTGTCGGGCTGCAGCCCAGCAGGATCCACAAATAATACATGCAAACAAGAACTCCAGAAAACAGGGGCGCTTCCAATTCTGCCTCTGCAACTTTTTGACAATATGATCTCAGCCACCATCCTTACTTGTCTGCATATGACAGTAACATCCTCTTAACTGGTACACCTATGGCTTCTTCTTGTCTCTCCATTCACAACAGAGCAGCCAGAGGACTCCTTTTAAAACATGTCAGATTGTGTTACTTCTTTGCTCAAAACCCTTCGGTGGGTTCTCATCTTGCTCAGAGTGAAAACCGAAATCCAATGTTCAGATATGTTGGCAGGAGTAAGGGAGCAACCAAGGAGAGATAGTGAGGCAGTCAGAGGCTAGCAAGATTAGAAAGCTGTTTTTACCCCTAAATGTAAACGTTTACTTCAGTTCCCATTGGTGCCCGAGTCCCATGGGGATGATGCGGAGGCAGGCCCAGGTAGGTGCTCCACACACAGGGGGTTTGTGTCACTTTGGAGGAACTCTAAGCTTAAGAGACTCCAGTCTTAGAAGTGAGCTGCTAGTAAACCAACCTATGTTTCATAATAAAGACATTCTCTTATTATACTGGATATCAAATGAACCTGCTCTCCACATCAGAGGAAGAGGCCTTCTCTACCTTCCAAGGCTGTTCATTTGATCTGAGCTAAAAGCTGCCACAAGACAAGCTGAAACAGAACAGATAACAGAGAAGCATCTTCCAAAACATGCTAGCTAGGTATATGCCTGTATTTTAATGTTCCCTATACATTTTAAGATGTCCAAAATATCTCTTAACAATATATTAAAATAACATGAACTTTTTAAATAGTTGGCCCTGGGTACTAAATATGTTCATTAGATGGAACTTGCTAGTTATGCTGTTTTAATCTACTTGTACTGATTATTTTCTATTAGATCTCTGATAGAGAAGTTATTAAAATGCTTCATTATTTTGGATTTTTAATTTTATCTTTATATTTCTTTCAATTTTGGCTTTGTATATTTTATTGTGATGTTTCTTGGAACATAAACGGTGTTTGTTTTTATTTTTTTTCTAATGAGCTGTTAAATTTGTTACATATAATTCTCTATATCTATAATAGTGCTTTTGTCTTAAAGATTATTTTGTTCTAATGATAGTTTTTGCTACACTTGATTTATTCTGTGAGCATATCAATTAGAATCTTGGCTGGAAACAGATGGCCCACTAAAGCTGAGTAATTGAGGATATTTTAATAAAGAGAATATTTATAAAGTAGTGGACAAGTAGTGGACAAGTAGTGGACAAGTAGTGGAAACTAGGGATTTCTCTGGTACCTGGAGTTATGGGATTTTAGTTCCATGTATCTTGAAAGCTCCCCTTTCCCATCCCAACAGTTACTATTACTGTTTAATGGAGTTGACATCACACAGTAAATTCATTTAAAATTTTTATATTTCTCACAAAACTGTCTGTCCACTTCATTCTGTCAGGTTTCCTTTCCCAGTCTCTGGTTTATGTCTCAGGTATAGCCGGTAGCTTGTCTAGCAACTTTTAGGCACTAGAGCAGCTATTTTAAACCTTAAGACATCCAAATGACATGTAATCTGAACTTCAGTCTCTCATCTTATTGGAAACTTCTACTACTACTCAAATCTGACTTGTGAATTCTGCTAACCCTCTATCCTACTTTTTCTCCACTCAACTGGGGCGTGGCAAACATTCAAACACTGGCTTTTCAATGGTGGCGTTCTTTTAAGGCTTTTTCCAATAAATCCTCCCATATTTTTGCAGAGATCATAGAATTCCTTAAATGACACAATCCCTTCTGGCCTCTCAGCATTCCCTTGGGTTCCTGGCTTCATGGTACATTCCATGTGTATTAGTTTTCTATTGTTGTGTAACAAATTACCACAGACTCAGCAGCTTAAAACAATACCCATGTATTATATAATATCACAGTCTGTAAGTCAAAAGTTAAGGCAAGTTCAATTGTGTTCTCTACTGAAATTGAGGCATTGACCATTCAGGGCCTTATCTGGAGGCTCTAGGGAAGAATCTGCTGCCAAGCTTTTAGAAATTACCGGCAGAATTCAGTCTCTTGTGGTTGTAGGACTGTGGTTGATGTTTCCTTGCTTTCTGTCGGCTAGAGACGTTGCTATGTTCTTGAGGCTGTCCACCCTCAAAGCCAGCAATGGTGTGTTGAAATCTTCTCATGCTTCAAACCTTTCTGACTTCCTCATTCTGTTAGAAGCACAGGTCATAAAGCATCTATTTGTACTATGTGCAGATATTTTGTAAACTTTCCAAAATTACAGCGGAAAATTGGTAACCATAAAATGTTACAGAGCTGATTAAAGAAAAACTAGAATTTCTAGTTTGAAATGAAAATTATTATGTGAAAAGAGGCTTCAGACCCTGAATATTCTACCGAAAGGAAGCAGATTGACAAAACTATTGAGCTATAAACATAGCTCAGGTAAGAGAAAGGGAGACTGAAGGGGTAAAATGTGGAGAGCAGAAAACTCTCCAGTTTATTGTTTATTTAATTAATTTATTTTTAGAGATGGAGTCTCACTTTGTTGTCCATGCTGAAGTAAAGTGGCTAGTCATAGGAGTGACTGTGGTACACTGCAGCCTCAAATTCCCAGGCTCAAACCATCCTCCCGTCTGACTCCCAAGAAGCCGGGACTAACAGGCATGTGCCATTACACCCAGCTCCAATTATAGTTTTAAAGGGTTTAAATGGTTGGGTCAGGTCTACCTGGATAATCTCCTTATCTGAAGGTCAAATGCTTTGGGACTTTAATTATATCTGCAAAATCTTTTCATACCAGCACTTAAATTTGTGTTTGATTAAATAACCAGAGGATAGAATCCTTGTGAGTCATCTTTATATTTCAGTCCATTCCCTGGTCCTCCAAAAGTCACATACCTCCCAAATGCAAAATACACTCATCCTTTCCAAGTCCTTCTGATAGCCACTTATATGTGTCAATGTAACTAAGCTATGGTCCACAGTTATGAAGCAAACACAAATCTAGGTGTTGCTGTTGAAAATATTTTGTAGATGATGTGATTAATATCTACAACCAATTGACTTTCTCTAAAAGAGATCACCCTTAATAATCTAGGTGGGCCTGATTCAATGAGTTTAAAGGTCTTGAGAGCAGAACAAGGAAGAAGAAATTCCATCTGTGAATGGCACCATCAGCCTTTCCAGCCTGTCTTTTCTGATCACTTACTCTATGGATTTTGGACTTGCCAGTTAAGCCCCACAATTGTAAATTGCAAGAAATCTGTCTATGCTGAGACCAGCTTGGTCGTGGAGACCCAGTGGCGCTAGAGGAACTAAAGACACACACACAGAAATATAGAGGTGTGGAATGGGAAATCAGGGGTCTCACAGCCTTCAGAGCTGAGAGCCATAAACAGAGATTTACTCACATATTTACAGACAGCAAGCCAGTGATAAGCATTGTTTCTATAGATTATAGGTTAACTAAAAGTATTCCTTACAGGAAATAAAGGGATGGGCCGAAGTAAAGGGATGGGTTTGGCTAGTTATCTGTAGCAGGAGCATGTCCTTAAGGCACAGATCGTTCATGCTATTGTTTGTGGTTTAAAAACACCTTTAAGCGGTTTTCTGCCCTGGGTGGGCCAGGTGTTCCTTGCCCTCATTCCTGTAAACCCATAACCTTCCTGCGTGGGCATCATGGCCATCACAAACATGTCACAGTGCTGCAGAGATTTTGTTTGTGGCCAGTTTTGAGGCCAGTTTGTGGCCAGATTTTGGGGGGCCTGTTGCCAACATGTCTATCTAGCTAGCTACCTACCTACTATCAATTATATATATGACATATGTATTACATATATTTACATACATATAATACATATTACACACACACACACACACACACAATCTCCTACTGGTTTGTTCTGGTGAAATCCTAATTGGTAACAGTCCACCAAAGACTCATCCCATTACAACATCAGCTGAAAGTCCAAAATCTCATCTAAATGTCATTCGTTTAAAAGTCCTAAATCTCATCTAAATCAGGTGTTAAAGAGGTTCATCAGTCTAATTCACTGCGGGCTTTGATGTGGATTCATCTGCAGACCTGAAAAACTAAAGGAAAAGTTATCTGTTATCAATATTTTCCCAATGCAATGGCAAGACAGGCATAGAATAATAATTATGGTCATTTCATTCAAAAGGGAGGTATGTGGAAAGTGAAAAGAAGTCACCAGCCCAAGGTAGTTCTGAAATCCATTTGTCAACCTCTTTTAGGTCTCTGGGATTAATCCTCTGTGGCTTTCAGCTCTACTCTCCACATTCATGGTTCCACCCTCTGGATTTTCCTTTTTACCCCTTGAGTCTCCCTTTCTCTTACTTGAAAGGTAGTACGTGTTTGTAGCTCAACAGTTTTGTCAATCTGCTTCCATTCTGTAGAATATTCAGAGTCTCTTTTCACATAATAATTTTCATTTCAAACTAGAAATTCTAGTTTTTCTTTAATCGGCTCTGTAACATTTTATGGTTACCAATTTTCTACTTTGGAAAGTTTACAAAATATTCATCTGCACATAGTACAAATAGATGCTTTATGATCTGTGCTGACAATTGCAATATCCAAAGTTGTTATAATTGTTGTTTTTACATCTTGTTTATGGTGATACTCTATCATAGGGTGTTGCTTCCATAAGTGCTAGATCATTACAATTGAATAATCATTATTACTAATAATCTGAGGCCGAGGATGACAGATCTTCTTTCTGAGTAGACTTTAAGTTCCTTCGACTGGTATAAACAATCTCGAACTAGCTTAATCGAAGTTCAAGCCTTGAGATTTCATGCAAAACCCCCTTAGGATTGCTTTAACTTGCGGGGGCACTTTCTGGGGTACATTGACATTTTGGTTCTCATGTTATTAGTTGGGGAGAGCAAGGTTAACCCTCCCTGAGTTGGACAAGCGTCTTTACATCTCAGTTTTTCGGGTATCATTTCCAAATCGACAGTTTCCCTCAATGCAAAAGCAGGTCAGAATGCTGGGCTTCTCTCTGGATTCTCACCTTCTCTTTGAACATTGGCCAGGTAATTTGTCACTGTCTTGTATGATTTTTGAAGCTTTTAAAAGTATCTTAAATAAAACATTACATACAGAGGTTTTAGTTGTCCTTGGTGAAAGGATTGGTTCAAATTACTCAGCCCACCATTGCTTTATGTAGGAAAGTTTCCAAACAAAACATTTATAATGCCTGTTTCATATATGAACAAAACGTTTGAAGTTCTAGGCTTTTTTTCTATGGGTCTAGTTCCAAGATTATGAAGGCTTAAGATGGAGTCCCCATTCCTACATGGGTTTACAATACTTAACCTCCATCATCAACTATGGTTCCAGCCCCCTCTCTTTTCTAAGTCAGCTTTGAGTTTTCACTTTCTGGCACATGGCAATTCTTCCTCTCCATGTTTTTGAGATAAGCTGGGTTTTATTTTTGTTTATTTGTTACTTATAAATATTGCAGATGCAACACGTAAACAAGGAGGTTTAGCTATTATTTCTTTTTTGTTTGTTCTTTGGCTATATTGGAATAGAAGCTCTCCATATCAAATTACTCTACAGTGTTGGAGGCACGCCCTGCCCTCCTCACACATACATTCATTAGTATCCAAGCATCTCTTCCTGAACCCAAAGCGTACTAAGTGATGCATATATTAATACTTTACTTTATAAGCTGTATGTGTGGATATCCTTAACATTTACCTTTGTCCAATTTACAAATTTCTGTTTCCCCTCACTGTATTTCATGTTTGATATTTCCAAACAGGATTAAAAACAAAACTCAAATAAGTTATCCACTTCTGATAGCAAATTTGACATTATTGCTTTATAATTACAAATATCATCTGTTGACATCATTCTAGTATGGATAGCTCAGTGATGCTGCCAAGGTTTAAACTTTATGATTGGTTTTCCAGGGGAGGAACTTACATGGTTTCCTACAATAGACAGATTATCATAGAAGCAGTAAATTTTACTAATGTGTCAAAATTCTATCCACCAGGTAATGTCTAGGAAATCACAGCTATCTGCTATGGTTTGAAGGTTTGTGTCCCTCCCAAAAATTCATATTGAAACCTAAGGCCTAATATGACAGTATAAAGAGGTGGGGCATTTCGGAGGTGATTAAGTCCTAAGGGTGGAGCCCTCATAATGGGATTACCACCTTTACAAAAGGACTCCAAGGAACTAGCAAGGCCCTTTGCCTTCTGCCAAGTAAGGACACAGTAACAGAGCACCTCTTGGAAGCAGAGCAGGCTTCACCAGACACTGAATCTGTTGGCGCCTTGATCTTGGACTTCCTCAGTCTCCAGAGCTGTGAGAAAATAAGGTTCTGGTTTTTACAAATTATCCAGTATCAGGTACTTTGTAATAGCAGCATGAATGGACTAAAACACCATCCAAAGAATGAGCAGATGAAATCCCACACTTGATGAAAAGACTAGTTCTGGCTTCTAGGGTGAGAAAGACCCACCTGAAGCCTGTCTGGGACCAGTGTTTCAGAGTAGGTAATAACACAATTATCTTTCTGGTTTTCCTTAAAACTAAATGATCCCTTAACTAACAATACTGAGATGATTGAAAAACCAAAAGACAGCCGGGCACGGTGGCTCACGCCTGTAATCCCAGCACTCTGGGAGGCTGAGGCGGGTGTATCACGAGGTCAAGAGTTCAAGACCAGTCTGCCCAAGATGGTGAAACCTCGTCTCTAATGAAAATAGAAAAAATTAGCTGGGTGTGGTGGTGGGTGCCTGTAATCTCAGCTACTCGGGAGGCTGAGGCAAAGAATTGCTTGAACCTGGGAGGCAGAGGTTGCAGTGAGCTGAGATCACGCCACGGCACTCCAGACTGGGCAACAGAGTGAGACTTAATCTAAAAAAAAAAAATTGTAAGACTTAGCTTTGACTATATCTAAGAAGGTCAAAGAATTTCAGAGCCATAAGGTTACTTAAATATTCCAGGTAATGGCACCATGAAGCCAGATGGATAATTTATAGAATAAGTGATACTACATTCCAACACTAATTTTGTAACAGTCACGGAGGGTCCTGCTATGCAATTCAATTCTGACACTAATCAGAGTTAATGCAGATCCCCACAAATTAAGGGCTCAATCTTACATGACTGTTCCCACTTAAGATACAAGCTACAAGTCTTACATATCCCTAAATCACCCACCCTTCAGCCCGCCATGGCTACAAATTCCGGGTTTTCAGAATCCCTCTTCAGGTTACATAAATGATAGACTTTGGATACTTGTCCCCACCCAAATCCCATGTTGAATTGTAATCCCCAGTGTTGGAGGTGGGGCCTGGTGGGAGATGATTGGCTCATGGGAGTGGATTTCTCATGAATAGTTTAGCACCATCGCCTTGGCCCTGTCCTTGTAATAGTGAATGAGTTCTCGTGTAATCTGGTCATTTAGAAGTGTGTGGCCCCTCCCCTCCCATCTTGCTTCTGCTCCTGCCATATGAGATGGCTACTTCTCTTTTGCCTTCTGCCATAATTGGAAACTTTCTGAGGCCTCCCCAGAAACAGATGCTGCCATGCTTCCTGTAAAGCCCTCAGAACTTTGAGCCAATTAAACCTCTCTTCTTTATAAATTACCCAGTCTCAGGTACTTCTTTATAGCAGTGCAAGAATGGCCTAATACAATAATTCACTAGAATGATTCACAGAACTCACTGAAAGCACTGTACTTACACTTACAGTTTTGTAATAAAGGAGACAACTCAGAATAGCTAAATGGAAAAGGCAGGATGAGACTTGGAGGGTCCCAAGCATAGGAGCTTCTGTGGAATGCACCCCCTTCCCAGTATATCCATATGTTCACCAACCAGGCAGCTCTCCAAGCTTCACTGGAGTTTTTATGTGGGATTCATTACATAGGCATGATCAGTTACATCACTGACCATGTGATGTAAGTCTTCATCTCCTCCCTTCATCAGGGGATGAGGCTGAAAGTTCCAACTCTCTAATGAAGTGTATTGCGAGAACAGAATAAATGAGCTATGTTGGAACACTACTGGGAAACTAAGGGCTCACTCCAAGTCACCTCATTAGCATCAACTCACATATCCTCTGAAGGGCCTTATGATGGTTAATACCAAGTGTCAACTTGATTGGATTGAAAGATACAAAGTATTGATCCTGGGTGTGTCTTCGAGGGTGTTGCCTAAAGGGATTAACATTTGAGTCAGTGAGCTGGGAAAGGCAGACCCACCCTTAATCTGGGTGGGCACAATCTAATCAGCTGCCAGCGCCGCTAGAATACAAGCCGGCAGAAACATGTGAGAGTAGAGACTGGCCTAGCCTCCCAGCCTACATCTTTCTCCCATGCTGGATGCTTCCTGCCCTTGAACATCGGACTCCAAGTTCTTCAGTTGGAACTTGGACTGGCTATCCTTGCTCCTCAGCCTGCAGAGGGCCTATTGTGGGACCCTCTGATCGTGTGAACTAATATTTAATAAACTCCCCTTTATATATATATATATATATATATATATATGTCATTAGTTCTGGCCCCTTAGAGAACCCTGACTAATACAGGACTCATCATGAATAACAAAAGATACTTCTGTCACTCAGGGAATTCCGGGGGTTTTTGCTGTGTATCAGGAACTGGGGCAAAACATCAGAGATAACTTTTATTATACCACAGACACTTAATAAAATGCTGTCATAGGCTCTAAGAACAGTCTTTGTTTCAGGGAAGAGCAATTACAATAGCAGAGATAGGAAAGACATAAACATTCAATGTCACTACAGCACGTGAAATGGGTGCACATCAGTGTAGCAAAAGACAGATGAAAGTAGGAAATTATATAAGAGTAATTATCAAAAAGGAAAAATCACATTATACATATTTCACATACGGTCTTGCTCATGGGCAAATAAATCTAAGTGATTGTTATCCCAACATATTAACAACAGATCTGGATCGGTAGTAGAAATCTCATTGGAATAATTTATCTCATCAGGAATAGTTAGTTTATACAGCCTCGAAGAAAAAGATTTAATTTTAAGATGGAATGAGTTTAGCTTCTCTGAATTTTTTTCTAGTAAGAACAGCTGTTCATATATATTTGCCTATTCCCCAAATTCCCCTTGCCAGTCCCCCAGAGAAATTGTCTCAGTGAATTCAATAAGAATTATATTATTGAGAAACTCACTGATCCTCATTTTATTATTTGCAAAGTTACAGTTAGGAAATGTCAATATTTTACTATCAGGAACCACATGATCCTACCCTGGGCAGAAAGAATGACATGGAATGGTGGGGAGACCATCATGTGTAGAGCCACATGGCCAGGGCCATGTTCCTGGACCTGACATTAATGTAATGTGTGATTTTTTGGCAAACACTTAACCTGCATGAGCTCATTTGCCAAATAAACACATTAGACTTAGACTTGCTTGGTTAAAGATTGAATAATTCAGGATTCTATTCCTATTGACTTCAGACTACAGGATAATAATCTGAACTATAATGCACTTACACATACACCAGTTACCCAAACTTTCTTTACACAAATAGACAGTACTTCAGACCTTAAGAGGGATTGAAAATATAGATCCTGAAAGAACCTCAAAGGACAGTATCCTAATTTTTATTGATTAGCATAAAACCACTTTAATAAATAATAATATAAAGCATAACTTTGCTAATGGATCAGATTTCACCCCTCACTGGCTTACTTTTTACTCAGGCCATGACTATGACAATCAGCTTCTTGGCACCCTACTGCAGCTCTACGTATAGGTTTCTACACCAAAGCCCCCCTGATGCTGTAGCAGGGGAACCATGCAGAAGTTCACTAAACTCATGCATGTACAAGGGAAGTGATGGAGAGTTAATGGCCCATGGAGCAATCCTGAGCAATGGGAAAGGAATCAGATGGAAAACTGCCCCTCCCTTCTCTCCTTTAGAAGCACAAGTTTGAGGCTCATTCTGTACAGCTTTTCAGGCAGTCTTGGTAGGTTTAAGTCTTAGCTGCCCTCAACAATGATCAGATGAATGATGCATACTGTTGGCTTTTCCTTGCTCCTCATTTCAACCCCCTATTTCCCTATAATTACTTCCCAAACAAACCATCTGCACACAAGCTAATGGCTCAGGCTCTGTTTTTGGCAAGGAGCATACCAAGGCTAGGACAACCAGTAGTAGAAATATCCTAGAAAGCAGACTTTTAAGAGGAGATTCTGGAACTGGATTACTCGCTGACTGTATGGCAATGAGGATGCCATTTCTGGCTGTAAGCCAGGTGGTAACATTAATCTTGACATTCAATAGCATTGCAATACTAGGACTCTCACCAGTGGCGGATTAGGATAAGGTGTAGGTAGAATGAAACCATGACTGGTCTTGAACAATGTAGAATCTGTGGCATCTATAGATTGGTTGTATTGTGTTCGCTGCTTTAGAAATCTTGTAGAAATAAAATAACAGTTCCTCACCTAATCATCATCAACTTCAGACATGCTGTGAAAGCCAGAAGCCTCCACATGTCCAAAGGGCTTTATCTCCTGCAGCTGCAGTGCAGGTTGTGCTATAAAGCAGACATTAACTTTAATTATGAGGGTAGCAAAGCTAATAAGGAGACTAAATACCTCTATGGGGTTTCTATATAAACGTGCCAGGAGAAGAAAGAGCACCTGGCACCTGGATGGAAACATTTGGGACGGTGAGCCTGAGAATCTTGGATTCTTAGATTCCACCGAAACCTCCTTGCTAGAAGAGAGCTGCATATCCATGCCTGGAATCCCTGTAAAGCCACCCCCTGAGGTAGGTGCTTCTCAAGATGAAGGTACTCATCTTCCTCAAGTCCAGTTTCGCCTCTAATCATGACTTCTAGCTTAATTCATACAGTCAAGATGCAACATAGGCCAAATGGAAAGATACCATCCCTGTTCTGCAAGGAAATATCAAAACCCTAAAATAATTGCAAAATATGGATATTATGTTTCACTAAGTAATAGGGAGTGGATCTTGAACAGAGAATTGTGAAATATAAGGATGAAGAGATAAAAATGTCTTCACGTGGAAACCTGCTCACGTGGCTTTGAGTTTAAATTCCCCGAAAGCACACTGGGAGCTGAGTATGCTGCAGTGATAGGATGTCTCATTGAAACTTGAACACACCAGCAGTGGGCAGTAGATTAGGCGGGGATGTTGGAATCACTTTGTCTTGGTATATAGTTCAAGGGGCTCAGGAGGTAGGCATGTTTAAATTGAGTTTTTATATAAGACAAGGGAACCCACCATCTGACTAGGTTCCCTGGAAGGACCTAACGTACATGTCACTAAAAAAAATAAGGAACATAGCGAAAGTATATGTGCAAGTTGGTGATGGGTGTTCTTTATAGGTTGAAGCTGACAATAGGAGATCCTATCATATAACTGGGCTCCCTAATATCGTGAATGCTTCTGAAATGGTGAAGGCCAGGTGGCACTGAACTCACAGAATTAAAATCCATACAATAAATAAGGTGGACAGAGGGGCCTAAGTAGCAACCAGGTTGCCTTGATCCTCAAGAATCTGTGGTGATGGCTGATAGTCCATGGTATTCCTACGTGCAAAATAGATGAACAGCCAGTATTTTAGAGTTACTCAATTTAAAAATTCCAAACGATGGCAAGCAAAAGACTGAGATCAGCTGTGTAACGGAAAATGGCAAACCTTTACCCAATTTTCAGATCTAAACCAATTCATGGTAATAAATGTTTACCATGTGTGGCAGCAAGGCTTTCAATGCACTTAAAGCTATGACTCCCACCTGGTCACCACCACTTATACTGGTGATGAAAGAAATGGCAAAAACTTTGAATGCCATGGTGAAAGTCATATGAACCACAGGATGAGAAGAAAACCACATGAAATTTCAGGGTCTGCAATACCAGTGGGTTTTAGGGATTAAATTGTCTGGAAGACATTCTGAGAAATCTCTTCTAAAGTAAAGAACCATTGTGTTTCCTTGTTATCTTATAACCATGAAGAAAGAGGCACAACACCTTCTGGAGATCTTTGGATTCTTTTATGCATTTTATGGACGTACACTATAAAGAAAAGTCACACATTATTAGTGAAAAATGGTTGCTGGTATACTGCTAGGTTCAATGAAGCACTTAGTATTTCATCGTGGGGCATCAGTTAATTATGTGAGAACTCCTCATTATGTATTGGGTATTTTCCCATACACTGAGTCAAGAACTGCAGGAACCTACTACACAGTGGAAATAGCACATTCAGAATCAAGCCAGAGCAGACCCAGAAAATAAACAAACAATAAAACACAGGAACTGATGGTTTAGATTCCCATGGCACCTGCCTTTTAAAAAATGATGCTTCTTGCTTAATCCATATATATATATATTTTGAGACAGAGTCTTGCCCTGTCATCCAGGCTGGAGTGCAGTGGCACAGTCTTGGCTCACTGCAACCTCTGTCTCCCAGGTTCAAATGATTCTTGTGCCTCAGCCTCCTGAGTAGCTGGGATTACAGGCACTTGCCACCATGTCCAGCTCATTTTTGTATTTTTAATAGAGACAGGCTTTCATCATGTAGGCCAGGCTGGTCTTGATCTCCTGGCCTCAAGTGATCCAACTGCCTCGGCCTCCCAAAGTGCTGGGATTGTAGGCCTGAGCCACCCCCCATCCCGGCCACTTAATTTATGTTTAGTCTCTCACCTGAAAATTTTGACTAAAAAGGAAAACTCCCAGGCTTATTTTGAAGAAAAAGCCAGCTAGTTATATGCATTCTTGCCAAAAAAGGATTGCTGCTACATGCCGTCTCACTTGGGGTAGACTTAAAGGATCACGACGAAAGGAAATTCTCCCAGTAAACAAAGCTGCAAGAAATGTACGTGGTCTTTCAATTTGAATGGAGAGAGAAATAACTGAGGTACAGATATATATAAACTCTGGGCAGCATAAGTGTCTTGACTGATTGATCGTAAGATTAGAAGGAACAAAATTGAAAAGCAGAAACAAAACCTTAGGGCAGTCATGTGGATGGACCTATGGGAGTGGATCTTAAGCCCATTCTCTTATCACATCCTCCAGAAAAAGTTTTTAAAGAGCAAGCATTCAACACCCACATATGACTTGCCAGCTACTACAGTGCTAGAACAGTGAGCCAATGAACTGAGGAACCATGAAGCCATGCATGTGCCCAATAGCCTGGGCACCCTCTGGCCAATCATAATTTTGCTAGAGCCACAGCTGAATGACAAACATGCCAACAGAGAACGACGCTACATCCTCTAAATGACAGCATCCCTTAGAGAAGATGCAATCTCTTGATGGTGAGTTGATCATCATGGAACCCTATTACCCTGCAGGGTATCCTTATCAGACTCATAGCAGCTCCAGTTTGCCTTACCATCCACAGACTTATACAATTCCTGATTACCAGCATGCTGCCTTCACAATGTCTTACACAAGAGGATCCATTATCAAAAGAGTGTCTTATTAGCCTTGACACAGTATTCATTGACCCTGCCATGTAAGACATCACTTATAAGCAGCCACTTAAGAATAGTGAAATTGCCAATTAAAGTCTTACTTGAGGGGTCTTCTTGGGAACTCAGCTTGGGTTTGGGTGCCGTGCTCCAGGATGGGACATTCATGTTGAGCCCACAGCTGACATATGTTGCTGATTGCTAGATGATGTCAATTGCTACAGTACATGGGTCCTAGGATCAAGTGATGCTGCTCATGAGCCTTTCTTGCCATTATTTTAAATAAATCCAGTTGCAGAACCTGTATTTCCCATCTCTGAACGTGTAGGTTCTGCCAAGCTAGATATCCTGGTCTCTATGGGAATCACTTCCACTAGCGCATGCAGCATGGCTTTCAATGCACTTACAGCTGTGACTACCACCCGGTCACCATCACTTATACTGGTGGAGCAACAGGCAAAGAACAGTTACTAAACTGTTAAGGGTAATTGCTGCATAATGGAGAAAGGAAAGAGTACATCTGGAGCCCAAGAGATCCACTGAGGCAGCATTGGGCACTCTGTGTCCAGTGATAACTGTATATAGGCAAGTGTCAGTTTCTAGCCCATGCTGAGGTCTGACGGGAGTGGGTGGATGGGTGGCAGGTAACTGAAAGAACACTTGGGGGCTGTAGGCAGGTGAAATATGGTTTTATTCAGCAGCTCTCTCACACTGTCTACCTTTGTCTTGGCTACCCGCTCCTGCTCTGCGGCTCCGCCACTCCCACACTTACAGTCATATTCCCTGGCATGCTTGCTGGTTTCTGGCTCCCTCCTGTACAACTGCAAGAGGGCCAGCTCTCCCTTACAGGAACAGCAGTTTCACTCTCTCTCTCTGGGCATGAGCCACACGTGCAGTGTCAGCAGGGCAGTTATACCTTTTACAGACAATGGTGGCTCAGAGCCGAGTGTGAACTTACACAAACAGGTTATATAACAAGCAGAGTTATGCACCTGTGCTTCAAACTTGCTGAGTCATGCTAGCCCAGGTGTCTGCCTCAGCCTATTCTTGACCAAAGCAGATCCATCTTCCTTACTGTAAGTTATGGAGCCCATCTTTTACTCAAGTCCCTGTTGTAGAAACCAGTTTAATGAAGGTGTAACCTGGCCTTAGCTGCATTGTCTTCCCGTGCTGAAGCCAGGGTGGGAAATGTCCATGGAAACCTACTGAGCATTCACACAGGAAATTTTGGAGTCCTGTGGATGTTAGTGCCTCATGGGGACTCTTGACAGTACAGGACAGGAGGCAGTAAACGGATGCTCCCCACTCAGTTCTGTTGTGCTGGACCCCGTATTGAGTCCAATAGGAAGGAACTGTGTTGGAGAGGGTGAAGAAGAGACCCAGAGCCAGTGAACAAGACACAGGATTTATCGAGGATTTACATATGGGGCAGGTCCTGGAGCAGCCAGCTAGACTGTACAATGGCTACTGTTTGTAAAAATCATACAGTTTATATAGCATCTTCATTTAGCACTCTCCACCTGGCAACCTCCATTTAACCCCAAAGGTCCTTGGTTCCTTGCACATCCTGTGAATGGGCCAGGGATTCAGATGTGCTTCATGGATAAGGAGAAAATCTCTGGGCTGGCCACTCCCAGAGTCCTTAGCCTGACACTGCAAACATACATTCTTCTTAGACCGTACTGTCATTCTCCAGGTATGCTTAAGTTATTGCTTAATTTGACGCCTAGTTGTCCATATAGCATAGCTATTTAGGTAAATGTATACTTTTTAAAATGTAGGTTGTATTATTTTTCAAGTATGATGAGGCCAACAGATTAAGAGGGACTTTCATTGCAAAGATAGTGCCTTACTCCACAGTTCCTGCACCATGCAGGGCCACATGGGAAAGTACCAGGGTACCAGGTATCAGGAAATGGGGGTGGGCCATGGGCAAGGGCTTTTATTGTGTTTTTTGCAGGAAGGAATGGACCAGGTAGGATAAGCAGGGTGGAAAGGGTTAGGGTTGGCTGGTTGGAATGATTTCAGCAGGCTCCTCTGTGTGGGGGTTGACTCTTACAATGTAGTACCTGGCCCTAGGGGTATTAGAGCAGGGAAATAATGGTGTGGAGTGTAAGAGCCATTAAATGAGGCAGTCATCAGGTGTGGGTGCTGGATTGGTTAGTTGGCATATGAAAAGCATGCTTCCAGGAGACCTCTTACCAGCTATCTCTGGTAATGGGCTAAGCTTGGGAGGGGCAGTCCCTCTAGGGTCAGCAAAGGCCCAGATATCAAAGCATCAGAAATACAAAAAATATAAAGGCATGGTTAATACACCCTTGTATTTGCTTTTCTTCCTTTTTGGCTTTACTTTTTTCAGGTTTCACTCTTTTTCCCTGAAATTGCTTTATGCATAAATTACCTTTACACTGACTCTAGTCTCATGCCTTGCTTTCATAGGCTTTCACAGGGGATATTCTCTACTTCACAGAGAAAGGGGTGGGTGGTGGGAGAATGCCAGCTAAGAAAAAATTCTAAGTCACTCATTCACCTTTAGATTTCATTTCAACATCACAGATTTTGACTCTGCATATTCAACAGATTCAGTGGCCATGACTTTACAGTGTGAATGCTGCATTTCTAAAGAGAAGTGATTTGTGAAGGTAAAAAGGTTGTATTAATAGAAAAGCAGGTCTGGCTGAGAAGACGGTTCTAAAGAACAAGAGTTGTGTTTTTGTTTGTTTGTTTTTATGGATGTGAGCCACAGGAGAAACCTCTCCTTGATTACTAGTAAAGTTAAATTTAAAAGCATGTATTATGCTTCACATGGAAAATGGGATCTAAATCATGCATAGGGTATTATTAAAGATAAGAAGAGACATATAAAGTAAAAATCAAGAATAATGTAATCAAATACATCACATATTCTCTTGGACATTTTCCCTAAGTGCTGTGACATTTTTTTTTCTTTTTTTGCATTAAGAACCAAAAAAATTGCTTGAGTAGTTAAGCACTAGGGACCTCTTTGAGCAAATATGAATGTTACCCGATCCTTGATTCTTCTTTGTCAAGACCCCAGGATGGCAATCCCACCATGGCAGGAGGAAAAGCAATCCCCATTTTATGTTACCCAACATCAGGGATTGTGAATAACAGGGCCCCCTGTTCTCCCAAGAGCACAGTTTATTATTCCATCTTCTTGGTCTACATCATTCCGGGCAGACACCTCCCACAGCATTCTCATAGACTGACTTGGAAAATGAAAAGCTATCCAAGATTGCATTTAAAAAGCTCATCACGTGGCATTTTTTTTTAATTAGTAAAAGAGTTTAAGAGTTCAATAGAAAAAAAAAGGAGTTAAATTATTTTGCTGCATTAAACAGAAAAAAAAAGATCTATACCAGATTAACTACCTTGTATTTCAGAATGGGAAATTCTTTGGCACGAGTCATCAATTTTGCTCTATCTGAGATTTCCCTGTGTACTTTCTTAACGGTCTGAATTTGGAAATCCAAATACTTTGGGGACTAAATTATTTAGAAATTACCCTGAATACCAGATTAGTGAGATTATCTAAAAATAACTGAGGTAATGTAATGCAGAAGGTAACTAATGACCTGTAAATGCAGGTTCCTCTACAACTCTCCCTTTAGGGAGTAGTTAATGTTTCTCAAATGGCTTCCATGGGAACTGGATGGTTCAGAGGAATTGGTAATAGGAGATGATACAGTGATTTTGCCATTATGTCCTTACTTGAACAACACATAAACAAACAATCTTTCTGAACAAATCTATTCATAAATGCTTAAGAAATGCATCAAATGCTGATAACAACCTGAAAACCTGCACTGCTAATCAGACTTCTCGAGCTTACTTCTCAGAATCCGTCTTGCAGAACACACACAACATTATTTTTTCCCTTCGTCTTTTCTGCAGCAATAGGCTATGCTATCACTCCAGTGTAAAACTTCCATTGCAAGCAAAAGTTAATCACAAGTTCTTTCTTCATTTGTACCTATTTCAATTGGTCCCGATATAGATAATCAAATAATTTAGGGACTAACACAGAGAATGGAGGACAGGAGGATAAAGAAGCATTTACTGCAAGGTACAGTGAGGTAAGAGGACCACAAGAGGAAAAAAATAGAGCTGAAAGGGAATCTGTAGTTACAACCAAGCTCTTTATTTCATAGCTGTGCAAAATAAAACAGAAATGCATTAAATTGTCTTGCCCCAGGTAAAGTACTTAAGAAACAGTAGAGGGTCAGGTCTTGCCCCCTCCCTATTGAGTGTTCTTTCCTCTGCAGCACACTGCGTCCCCTTGAAAGGCATTAGGAAACAAGCCATAGGATTTTGCTGCAAATTGCTGAGACATAAGGTGCAATAATAGCGGACAGACTAATCAGCACAAAGCAGGTAGTAGCTAAAGTTTTCTTTCAAAGTTGGCCAAGTCACCGTATATTTGTAGCCATAACTGCATGGCACTAATTAAGAAGTGAAAAATGACATGCAAGCAACACTGCTCTCTCAATACCTTTTATTTTATCCAACCTATGCAGAATAGAAAGTGAGGAGAAAAGGAAAATCTCAATTCTAGTTAGCAATTTGATCATACTTGCCAATCAAACTAGCTATTCTAACATTTTATAATTGCAGAAGTTTTAAGATACAGATCTGAAAATCACATCAGGCAGGTAAAAAGTGTCTGAATGCAATTCAAAGGGCAATGTCAATGTGTGTGAATAGAAGAAAAGGGTTCAGAGTTTTTCATGGTCTGGTATACCAGAAAGAATACAGCCTTTGGAATCAGATGGGCCTTGAGCTACTACCCTTTACCAGCTATGTGCCTCAAGTCTTTTGGCTCTTACCCTCTTGACTTAAGCAATTTCAGCTACCACATGGGACTAATAATAAATACCAGTCTACTTGTTATCAGGATTAAATGGGATAATACATTTAAAGCTATTACCATAAAATACATACTCAATAAGTAGCCATTTTGATCAGTTTTATTTTATTATGAAGCAATTCAAATCCATATAAAGAATAGTATAATGTATCACTATGTTCCTATCACCCAGCTCCAATAATTAAAAGCTTATGGCCAATCTTGTTTCATCCATATCTTCATTCCATGCCCTGTATTATTTGGAAGCAAATTCTAGACATTATTTTTCATCTTTAAATAGTTCAGTATGTATCTCTGAAAGATAAAGATCTTTTATAACATAATCCCAAATTACAAACCACCCCAAAACAGTAATAATTCTTAATATTGTCAAATATCAACTCACTGCTCAAATTGTCAAATTGTCTATGGATATTGTAAGTGGTTTTGTTTTCCTGCTTATTTGAATCAGGATTCAAATAGGATTGGTTGATAGGTGGTTGCTGTGATATGATGATGAAAAAGATTGCTGGCATTGAGCGGTATAATTTTGGAATGGAAATAACATCTATTAAGTAATATGACACTGCTACAGGACTTTAAAGAAGGTATGACTAATATATGACTAATAAATCAGGTCAAATCTTTTCTCTTTCTTACACTCACCTCAAAGAAATGATGAACTTAATTATCATGGCAAATGCCCCCCATCACAATACATCTGCCAGATTCATCCTGCTCTTTTCCCTCAGTTTATTTTATGGACAGAAAGACATAGGAGATCTGTGTGAGTGCAGAATGAGTACAGGAGAGGTGTGAAGTGGGGGTTTGGTGGTGCTGGCCTTTTGAGGAAGTAAGTTTTTTTGGGGGCGGGTATCTCTGTTTTTGGTGTCTGTATGTGGTAGCAACACATATTCTCTTCCTATCATTGTACTCAGCACCAACTGAGTTCCTACCAACAGAGTTTCACAAAGTCTATTTTTCTCTAGAGATGTAATTATTTGTAAAAAGCAGCCAAACAAGGAAATGGCCCATATCCTTGTCTTGCGTTTGCGGAGTAGACTACTACAGCAGACTAGTAACTGAAAAGTGAGTCAGAATGAGGGAGTTGGGGAGACAGTATGCAAACTCAGAAGCATGCAATCAATAAAGCTGGTGGAAGATGCTTCTTTTTTCTATTCCCCACTGCCCTCCAAAAAAGATTACCTGTTTACAAATAATAATGCAAATTTTGCAATTAACTTTAGTGTCGCTGTATACAGATATAATACATATATAAATATAAGCATATATGTACACACACATATACATATAATATACATACCCACACACCTATATATACACACATACATACACACATGCATACATACACACACACACACACACATGCTTGTTTTGAATTGAGGATGAATGAGATTATATGCAAGGAGATAACACAGACCATACCTCCAGCTGTTGACTGTATCTAAGGTTGTGCTTGAAAGTAATAAGAAGAAAGGTGTCTATGACAGAACTGAAGAAGCAGATGGATAGATGAAACAAAATACCAGATGTTACCTCGATGTTATTCTATAAGTCATTAATGTGCATTTGTCTACAAATAAAATTCTTAAAAATTTGTAAACATCATGGATTAAAATGTCAGTTCCTGTCGAATAATAACTAGAATCATACATGCTTAAATGAGTTAAACCACCACCATTATGTTCCAGTTTCACTGAACTTGGTCCAGACCCTTTTGAATTATGCCATATGTAAGACATTGTTTAGTTCACACAATTGTTTAAACAAAGCCTGAAAAGGGAGGTTGTCTTCTGAAATAAATCATACATTTTTAAAAGGGATTTGAATCTACTTTGGATACAAATGTATTACTACACAATAATTTAATCATGGGTTTAAGTAGCACTTTGGGAAACATAAGAGGGGAAGTAATCCAATCAGATATGAAGAAAGTCCTATTAGAATACACTCTCTGAATTTCAAAAAATCATATACAGCAGTTTCTGGTATACATGGTGTTTAGCATGAATGAATAAATTAATGACAACATGATCTTGCCGGACAAACATGGACTTCCACCAAGAGACCAGTGTCCTAGTGAATGATATCCATCTGATTTGGCAAAATGGGCTCTGATAAACCATTCATAATGACTTTCTTTCCCAAATCCCTATCTATTTCATCATTAGATTCTACGGAGATTATTTCCTACATATCAGTGATGCTTTTCTCATCACTTTCACTGCTTGTCTGATTTGTTTTTGCTCACTTTATCTAAAAGGTTATATAAAACATACAGTCTTCAGCCTTTTCAATCTGGCTTCTTTTACTTAAAATGATGCATTTTAGGTTCATCCATTTTCTTGTATCTAACAATAGTTTATTCCCCTTTTATTTATAGCTCAGTATCATTCAATTGTATGGATCTACCACTGTTTGTTTATCCGTTTCTAAGTTGAATGATATATTGGCCATTTCCACTTTGTGGCAATTAGGGACAACACTCATCTAACCATTTATATACCAGTTTTTGTGTGAACACTGGTTTTCACTGCATTTGGATACTTAGAAACGTGTGCAATTGCAGCATCATATATTAAGAATGCATTAACGTTAGAAAAACATGACAGAAGAGTTTCTAAAGTGGCTGCAATAAGTTTTATTCTCACTACAACTATGTAAGAGTTCTAGTTGCTCCACATCCTTGGCAAAGCTTTTTATTATCAATTATTTTTATTCTAGCATTCTAGTAGGTGCATAGCAGTAGCCCATTTTGTCTTTAGTTTGCATTTCTACAATTAAAAAAATGTTGAACACCTATTACGTGCTTGTTTACCATCGCTATATCTCTGATGAAGTGTCCAAGTATTTTTTCCATTTATTATTGAGTTGTTTGTTTTCTTATTACTGAGTTGTGAGAGTTCTTTATATATTACGAATACAAGTTATTGATCAGATATGTGACTTGTAAATGTTTTTGCTCAGTATGTGCTTGTCTTCTCATTCTCTTTACAGTGTTTCTGAAGAACATAAATTTGTAATGTTGATGAAAATCAACTTATCAAAATTTTAACAGATCATGTTTTTAGTGTCATATGTAAGAGATTTTTGTACAATGCAAGATCACAGAGGTACTCTCTAATATTTCCTTCTAGACATTTTATAGTTTTACATTTTACAATTAGGTCTGTGGTCCAATCTTGAGTTAATCTTTATATAGGTTGTGAAGTTTGTGCTACATTTCTTTTTTTCTTTGCATATGTGTATCAAAATTTTCAGCACCATCTGTTGCAAAACATATTGTTTGTACATTATGTTGTCATTGCAACATTGTCAAGAATCAATTGACCATGTATGGTTGGATCTATTTCCTGTTTTAATGCTACCTGACATTTTTGGTTCTACTGTAAATGGTTTTCAATCTCTTCTGTATTTCAATTTCTGGTTTTCAATTTCTTCTGTATTTCAATTTTTAATTGCTCACATATAGAAAACTAATTGATTTTTGTAGATCAGCCTTGTATGTTCTGATCTTGTTAAATTATTTTGTTAGAATAGGTTTTAAAATATTCTTTGAAATTACCTATACAGAAAATTATGTTTTCTACAATTACACTTTTATTTCTTCATTTCCAATCTGTGTAATTTTTATGCCTTTTTTTTTCATTACATTACCTAAGAACATCAGTATAACAGTAAATTGTCACAGCGTGAGTGAACAAGTATGCTTTGTTTTCATTCTTAGGTAAAATACTCAATCTTTTGCCATAAAGAATGACATTAGTTGTAGGCTTTTCATAGATTGCTTCTACCAGGTAAGGTCACTTCTCTTCCTACTTTGCTGAGGCTTTTTATTATGAATGGGTGTTAAATATTGTCCATGGAATCTCAATTGTTAAATGTATGAACATCATGTTGTTCATATCATTTCCTTATTAGTATTTCAATTACTGTATGATCCATACTGATGTCCTTATTTTTTTGTTTCAGATGTTTGGAATTTTTGTCTTATCTTGGATTTTCTTGATATGAAGAAATATCAAAACTTGATACCACGTTTTGACTATAGGCTAATCCTTTTGTCTTTTCAAAGAACAAACTTTTAATTTTATTTTTTATTTTTCTGTTGTCAGTCTTACTGGTTTCTGTTCTAGTCTTCATTAATTTTTCCCTTCTACTTTCATTGGGTTAAATTTACTATTAATTTTTAATTTTGTTAAGGTAATGTTTATATACGTGATTTGAATCTTTTCTTCTCTAATATAAGCACTTATTGCTATGAATTTCCTTGTAAACACTGCATTAACTGCATCCCAGATATGCTGTGTTTTCATTCCATTCACTTTTTTTTTCTTAATTTCCATTGTGATTCTCTTTTTGATCTATGGGCTTAAAAAACAAAGTTTTGTTTAATTTCCAAATATTTGAGAATATTTCCAAATATCTTTCTGCTGTTTGTTTCTATTTCAGTTACATTCTGGTAAGAAAATACACTTAGCATGAGTTGAATTATTTTATTTTGACAATGTCTTATGGACCAGAATATAGTATGTTTTACTCAATAGTCCATATGCACTTGAAAAGAATGAGTATTCTACTATTGTTAGGTGGAGTGTCCTATAAAGGTCAAACTGGTTGTTATTGTTTGAGTCTTGTACATCTTTACTAACTGCTTATTTTCTTCTTTTATTGAATACTTAAGGAGGATTGTTGACAGCTGCAAATATTCTTGTGGATTTGCCTATTCTTTTACTTCTAAAATTTTTTAAAGTCTTTCAAAGCTCTGTTGGTAGATGCATACACATTAATGAGCTTTCCTTTTTTCTGGCTATTTGAATTTTTATTATTATGCAATGTTTCTATTTATCTTTGATAATATTTCTTGTTCTGAGGTCTAATTTATCTTATATTAATATACTCAACATTTCAACACTCTTTTGATTCATGTTTGCATGGTTTTACCTTTTCTGTTTACATTTTTTATATTTCTATACCTATATTTCACATGTGCATGTATACGTAGATACACATGTTTTCTTTTAGACAGTATATAGTTGTTTTTTCATGCAACATGATAATCTAGGCCATTTAAATAAGGTATTTATTGATATCATTGAAATAAAACATAATATCTTGTTAGGCATTTTCTATTTGTTTCATCACATCCTTAGTTCTTTCCTTTTTTTTTCTTCTTTTTTATTAATTTTTTTTGGAGATTCTAGTTTATCTCCAGTGCTGGCTTATTTCATTTAAATATTACAAAAAATTTCTAGTGGCTTAGCCTGAGTCTACATATGCATTTTTAATTAATCACAGTCTATCTTATAATAATATTATATTACTTTATGTATATTGTATAGATCTTGCAATGGAGGACTCCCTTCTATCTTCAGTGCTATTTTTGTCATTCATATTATTTCTACATATGCCAAATGGCATTGATAATACTTTTGCTATAGAAGTCAGTTAGATTCACATCATCTAAAAGTAAGAAAAAAATGAACTTTATATATATCCTTTCCTTGTCTCTTTATCACTTTGTGTAGATCTGAAATCTTGACTGCTGTCCTATCTTCTGCCTGAAGAACTTCCATTAATATTTTCCTTAAACCAGGTACATTGGTAATAAGTTTCAATTATGTTTTTCTGAAAAGATCTTTATATCTTTATTTTGAAAATAATTTCACTGGATATAGAATTCTAGGTTGACAGTCATTTTCTTTCTACAAAGATATCACTCCATTGTATTCTCTGCCTAGTTTTTCAAAAAGATTGCTTGAATTCTTATCTTTATTACTTTTATGTCATGTGAGTTTTTTCCTCTATTAATCTTCTATTTCCAACAATTTGAAACTCTCTCTCCCTTTCTTTTCCTCCCCTTCCCTTTTTCTCCCTCCCTTTTTTCTTCCATGTTTTGTTTTGTTTTGTTATTTGATTTATGTTGCTTATCATTCTCTGAGCTTTTTAGATACGGAATTTGGTATTTTAATTTAATTTTTGAGAATACTCACCATTCTCTCTTCAAAACTTATTCTGTGACATACTTTCTCTTTCCTCCTTCAGTGATTCTTTATATACACACATTGGATCATTTGATATTGTCTGACATCTCTTGAAATCTGTTTGGTTCTTGCGTTTTTTACTGTTTTTCTTTGTGTTACAATGTGTGTAATTTTCATTGATCTATCTTGAAGTTCATTATTTTCTCAGCTATGTTGAATCTACTGTTTAGCCCACTGAAAACATTATTGTTATTTCTTTACTGAATTTTCATTATTTTCTTGGTCTTAGGTTTCATCAATCTGCTGAATTGTCCATCTGAACAGGCATGCTTTCTACCTTCTTTGCTAGAGACTTTAGCATATTAAATTTCTTCTCTGGTATTTCCCACAACTGTGTTATATCTGAATTTGATTCTTTTGATTGCTTTGTCTCTTGGCAGAGTATTTTTTTTCTTGCTTCTTTGGCCATCTTATAATATTTCACTGAAAGCTGGCATATTATGTAAGACAATGAGATTGATGTAATTAGCATTTATTCCCTGAAATGAACAATGAACATACATCTGTCTTCTTTCTTTTTTCTTTCTTTTTCTCTCTCTCTCTTTCTTTCTCTCTCCCTGCCTCCCTTTCTCCTTCCTTCCTTCTTTCCTTTCTTCTTTTTCATTCTCTTTCTTTTTCCCTTTTCTCTTTTCCTTCCTTTTCTTTCCCCTCCCTCCCTTTCTTCTTTCTTTCTTTCCCCTCCCTTCCTCTTTCTTCCTTCCTTTCTTTCCTGCCTTCCTTCCTTTTTCTTTCTTTCATTGTTTCTTTTTCTTTCTTCTCTTTCATTCTCTCCTTTCTTTTTCTATTTTCCTTCTCTTTCACTCTCTGTTTCTCTTTCTTCCTTCTTTCTTTGTTTCTTTTTTGTCTCTTGTTCATTCTCACTCTCTCTTTCTTTCTTTGCTATGCTTTTAGTACAGGAGGGTGAATGTATCGGGAATTGAACTAAATTTAGTTTTCTCGTTACTGTTGCAAGGCTCAGTGAACCTCAGTCTTTGATTCTTCTAGTATTAAATTCTATGCCAGGTAGGGCTGGTATGCTAAAATGTTTTTCTCACTATTCTATCTCTGCCTTGTATCTGTGTCTCAGATAAGGTCTCTTTTTACATTCTTGAGTCTCTTCGAGCAGTATTTGTTACTCCATGTTGCTAGCCTGGGAAAAGGAGAGAAGGAACATTTTCTCTTTTGCTTTTAACCACCAGTGATTTTGCATTGTCTCCAGAAGTAAGGGATCTCTGTCTAGGCCCAGGACATATTCCTTCCCCTTTCTTAGGGACAGGGACCCCTTTTCCTACAGGTAAAGGGTTTTTGTCTCTCTTTCTTGTCTTTCTTTTTCTCTGTCCCTACCTGCGCACATATGCTTCCACATGCTTTACAAGTGATCTCAAGGAGACAAGATTTTTGCCCTTTCTCATGCAGTTTAAGTCTTTTGTTCCATATGGGTGATGAAGTAGAAAATCTGGGTGAGACTTGATGCCTTTCCTACAGTGAGTAATGTTCCGCTCCTTCCCACGAAGGAGGCTTTGTTGAGACTTTCATCTGCTGCTGATGTTGCTCATGAGCACCGTGAGATGTATGGAGAACTTGCTGGGGGCTGTGAATTCCCTTGGAGCAGCAGCCCTAGCGATTTTATTTGCTCACACTATCCCACACATAGCCTGTAGTAATTTATTAGAAAAATTGCTGACTCTTTCTGCTGACTTACCTGTGGCACAGCATCATCCTCAGGTAAGCAAGGGTTTAACCCTGTCTCTCCTTAGGGATGCCTCTCTTTCATTAGATATTTTAAGTTGGTTTTTGCCCAGTGATCTCAGCTCTCTGATGAATTCAAGAAAAGTTGTGATTTTTCAAATTATCAGCTTTTTTTTTTTTTTTTTTTTTGGAGGCGTTCTTGCTCTGTTGCCCTGGCTGGAGTACATGGCATGATCATAGTTTACTGCAGCCTTGAACTCCTGGGTTCAAGTGATCCTCCCATCTCAGCCTCCAGAGTAGCTGGGACTACAAGTGTGCAAGACCATGCCTGGCTTATTTATTTATTTATTTATTTATTTATTTATTTTGGAGATGGGTTCTTGCTATGTTGAACTCCTGGGCTCAAGCAATACTCCTGCCTCAGCCTCCCCAGTAGCTGGGATTGCAGGCATGAGCCACCATACTCTGCTGATTCTTTTTGTTATAATTCTGGGAGCAAAGCTTTTCAGCTTTCTATATCCTAAGCAGAAGATCAAAGTTCCCAAAATGTTTTATCAAACACAAAAGATAAAAAAAATACATTCTTTGATTTTTTAAGAAGAATGTATGGCATAGAACAAATTAAATGATCTCAGAAAGCGTTATGGCAAGTATCAACTATAAATTACTGATTATGAGTAAAATGGGAATTCAGAAGTGAGAGATCAGGGAAATGATGGGAAAGATTACTTTTCCATTATACTTTAAGTTTGGGATACATGTGCAGAACATGTAGATTTCTTACATAGGTATACACATGCTATGGTGGTTTGCTGCACCCATCAACCTGTCATCTACATTAGGTATTTCTCCCAGTGCTATCCCTTTCCTAGCCCCCACCCACCAACAGGCCCTGGTGTATGATGTTCCCCTCCCTGTGTCCATGTGTTCTCATTCTTCAACTCCTACTTATGAGTGAGAACATGCAGTGCTTAGTTTTCTGTTCCTATGTTAGTTTTCTGTTCCTATGTTAGTTTTCTGGTTTCCCGCTTCATCCATGTCCCTGCAAAGGACATGAACTCATCCTTTTTTATGGCTGCATAGTAGTCTATGGTGTAAATGTGCCAATTTGCTTTATCCAGTCTATCATTGATGGACATTTGGGTTGTTTCCAAGTCTTTGCTATTGTGAATAGTGCTAGAATAAACATACGTGTACATGTGACTTTATAGTAGAATGATTTATAATCCTTTGGGTATATACCCAGTAATGGGATTGCTGGGTCAAATGGTATTTCTGGTTCTAGATCCTTGAGGAATCACCACACTGTCTTCCACAATGGTTGAACTAATTTACACTCCCACCAACAGTGTAAAAGTGTTCCTTTTTCCTACATCCTCTCCAGCATCTGTTGTTTCCTGACTTTTTAATAATCGCCATTCTAACTGGCATGAGATGGTATCTCATTGTGGCTTTGATTTGCATTTCTCTAATGACCAGTGATGATGATCTTTTTTTCATATGTTTGTTGCCCACATAAGTGTCTTCTTTTGAGAGGAAGAATTACTTTTTAAGAGAAAGAACTACTCACCATTCGGGTAGGATCTGAGGATTTACATAATTTCAATATATAAACAGCTTATATTCATCTCATCAAGAATAGATACAGTCTGAGAAAAAAGCGGAACACTCACTAGTCTGCAGTTTAACTGTTAGATTCAGTATCTTTGCCCATGTATAGCCAAGAATAGCTAGTAACATTTTGTTAATTAGGCCACACATGTTTTCCCTTTCCTGTCATTCAAAATAAAAGCAATAGTGAAAGAATAAATAGAAAGCTAAATAAGATTGAAAAAAGGGATTGTTATACTCACAAATGTTACTTAATTAAGGCTGTGGCAGACACCAAGCTATAATAGTAAATGTAATTTTAGAAAGAGAATCCAAACAGAAAAAGCATTACTGCTGTTATTCAGTTCCAGAAATGATGGTGAAATTTCTAAAAATTCCAATAATAGATACAAGAGAATAACAATTGCTATGGTAAGTAATTTTGTTAAAAAGTTTCAAAGTCTGAAATCTAGGTCTTTGTTAAAGGTTTCCAGAACCCTAAATCAAGAATGGATTATAATTCAACTTTGTTGAAAGGTTGTAAAGTCTTAAATTCTGGTCTTTAGGACTGAACAGATTTCAAAGCCCTAAGTTAAGAATGAACTACAATTCATCATTGAATTCCAGCAACCACGTATTTGAAAGAGAGAGAGAAAGAAAGAAAGAAAAGAAAGAAAGCAAGCTAAATAGCTTTCTATTTCTGTGAGTAAGGAGTCAGTTATCAGAAATTCCATATTGGTAAAATCTTCATTTCACTATAGGTCAATACAGAAGAAAGAAAACATTTTTCTACAAAGGTCTATGTTGCTGTCAGATGGCAGCACATTAAATTGTTTAAAAAATCCACATCCTGGCATGTGAGTATTTTTCAAAGCTAACTATTCATAAAATGTTGACATATCATTACTGTAACTGTCAACAGACACGGATATTGGTATGATCACATGAAATTCTATTCTCAAGGAGACCAGAAATCACAAGACTACACTGAGAATTTTCAGAATGCTACTACCCAAAACAAGGAAATGGCCAGCTTTATCTCAATGAATAACAATATAGTTAGAAGAAACAACTTCAAGAAATATCAAATTATACTGCCAAGCAATATAATTAATAGAACTCTGTAGTGACTCATGATACTATTTCAATTACTCTAACTTCATGATTAGATGAAAATTCTTATTTTGAAGTTGTTTCGTATAATCATATTGAATTGTTTTTCCTATCCCAGCATAACTGATGGATGTTATATTAATAGCAGTAGATTTTATTCACCCAATTATTCTGATATGTTTTTTTAATCTAAGGGAGGATATCCACCAGTCGATCTCCATTTAATTAATGGTTTTAAACTATAAAATAAATAGCATTGTCCAAAACAACTCACATTTTTGTAACTAAAATAAACAATCTTTGCAATATGTCTCATTACACTAATTTTATAAACTTTTTCTATACTTTTAATACAAGGTTGACAAATATTGTTAAATGCTAAATCTTAAAGTTAGAAGGTGACTTCAGCTATCATACATCAAATTCTTCTTTCTGTGTGCAAAATTGAGGTAAAGAATAAGCAAGTTGCCCAAGATTTCACATCAATTAGTCAAAATAAACTAGTTATTTTGTCATCTGTTGCTCTTTCGTTGAAGAGAACCATATGAGTTCCACTTCTGTCCATGACTGAGTAACTGGTACTGGACTTGCCTCACACCAAAAACAGCAGTAGAAGTGGATAAAATACAGTAAAGACATCTCTTTTCAGACATTGTACAATAAGCATCTTGGGTCTGTGATAATTGAGAACAAGGTAAACAAGTGATCTGAGCCCCCAAACAAACCCACAATCACCCCGATGTTTCTGCATAGGGTAATTCTCCTGCCACAGAACACAGAAGAGGAGTCCAAGCTAGTGGCAACTTTACTGAATTGAAGAGACAGATGTCAGAGTTGTAGACTGCTGAAGTGGTTAGAACTTGGACCATGAGGACTTTAGAAAAGGCAACTATGAAGAGAGAAGCCCCTAGAAATCTGCATGGGGATTCACATGGCTGAGAGCTCATATGACAAACTTCCACAAAGCCTAGAAGAGATCTCAGAATGATACCAGAAATTATGCAGAGTTGGGAGATTTTGAAATTCTACCCGTTCCAGAGCAAAGATCCCAATAAGCATCATGAATAATCTGTTGAGACACACAAAAAAGCCATGCCTAAGAAGTAAGAGCCATAATCTATAAGGGGCATGCTGTAGAACTAAGCTAAAGTTTAAAATAGATCCACTCTAAAAAATAAAAATACAAAATAGATAACAGGTATAAAGTAATTGTGCAATAATTTAGTTGCCTACCAAAACAAAATTCTACACTCTTTAAATGGAAACATTATAATCCAAACTTCTTGCTAAATATTATTACAATTTCCAGCCTAAAAGTTACTAGAGAATGAAGGAATATTATAGTCAAGAGGAAAAAGGATTAACAGAAAAGGCCCCAAGATGATCTACATAGTAAAATTAGAAGACAAGGATGTTAAAATAGATATTATAAGTATATTCAGGAACTCTAAGAAAAACATTGTCATAATGAATGAACAGGTGGAGTGTCACCAAATAAACTGAAACTATTAAAAATGATAAAGGTGAAAAATCTATAATGGAAATTATAATGCCTTAATAAAAAATGCCTTTAATAAAAATGCCTTTAATTTGAAAATATGTATTGCATGGAATTAACAGCAGATTAGAGCAAAAAGGAAAAGTTGTCAGTGAGTGGACATACATGAATAAAAATAATCCAACGTGAAAACACAGATTAAAAATGATTTAAAAGATTAATAGACCGCAGTGACAATATGAAGTGAAGTCCCAAAAGGAGAAGAGAGTGTTTTAAAGATTAATAGACTGCAGTGACAATATCAAGTGAAGTCCCAAAAGGAGAAGAGAGAGTTAAAGATATATGTTCTAGTATAAAAATGAACAACTAAAAAAGGCAGAAATGTAACTCAAAAGGTAATATAAAAATAAAATTGAATGAAAAGATTTTTATTTGCCTCAAATTAGAGAGGAAACTAGGAACACAGGAGCAACAATAACAACAAAAAAGGGATGAGATAAAAAGAATACAAATAGCAAAATGGTATATGTTGAAATTCAACAGCATCAGCTATTACATTATATGTAAGTGGATTTCCAAGAATGAAGGTTGATACATCATTAGTAAGTACAATTATAATCAAGCATATTAATACACTTAAGGAGAAAAACCATAGGATTATTTCTATAGATGCTGAGAAACTTTTACGAATTTCAAGATCTACTTCTTATGAAATAATTTTAAAAATAGTAATTAAAGACAATTTTCTTTTTTCTTTTTTTTTTTTTTTTTGAGACGGAGTCTCACTCTGTCGCCCAGGCTGGAGTGCAGTGGCGCAATCTCGGCTCACTGCAAACTCTGCCTCCCGGGTTCAAGCCATTCTCCCACCTCAGCCTCCCGAGTAGCTGGGACTACAGGCGCCCCCCACCACGCCCGGCTAATTTTTTTTTGTATTTTTAGTAGAGACGGGGTTTCACCGTGTTAGCCAGGATGGTCTCGATCTCCTGACCTCATGATCCGCCCGCCTCAGCCTCCCAAAGTGCTGGGATTACAGACGTGAGCCACCGTGCCCAGCCAAAGACCATTTTCTTAATATGAATATGAATATAATATATATGAATAGGAACATATGCATATGTATTTTTATTATAATACATATTAGTTTTACAGAATTTTCTCCAAATTCACCTTACCCTTGTTACTTAGGATACTTTTTGGAATACAACTGATTTATTATTTATGTTTATTCTGTGGACAATTTCCTTCCGGTTGGAGTTATCTCATTAGAATAGATAGCACAAAACTTGTTCATTAGCTGAAGAGATCAATCATAACACTTCATCCCTGCAAGGTACATAGGTCAGCCTCAACTCAAAGACCATGGCTGTTACTGATGATAGCATTGGACGATAATTCCTCATCCATCAAGGTGGAATCTGTGAAATTGCTAATACATTCTGCTTTACCTGGTTCGACGCTTTGGTTCAAGTGGAAAAGTCAGTACAGAAATGTAAAGAGAAATTCACCTGACTTAAACATGGACACTGATGGGTCATGGAATTCATTCAGTTGACAGGGTCTGGACCCTCCAGAGTATGGCTGAAGTCAGTGCTTCAGGGTGGCCTCATCCTTCTGTTGATTATAGCCTTAATTAAATAATGTATGAGACAACTGAATGGATTTGGTTCTAGCTTCCACTGATTAGATTAATCAGAATGGCTGCTGGAGTGGTACACTCGTGTGCACATTTGCCAGAAGGCAAAGCTTGTAAAAATGAGGGGTAGGTACTGTTGAGAGACAATTCTCAAAAGATCTCCACATTTCTGCACATCTTGAGAGCAGATGTAATAATGGCCGTTTTGTTCTGGATGTCTGTATATCAAATGGCCTTAGAAGATAAAGACAATGTAACAAAGATAATGTCATATTTCACAGCTAAGTTCAGGCATGTTTGCTTGTAACCCACTAAAAAAGGCTCAAATTTTCAAGGCTCAAGGTTTCTTAGCTGTAATGCAAACCCACCACGTGTGCAGCACCCACCAGGTTCCCTCTGCATTGCTGCATGTGACTTGGAGAACTCGGAGAACTGACTCAAACATGATGCTCAGCCTTCTTGCCATGCCGTGAGTGGTGAATTTCCCTTCCTTCCTTCCTACCTTCCTTCTTTCCTTCCTTTTTTTCTTCTTTCTTTCTTTTTCTCTCTCTCTCCTTCCCTCCCTCCCTTCCCTTCCCTTCCTCTCCCCTCTCCTCCCCTCCCATTCCTTTTCTTTCCCTTTCCTTCCTTCCTTCTTTCTTTTTCTTTCTTTCTTTTTTGGAACCAAGACTGTTGTTTATTCCACTACCATCCATTAAACGATGGCAAGATAATTTATTAGCTTGCAAGTAGGGTAAAATTTCAGATCCTTCACAATTCTTGGCAGATAAATATGGGAAAAAATCCTAAAATTTGTACAAACAGAAATAAATGAACTGAACTATATTTCAAATTAATAATATTACCACAATTAAGGGAGTGGAAGGACAGACTAACCAAAGTAAATTTTTTCAACTTAATACAGTATTTGGACCATGTCCTCACGCTAAAGGCAAAAAGAACTGTGAACAAATAATAAATTATTAGTAGCAGATTTATTTTTCACAGAGGTGTGGATTAGCAATTCTGAAACTACTTTATGTGTATTCTAGGACTAAGCACATAAATAAATATACTGTGGATAGTGAGAGCCAGTTTTCTGACTTTCAAAATAAGGAGTAAGAAATTAAATGGGAAGTTACTGAAACTAAAGCATCAGTGTGAAAGCATGGATTTTAATGTAGACATATGTTACTGGGTTTTGTTACATTCCTTTAAGAAATGTTGGATCTTGTTTTAGTGTGCAGTTAAATTATTTTGCACTAGTTAAATCCTTTCAAAGCTTTGTTTTTAAGCATCATTAAGGTATGTTCAGAGAAGTCTTTACCCAGGGTAATTCAGCCCCACTGCTAAAATAATAACTTTATTATTTATTTATTTATTATTGATAAGCTTGTGAGAATTCCACTTGAAACCCCATGTGTGATGAGGTCTTTTCACTCCGACTGATGGGAATACAAACTCTTCACAGTTCTGTGTGAGCCATAGAGGCTGTTCAGCATTCTCTCCTTTGGTGGTTCTTTTCTCAGGCTCAGATTGTTTCCTCACACATGTATGTATGTCGGTGCTCAGCAAAGACTCTGAGGATCTCTGGATGTCATTGAAGGTTTCTGTCTGTACAGTGCCCTTCTTTCAGGTGCTTTATCTTGCACTCTGATCTCCTCCTCAACCCAGTGAGGCCTTCAGCCCAGTCTTTTGGTAATGAATTCTCTCAGCTCAACTCTTCTGCTGCTCCCATACTGCATCAGTCCTTAAGGATGCCTTTAGATACCTATCCTTTAGAAAGTAATCTGATGAGTAGAGATCATCATTGTTACTTGTTTTCTTCTTTCAGGCATCACCATCCTGTACTACCAGCTGTCCAGTGTTTTAATCCCTCATTTCACATACTTTGTCCAATTTAGCTTGTTGTTCAGTATCTAAGAATACATCCAGTCCCTATTATTTTATATGGACCAGAAGAGAGAATATGGTACAGCTACTTTTGAAAAAAAAATTGCTCATTTAAAGCTAAATCTATTCAAACACTATGACCCAGCAATTCCACTCCTAGGAATCTTTTCAAGATAAACGAGAACACACGCTCATAAAAACACTTGTATGAAAATTTTCATGACAGCTTCATTCATAACAGCCCGAAGCTGGAAACTACTCAAATTGCAATCAACATGAAAATACATAAACAAATTATGGGATTTTAATACAAGGAATATTACTCAACAATAAAAAGGAATAACTTACGGACATACATAGCAACAAGAATGAATCTCACAGATATTATGCTGAGTGAAGCAGGATACAAATTAGATTACTACCTAACCTATGATTGCATTTACATGAAGTTCAAAAGCAGACAAAACTAAGTCATGGTGAAAAAGAATTAGAAATGATTGTCTCAGTGGAGATTCAGTGAAAAGTAATAAAAGAGAACGTTCTTGTGTGATACAAATGTTTTCTATCTTCACAGAGGGGTGACTTATGAGTTTATGCATATGTAAAAACTCAGCAAACTTTGGATTTAAATGTATATTTTATTTCATATAAACTTTCCCTAAAAAGCACTATAAATGGGTAATAACTTTTAGTTATTAGGATTGTTTTTCACAGTGAGAGGAACTAGCATTCTAAAATTACTTGCTATAGTTTATGTACATTTCTGTATAGTCTAGGCTTGCCCTCATTATTAACTATATTGAGAATAATGGGAGCTAGATTTCTCACTGTTGGATAATAAAGTTGCAAGTATGGAAAGGAGGAAGACTAAATTCTACCCTATGGTATTATATTATAATCATAAGTATCAGAGAAAATCTATGGTTTCAAATATAGGGGCCGGGCGTGGTGGCTCACGCTTGTAATCCCAGCACTTTGGGAGGCCGAGGCAGGCGGATCACGAGGTCAGGAGATCGAGACCACGGTGAAACCCCGTCTCTACTAAAAATACAAAAAATTTGCCGGGCGTGGTGGCGGGCGCCTGTAGCCATATAGGAATCAATATAGGAATAATCTGCATATCCACGGTCTATGGCTGAAGAAGCAATGACATATCAATGTCATTGACAAAGACCTAGCACTCACCTTGGTTTCTAAACATGATTCTCCATGAAAAGAAAACAGATTTTCTTGGAATAAAAAATGATTTTAGACCTAGTATGGGGAAAGTACAAGATCATCCTAGAACATCATATTGAGCCAGAAAATCACAAAGTGCTCAAAGAATGATGAATGTTGCAGCTATGTCAAGATGACATAGGATACAGTTTGATGGAGTTCCTACTGGTGAAATCTCAAACATTTTGCTCATAAAAATAAATATTGATAGTAATGGATTATATACTATGGTATGCTAGTAAACTGGCTGTCCATAATGGAAAAATAAAGAAGCTTTGGTTGGCAGTATTTGATGATTTCTATATTGTAAATACTCCATTATGGGTGACTTTAAGCTACCAACATTATGCCAATGAACATAGATTTAAGAAGAGTTGCCTAAACGTGGTTCTCATGAGTAAGTGAGCTGGCCATAAGATATCAATTATAACTATAGAAAAAAATGGATACATAAATTTATACATATTATTAATAAATGATTAAATTACTTAATGGAGGAGAAGGGAAAGCTCTTGCTTATGGTGAAATTTCAACTAACGTAGAAGTAATGATGGAGTTGAAAATAATCAGTGGATGCCAAAACTAGCAAGGAGAAGTTTTAACAAAGAGCTCTAAGTGTACACAATCTGAAAAAAAAAGTCACTCTAAAATTACTTCGTATTTACCAAAAAGAACATTTGTGTAACTTCACAGTAAAGATGCCACTTGCTTTATTAGTTTCAATTTTCAACACATATGGCTTAGACTATATAACCAAGTAATCAAGGTCAATATCTTCAGTATTGAGACAAACTGACTTTATGTACCTCCTATTAGAATGCACTGATTAGGGCCAATGTCACTTCTCTGCCACACCTGCTGCATCATTCAGGGTTCTCCAGAGAAACAGGACCAACAGGATATATTTATACAAAGAGATGTATTTTAAGGAACTGGCTTATGTGGTTGTGGGGCTGGAAAGTCCAAATCTGTAGGGCACACTGGCAGGCTGGAAACTCAGGTAGGGTTTCTACATTACAGTTTTGAGGGAATCCTTAGTTTTGCTTTTAGGCCTTCACTGTTTGGATGAGGTCCACTCATATTATTGAGGGTTCTCACTTTGTCTAAAAGTCAACTGATTCTACATGTTCACCACATCTACAAATTATTTTCACAGCAGCCTCTAGATTAGTGTTTGACCTGACAAATGTGGACCATAGCCTAGCCAAGTTGACACATAAAATTTAACCATCCCACCTGCCAAAAATTCATAATCTGAATTCAATCAATCATAAAAAAATAGACGAATAGAAATGGTGGAACATTTTATGAACTAACAGGCCTATTGCCTTCTAAATGTCAAAATAAATGACAAAAAGAAGACTAAGAATCTGATTTAGATTAAAGTAGACCAAAGAAACATGACAATTACACATAATCTAGGATCCTGGAATTTATGTGGTGTTGGATAAAAAAAGTTCCTGAGATAATTGATTAAATTAGATTATGGAGTGCAGGTTAGGTAATTTTCTAATTTTGACTTATTTTGCTGTGGTTATGTAAGAGAAAGTCATCATTCTTAGGAAGCACTCTCTGAAACACTAGAGATGGAGTGTGCACACTATCTTCTTCTCCCTAGAAGATATCTGAATCCTGGAACCTGCAAACATATTTTCTTACATAGCAAAAGGGACTTTGCAGATGCAATTAAAAATCTAAAAACGAAGGAATTATCCTTGATTATCACGGTGGGCCCAGTGTAATCACAAGGTTCTTAGAAAAAAGCAAGAGGGAAACAGGAGAAGTAGAGGCAGAGACCAGGAGATTAGAGCAGAGGCTGTTTTCAAAGTGATGCAAATGCTGGCTTGGAAGATGGAAGGGGCTGCAAGTCAAGGAATCCAGGCAACCTTGGGAAACCAGAGGATTGAGACAGCCTCTAGAACGTGGAAGGGGCAGGGAGCAGATTCTCCCAGACTCTCCAGAAGACCTGCTGATACATTTCTTTAGCCCCAGAAATCTCATTTTGGATTTCTGAATTCTAGAATGTTAAGATAAGGAATTTGTGGGAGTTTCTTCCTTTCCTTTCCATGCACATTTTTAATTTTTTTAAATTTTAGATTCAGAGGTACATGTGCAGGTTTGTTACATGGATATATTACATAATGGTGAGATTTGGGCTTCTAGCGTACCCATCACCCAAATAGTGAACATTGTACCAACTAGGTAATTTTTTTAACCCTCGGCCTCTCCCATGCTCCCCGCTTTTGGAGTCCCCAGGATCTACTATTGCCATTTTTATGTCCATGTGTAGCCATTGTTTAGCTCCCACTTATAAGTGAAAGCATGCAGTATTTGAGTTTCTGAGTTACGTGTTACTGTAGCAATAGAAACCTACTACACACTCAAATGATTCTGAAAAAGTATGCATTTGTTTGAAACTATATATAAGGAGGCAAAAATACAAAAACAGACAAAGCAGATATAAAACATTAGCAAATTTTGGTTAAAAGTCTCTGGGAGTTCCTCATACTATTACGAATTTTCTTTGAAGTAATGCTAAAACAAAAAGTTACAGAAAGGGACAAACAAGATCTGTGGCTTTTAAAAAAAAGATAAAGAAATGTTTACAGTTAAATTGACAGGATGGATAGAGTTTGTTTCAAATAAACCAGGAAGGAGGCATGGATGGGGAACTTTGGATGAGCGCTTGTTAGGAATGTGTAATGTGTAAGAGTTTTCAGTGTATTATTTTTATCTGTTTTTGCATTTGTTTCGGATTCTTCTCAAAATATTCAAAAACAGGATCATTCTATCTAAAAATCGATGGAAGGGAAAATGATGCAATACTAACATTTCATGTAGCCATCAGTCTAGCTGGGGAGCTGGCAGCCTTTACTGAAAAGAAAAAATTAGCATGAACTCTAGCAGTTTGGTGTCATATCAGTTTAATATATTTTATTTACTCGAACAGACAAACCAGGAAACAAGAGGCTTTTCTCTGTCAGCCAGCAGACGTTAACCTTTCTCTACTGTGAAGGCTACTCTGCAGTTTCTGCAGTTCATTTTGCTTTTTGTTTGTTTTTATAATTGTAGGCACTAGAAAAGTGTTTAGAGCACTCTGTTGAAAATGGCAGTATTTGAAGAAACTGGATGTCACTTAAAATATGATCCTTGGATAAACATCACATGCTGCTGGCCTTCTTACAAAATGAGTAAGCACTGACTGTCTCTTTCTGGCTGCCAAAGCCACTTTGATTTTCCTGGAGCCTTCTATTTAGCAGGTAGTTTGAGGGGAGGAGACAAATATCATACATTTGGATTACAATCTTTATTTGCTTCACCTGCCCTCTTTTTTGAGTAAAAGGGTTAAGGATGCGTTTCTATACAATGAAAAACAAACTAAAATCATTCAGAGAGTTAACCTAACTTTTTGCCCTTCCCCATTGAGACATACAAATGAGAGCTTGCGTTTCTTGGCCAGATCTGATGAATTTAAATTTTCCATTAACATATAATAGGTTTAGACTATAAATCCCTTTGAGCGTGGGAATCAGTGAGGAAAAACAACACTCTGGAAGCTATTGCTCAAATAAGCTCAAACATTTATTTTAGAATATACCATGCCTCTAAAGAGAAAGATAATAAATTTTATGTGTGTCAATTTTTAAAAAAACAGCAAGATTTTTTAAAAGCCATTTTATCTCTGAGAGATTCAATGACCATGTTTGATGACAAGCCAGATGGCAGCATTCTCTAGACCCGGTGCCAAGACGCATGACAGGAGCCGCAATTTACCTTCCGTGGTGAGGCTCGCTGCTGAAGCACACCACAGCTGTGGGCGAGCGGGCTGCTGCCGCTAGGTGCAAGCACAGTTGGTTCCCTCCCAATTTGGATGCAGCAGGTAAGAGGCTGAATCAGTACCCAGCAATTATGGAATTGGCATGCGCTGCATTGTTTACTCACAGTAATATTCCTACTGGACTTTATTAAAACACCATCTGTTGTCAGGGCAGACAAAGAATCCAAACAGAAACACATAGCAAGACAGAGAGAAAAAGAGAAAATAAGAACATGCATGTGTGTATTGGAGCGCTGCTACAGGATTTAGTTGCATTTCTAAGAGGCCACATTTGACCCTGAGGGTTATCTTTTAACATGATATCCCTACTCTCCCAGATTTTTGTTTTGGGTTTCCCTGCCAGCTAGGCCAAAACAATTTGTGGTCCAAATGAAGTTGGCTGTGTGTGAGTCAAGCTGGAATTGAAGGCAGCGAGTGCATGCATATGGGTGGAACCCAATCACATTAGCAGGACTACAAATTAAAACCAAAATGATGCAAAGTCAAGTCATCCCACTGAATGATGCTCAGAGTAAACTTCTGAGTTAATGTCCAGAATATAGGCTGAGTAATAAAGGATATCTGCCAATAATAATAATACCTTCAGGGCACAAGGTAAAGTGACTGTTTTTTACAATCAGCTGTTTTCTCTCACTTTTTTAAATCCTGCAGATGGGGATCAGATATTTCTAATACACAGCTGGTCTCTGCAAGTGGCCAAGTGTAATTTTTCATACACCCGCATACCATTCCAGGTGAAATTAATTAGTGAGAATTCCTCATCAGAAAATATAGTAATAAAATGTGATGCAAGTAATTAAATATGCAAATACAAAAACGATGCCATTAAAACTCTGATATGTCATTTCAATTCTTCTAATAGACATCTGTCTATTCGGAACTTCGGTGTGAAACAAAATCAGAAACAAAACAAACCTTAAAACAAAAGTGTAAACAAGTCCCGATGCATATGGCAAAATGCAAGCTGCAGGAAAATGAATCTAAAACAAGCACTGAATACTGTCCTGGTAAAAGAGTTGGCTCAGCTAAAATATATATTCAAATATTACGGCGCAAACGAATTAGGAGCATTTGGAGAAGCCAAGGGGAAAGCTCATGCTGTGTATGATGTCATCGTCTGCTTTGCCTGACATTCAGACCCCTGATATTCTTGCCAGGATATGAGCAGTCATTCTAATTTACAGAAACACTGTTTACCACTTTGCAAGCCGTACCAATATTTACAGAGAATTCAATGAATGAACGAAAAGAAACAGCTGAGACTCCTTCCACCTCATTGCCCATTTCATCTCTAACTCTCCTCCTCTGTACTGTCTTATTTATAGTCATTTTGTTGAGCAATGGATTGGGTTTGGCAGCATTCAGTACACTGATGCCTGTTTGTTAAACACATCACTATTCCTGCTATGAATTTTCCCTTTCCTAAGAGTGTTTTATAGAGAATGCCATGATTGACTGACTATATTCTGCATTTATATTTTAATAGGCTTCAAAATGCATGAATACCCCAATTATGTATTTTTTCCCTAAAACTGCTTATATGGTGGTTTTAAGGCTGTTCCTAATATCATAATTTATACTCACTGATGATATTTTGCTATTTGGTAATGTATGTGTGCTACAGTATAAGTTACTGCAAAGAATGTCTAAAAAATTAAAAGGCACAATTCTTTCCTTCAGGGAGCTTAAAATTTAGTTGGGGAAATAATATATACGCTGAAACAACAGAAGGCAATATTAAGTTATATGTGATGAATATTAACATGTAAAGCCAACTAGCAGAAATGCAGAAACTCAGAGGAAGATGCAACCAGAGAGAGTTATTTTTCATAAGCTCTAGCCCATGAAAGTTAAAAAGATTATGAATAGGTAAAGAGGAAAGAACAGAGCAGGGTCTTTGGGGAACACTAAACTGGGCTCTTGGGCCAAAACAGCAAAGGCAATGATGATTTCATGAGTAACACTTTTCAAGAGGTTCCCATGGTTTATTGCCCCCTGCCCAAGGACACCAGCCTTCCAGAGAACATGGTGAAGATTTTCATGAGGGAGAAAGGAATAGAATCTCTGAAAATATGTTTAGGCTCAATCAAATTTATATGTTCAGCATTGTCTGCAGAAAGGCTATATAAGCATTTGGAGAGCAAAGGTTACCAAGAAAGAATAAATGGGTGAATTGATTGTAGTAATTGAAAATACTTGAATAATAAGGATACCTTGCAGGACCTCAATGCCCTTGTTCTAAATGTGCTCCTGCTATATCAGAAGAATTTTGTTTAGATTCTCCACTAGCTCCTGGAGCAAACCAAATGAGCACGCATATTTGATGGTTACAATAACCTGGGCTACAATCAATCAGTGAGCTCCATACTCAGGGCACCAGAATGATAGATGTTAAGCTTCAGCCAGGCTTGAAAGCAAGGAGACTGAGGGTCAAAGACAAATACTGTCTCTGTATTAGGTCTGAGGGTGAAGCCAAACCATGGATTAAATAAAGGCTTTGCAAGGTGTGAAGGCAGGAAGAGCTGGAATAGGTGAAGTGATGAGGTGTGGGCGGCACATGTGAGTAGACTGAGACTAGAGGCTGTCTTAGTTCACTTTGTGCTGCAGTAACAGAATACCACAGACTGGGTCATTCATATGGAAAATAAATTTAATTTTTTCCACTTCTGAAGGCTGGGAAGCCCCAGGTCAAAGAGCAGCATCTGGTGAGGGCCTCCTTACTACATCATCCCATGGTAGGAGGCGGAAGGACAAGAGAGCAGAAGAGCAAGAATGAGCATGAGAGGGCTGAACTCACTTTTATTCAGGAACCCCTCCTGAGATAACTAACCCACTCCCTCAATGATGACATTAATCCATTCATGACCATGGAGCCCCCATGTTCTAATCATCCCATAATGGGCCCACCTCTTACTACTATCACAATGGCAATTAAATTTCAATATGGGCCCTGGAGGGGACATGCAAAAAACAGCAGAGGTCATGAAAATTATAGGGTTATCTGAGCCCTGGCTTTATTTGGTGCTAAGTAGGGGCCCAGGCACAGGCTATCCAGGAAAGAAAGAGAGAAGAGAGAAAAATAAATTGCCATTTTACCATTTTACCCCATAGTATACATTTTATTAAAGACTTTCTTCTCATCCTGATACAAATTGATTTCATTTAAATAAAAGCATGACTTTAAATTATATCACCATTAACTTCAGGTCTTTAAATTATATCATTAGTAACTTCATTAACAGAAGAAGTTGACAAATCGATAACTATCTACATGGAATGATTCAAGATTGAAAGATATTTTCTTCCTAAACTATTCCCAAAGAACTGTTTCTACAAGGTAATATTTAGCTCATCTTTTACCCTCATTTTCCCAAGTATTCTTAACCCTTCCTCACTGGAAAATTCTATGGGAATAAGCTTCTGGTTTAGAGATTATGCTGGAAGAATACGAAATATCTCCTTGTCCCTTTGTCATCACAGTCCTTCCTTCCATCCACCATATGCCAAATGTGGATCTCTTCTCTGGAGCTGGTGTCTTCACATGTAGGCCATTGTTTTTTGCCATTAATTCAAGACATACACATCAAAATGTCTGGTTTTTATGAAAAACAGATATGCAAACAACTGGAACATTCTACTCCGGATAGTTTCACCATTCTCAATGAATCATGTTTTACACACACAGATGTACACACACACACACACACACATACACACAGCCCTGTGGTTTTTAACCTTTGGTCAAAACCAAAACAGAACCCATAAATTCAACAAGGTTGTCTCTGGTCCCCAGCTGTGCTGTCAAGTAGCCCAAATAGTACCACGGAAATGATAACCCTAGGCTGTCATCACCCATACTCCCCTGTCACTGCAGGCCTGGCTGGCTCCCTTGGGTGAGAAGTTTTGGAAATAGTAGAATAAAAATATCCTAAGGCTTGTGTTTATACCACGGAATAGAAAGTTAAGAGAGCCTTTAGGGAAGCTCTTCATGGCCCTCTCTATCTTGAATTGCACAAGAGATTTCTCCTCTATAAGGCTGGACCCTGGCATTATATAAATATTGACAGGAAGAATGCAACTGCAGGCTTTCCACAGGCATTCCTTGTTGTGTTGAAATGCCAAGAGCCTCTAAACAAAGATAGAATCTTCCTTTCTTTTGCTCTTTTTCCAATGGTAACAGTAAGTATTTTAGGCACACATCTCCATGGTGTCTCAATACATGGACACTAGATTGAAACACTTAGTGTTGATGAACTGATCAGTGGTAAAGCCTAACACTGTAGCACAGAAGCCAGGACTATTAGGGAGCAGAATAGCTGTCATTGAGACAGACATCTTAGGGGTCTCCACACTGAATAGTTGCTCAGAAGTAAGTGATACCTGCAAGGAGAAGCTTTCAGATAGAGCTAAAAGGAATTAGAGTCTGTCTTTATATTTTAAAAGCTGGAATACTAAAACTAGATTCCTGGCACGGCAAGGAATCTAGTTTTGCAGTTACTGCAAGCAAGGAACATGCTCTGGTTGTCTTCCAAGTACGTGCATAGTGAAATTAAGGGAGTTTTCCTGCTGAAGGAGAAGGATTTGAGACAAGAGTGATATGGGTTGGCTCTGTGTCCCCATCCAAATCTCATCTCGAATTGTAATCCTCATAATTCCCATGTGTTAAGGAAGGGACCTGGTGGGAGGTGATTGGATAATGGGGGTGGTTTCCTCCAGGCTGTTCTGGTGATATTGGGGGTGTTCTCATGAGAGCTGATGGTTTTAAGTGTCTGGAAGTTCCCTCTTCTTGCTCTCTCTTGCCTGCTGCCATGTAAGACATGCCTGCTTCCCCTTCTTCCATGACTGTAAGTTTCCTGAGGTCTTCTCAGCGATATGGAGGCCTCAGGAAATTTTTTCTTTATAAATTACCCAGTCTAGGCTGGGAGCGGTGGCTCAAGCCTGTAATCCCAGCACTTTGGGAGGCCGAGGCTGGCAGATCACGAGGTCAGGAGATCAAGATCATCCTAACACGGTGAAACCCCGTCTCTACTAAAAATACGAAAAAATTAGCCAGGCATGGTGGCAGGCGCCTGTAGTCCCAGCTACTCGGGAGGCTGAGGCAGGAGAATGGCGTGAACCTGGGAGGCGGAGCTTGCAGTCAGCCGAGATGGTGCCACTGCACTCCAGCCTGGGCGACGGAGCGAGACTCCGTCTCAAAAAAAAAAAAAAAAAAAAAAGAAAATAATAAATTACCCAGTCTTGGGCAGTTCTTTAGAGCAGTGTGAGAACAGACTAACACAATGAGTCTCTCTATATCTTGAATTGTTAGAGAGAATGAAGAATTCTTGGCGAGGATTGAGAAAATGGTCCAAGACAGAACTTTTTAAAAAAGGTTAATTTGTAGTCAATAAGAAGAATGTATATATTAATACATATATAAAAGAGGACTGGGTCGGGCACAGTGGCTTATGCCTGTAATCCCAGCACTTTGGAAGTCCGAGGCAGGTGGATCACTTGAGGTCAAGAGTTTAAGATCACGCTGGCCAACAGAGTGAGTCTCACTCTGTCACCCAGACTGGAGTGAAGTGGCACGATCTCGGCTCACTGCAGCCTCTGCCTCCTGGATTCAAGTGATTCACCTGCCTCAGCTTCCAGAGTAGCTGGGATTACAGGTGTGCACTACCCTTCCTGAGAAACCTTTAAGGCAAAGAAGTACATAGAGGATACACAGAAATTTTCCAAGGATCATGAAGGTTAAGAATTGGGATTCATACCTAACACTACAGAAAGTGTCTATACAAATTCAGAGAATAAATAAGTTATTTTGAATTTTAGTGGAAAAAGCTGAACAAGACCCCAGAATACTTCAGATGAGATAAGAATGAACTATGGCTGATGACAGAAAAAAAAAATGCCTTATTTGAAGAAAACAAAATAAATAGACCTGAAAGCAGAAAAAAATCCCTATGTCAAGAAATTATAATCATTTATGTAAAATCATTTAATATAGAATGCACATTAAAAGGCAATGGGGTAAAGATCAAAAGAGAATACAAATGATTTTGGTATGGAGGTAGCTCAGAGATTATCTTGTCAAATGAGATTACAGGTAATATTTTCCTAATACAGATGAAAATTTGGCATAAAGGCAATTTATGGTCACAGTAGAATTCAACTGTTGGGTCATGTTTCTTTTCATTCTTCTAAAAGTAGAACACCTAAAACATTCTCATCTTTTCTGCAGTTTCATGAATCAGGAAGTTGAAGAATAATAAGGAAACCCTTATACTCAATTTAGTTCTAAGCATCATTTAATAATTTGAACTAACTGGAAACGTAAGGGAGACTGTCCATGTCATTTTAACTCTTGGTTACCAAGGAAATATATTAATGATTATTAGAGCCAAACAAAACTGAGATAGGATCGAGTTGGGATGGAAAAGCATGCCATGGGCTTTGGCATAAGATAGATCTGGTTTTCAGCCTCCTAGACTCAATTATTTACTATCTTAGGGACTTTGATCAAGTCAACACTTCTTTTCTGAGACTTTTGTTTTCATTTCTAATGAGTAGTTTACATATATCCAGAATACAGTGTCATAGAATACAGTGCACTAGATCAAATAATTTGACTTCAGAAATTTTGTAATTCTCTCTTCTATCAATAAGGTCACTGAAATACAAAATTACTACAATAATTCAAAATCTGGCAATTAACTACATCTGCATATGGGGAGAGGAAAAATAGTCATACTGGGCCAGTTACTAAGCAACCACTTTGCAAAACCCTATCTCACCAGGCTGAGAAGAGAACAAAGAAATGATGCTTTCCTATTAGACCCTATTAATCCCCTTTAAAGGGGACACATTACCAGTGAAAAGATGGCCAGTCATTTCTTTAACAACTTGTTGGTAAATGGGGTTTTGCATTTCTATGACTCTCCTTCTAATTTTCCTATATTAAATTTTAATGTTTCTTGAGACATAGACCTCTTTGGGAGTCATGGAAGCTACAGGAAATAAATGAATGCTTGAAAAACCTAACAGATAGTTGCGCACATATTTTTTTCTTGAACCCCACTTATGGATCCCCAGATAAAGCAAAACATAGAAGTATAGTATTTCTAATTTCTCAGATTTGGACTCAAACTCCAAAAATATTTACTTATTAAAATAAAATACAGATATTAAACCCAAGGAAATTATGAATGTTTACTAAAAAAGACAAACAAAAATACTCCAAAAGTCACTTTTATAAGAAATATTGCAATTAAAAAGACTGAATGGGGATACCATGGGATGCAGGACAGTGTATTCTTTTCCTGATCCCATTTGAAAATTTAATGGGACTCATAATCTCAGAAAAATTGACCACAATCTGCAGATGAGAGTCAACCTGTATTTTTTTTTTTAAAGAAAAAAAAAACACTACTTGAAAAAACCCACAGCTGTTTTTCCAGATGATTTCACAAACTGCCTTACTGTAATTACGTGGGGGCACTTTTGAAATGCTGAATTTTTTTTTTTTTTTGCCATACCTACTGAATCAAATTCTCTATGATGATGCCCATAAGTGTAACAAGCATCCTGATTGATCTTTATCTAAGCTAAAGTTTGAGAAACACTTTGCCATAGTTTTAAAGATCTTCATTAACAGTATCTGATATCTAACCAAAGCTTAAATCCTACAATATTAAATTTCACTTTGCTGAATGAAATACATTTCCAACCTAGATTACCCTATATTTTTGGTATGGATACTTTTTATAGATTTGATTGTATTGTCCATGGGAAGTTAAAAGAGCTACAACACTAAGGGGTAAAAAACTATGCCTATCTGTGATTGTCATCTTGTTCAGTTAATAAGAAATAATAACAATCATATCATCTTGGGAAGTAACAGGAGTCGTAGTGACCACTTTCACCTTGACAGCAGAACAGTAGGATCTCCAGAAATTATTTTCTGAGAAAGGCATAATACCCAAAAACTGAGTGTTATTTAAAGTTTTCAAAAGAAATAATTTCATAATGATATGAACATTGTAAGTCTAACAAAATTCAAGATGTATCTTTCCTTTAATTCTGATTATAGAATGTGTAAATTAGTAGAATAAAGAGGGATACATTTTTCTCTTTGGTATCACTTTAATCTTTCAAACTTGTGTTTATTTATTTTTTCTTTTTCCCAGGGAGAGAATAAAGTGGGGAGGGGAGGCTTGGAAGGAGGGAGCAGACACAATGACACTGACAACCATTCCAGAAAAGAATGTTTTTTTATGACACAAGAGTCCATTAGGGATTCAACAGAGGCAACTAAACTAATTACAAGAAGCTAAACAGCACCCCTCCCCTAAGGATGACATTCAGTATTGACCTGCTAAGAAGATAAATGCCAAACGCATTTATTGTCATAGGGGTCAGTGCTTGTCCTGTACTAAAACGATCAAGAATCTGTTGGCACTCTTGGCCTTGCGTCACACGCTACCTGCATGAGAGCATCGTACATACAGGGAGGAGCCTGTCACACTGGGCAACGCAAGCATGCTGAGGCCACGGAACGTCTGTGCCAGCACTTTCGCATCATTATCAATCATGCTCCAGCTCTTGCTGGGGCAACAAGAAGGAAATTTTTGGCATATAAATGTAAATCATTGCCTGCTCTTTGGAATAGAATAATCATCAAATTGATTTACTAGCTATGCACAGTTCTCAGAGAAAGTTTGACAGTGGGGGGTTGGTTTTGATAGGGTGGAAAGGTTGGCTTTTCCTGAATTATTCATATATAATTAAAATAAGAAGTGATCAGCATTATCTATAACAGCTTTCTGGGTAGTAATTAACACTAATTCCTGGAAGCATACTGGAGTGAGAAGAAGGCAGAGAAGAAATTCTACACCCCACGTGTTTAATATCTCACCCCTTCATGTCCTGTTGTGGCCCACATAAAAGTGTCTGATTTATACCAGCAGAGTTGGCACCAGCCATGTGCACGTTTCTGCTATTCTTATTGTTTACTGTTATGTGTTTAAGTACTTAGGAGGCATCAAGAGGAAGCCAATGGGAAGACCTTCTCCATGACTGTAAATTCATAGTCTTGAGAAACAATGTTGATAGGCTTGGACAGGAATAAACACATCCCTAAAAGCGATACACTTTGCCATAATTTTGGTACCTGAGCAAATCTAAATGGTTTTCTTCTTCTTCTGTCTTCTCCAATGCTGTGCATTATGCTAAATTCAACACTAAAAATGAACAGGCAAATACCTCAAGTGCATGATACATTGACCTACCTTCAGTACTAGGCTAGCACTATCCATAGCATAGGACAGATGCAATCATTCCAGAATGCACCACCCTGAACACTAATTCCATCAGCAGAATAATAGGAGAACTACAAAGTCCTCATCATCCTAGAAACTGTGTTCAAGATCTTCATTTGACAAGCAATATGGGAATGATAGATGCAAAATGACAAGGTTTGTCCACAATTTCTTAGAAATAATAGAAGTTCTACTTGATTCTCTATTCAGAAAAAAAAAGAGGATGCCATTATTATAAACCAACGAAAGAAATTATTTGATTAGGGTAAAAATAGCAACCTGTCAGATGTAATCTTACATACAGGACAAAATATTTACAATTATGCTACAACTTTTTTTTTTTTTTTTTTTTTTTTTTTGAGATGGAGTCTCACTTTGTCTCCAGGCTGGAGTGCTGTGGCGCAATCTCCGCTCACTGCAACCTCCGCCTCCTGGGTTCAAGCAATTCTCCTGCCTTAGCCTCCTGAGTAGCTGAGACTACAGGCGTGCGTGACCAGGCCCAGCTAATTTTTGTATTTTTAAGTACAGACAGGGTTTCACCATGTTGGTCAGGCTGGTCTCAAACTCTTGACCTTGTGATCTGCCCGCCTCAGCCTCCCAGAGTACTGGAATTGTAGGCATGAGCCACTGCACCTGGCCACAAAATTTACATTTTCTACTCTATAGTGTAGAGAGGCTGTATATACATTAAATACACACACACACACACACACACACACACACACACGCAGCCTCTCTGTAGTGTAGAGAGAGTAGAAACATATAGTGTATATATGTTTGGTCACAGGCCCTTGAAACATATACTGCACATATATGCTATAGCATTTATGCTGAACAGGAGGTTCAAGGGCCTGTGAGAAACATACCGTGTATGTATGTTTCAAGGGCCTGTGACCAATCTACCACCAAATTCAAAATCTACTTTAATATATACTTAATAGGATTGAATTCACTTTTTTGGTCTTCTAATTATAGCCTCTGGCATTTTTAGTAACACTTTAGTAAGTAAGACTTATATATGTTTATATATGCATATGTACATTTATATATGTAGATAGATATGTAGATAAACTACATATTTAAATGTACACATGCATATATAAGCATATTTAAGTCTTTATTATGTAATAGTATTATTAAGCATTCCTAAATATAATTCTATTATTATTCTTGAGAATCATCTGTTAGAATAGTTAACATGTAACATCTTTGTTCCTTCTATGCATAGATATAGGTACACAGTAATGTTGTTTATCAACTATTGTGGGTAATTAGATGAAATGACATGCTTTGTGAATGAGCAATTAAACTTTTTGGACAGTGAAATATTTGTTATTTACTGAGTATGGTTCTAAAAATATCTGCTGAGGTGCTTTTATAGGCAAGTCAATCTTGTTATTTCTTTTAGGATAGCTTCTATGGCGTGCTGTGAATGTTATAACAACCGCCCTTTTCACAATTTATCGTGAGAAAAATATCCAAAAACATTACAATAGTACAGGTACAAAGGTGTTTATTGCAATATTGATTACTGTGTTTACTGCAGTAATGAACATTTCAAACCACCTAGATGCTCAACAACAGAGAGAAATAATTATGACATATTGAATAAACATACAACCTCTACAATATTTTCAAAACACTAACTTAAAAACTGGATGGCAACTGGGAAAAGAAAGATGTTGATGTAACTATCTAGAATGAAAAGCACAAAGTAAAAGTGAATTTTTGTTACATTATGCATGCATAGTCAAAAACTACACAATGGCAGGGGAGGTAGCACATTCATTACCACTGGTTGGTTTTTATAGATTTTATCTCCGTAAATTCTTAGTCTATGATATATACAGCTAAAACTATTTAAGGATATCAGGGCATTCATTACTGTAGTCTTTTATGACACTATCATGACATTTCTTTAGCACGCTTTGGAACCAAATACTGTCTGTGTCACTGCAATTTTTTCTTCAAATGCAACTGCAATACGTGAAATTATACTTTTCTCTTCCAGCTCTAGCATTTATGCTGAACAGCAGATCCCTCCTGCTTTGTGAATTCCAACCAATCGCTGCCCCATCTCCCCACCCCCACCCCCACCCCCCACCCATCGAGATTTCAAAGTATCTGCTAAAAGTAGCTTCCCTTAACACATGCTTGGTACCAGTGTTATTTTTCTTTTCTTTTTTATTTATTTATAAAGAAAAGTGGTTTAATTGGCTCACAGTTCCACAGGTTGTACAGAAAGCATGGCGGCATCTGGGGAGGCCTCAGGAAACTTTTAATCATGGTGAAGGTGAAGGTGAAGTAGGGACATCTTATATGAACAGAGCAGGAGGAAGAGCGAGCAAGATGGGGGAGGTGCCACACACTTTGAAACAACCAAATCTTGTGAGAAGTCACTCACTACACTACACAGTACCAATGGGGGATGGTGCTAAACCTCTCATGAAAACTCCTCCCCTAAGAGCCAATCACCTCCCACCAGCTCCTGCCTCCCACACTGAGAATAGTAATTCAACATGAGATTTGGGTGGAGACACAGATCCAAACCATATCAACCTGCTATCTGGGCATCTCATGGTCCAACCAAGTTGACACATAAAAGCAACCATCACACTCACATTTCTCTACTCAGAGATATGCATTTTCTACTCTTTTAAGCTATTTTGTTTTTAAAGTGATTTCTACATTTTAATATATTTTGATTATATCCCTAGGTCTTCATTTCTTCTTTAATATTTTCTTCTCTCCACATGGCCTCTAATTTCTAATAAGGGGATCCTTTTCCCTCTCCAATTCAAATGATTTCTGTAGACCTCAATCCTCTTTGCAGTACTAGCTCAGCAACTATGTTAAACACACTCTCACTCACTCACCTCATAGAAAATGATACATCTGCCAAATGATGGGTTTTTGGTATGTTTTACAAGTTTTACACTAAATAAGCTCAAAACGTGTTGGGCAAGTTAAAAAGAAACATTACAGGGAAAGTTTCTACCCCTCCCTTTCTCTGCTTTGCAGTGTTTGGTCTATGGGAGAGAGAAGAAAAGAGAAAGAGAGAATGAAAAGGGGAAATGGTACTCTAAATATGATGAATTCACCCTTGTGGATGATAAGCCAGCCATCTTTTAAAATTATAATCCTCTTTGCATTTTCTTTTTTTCTTTTTTTTATTATTATTATGCTTTAAGTTTTAGGGTACATGTGCACAATGTGCAGGTTTGTTACATATGTATACATGTGCCATGTTGGTGTGCTGCCCCCATTAACTCGTCATTTAGCATTAGGTATATCTCCTAATGCTGTCCCTCCCCCCTCCCCCCACCTCACAACAGTCCCCGGAGTGTGATGTTCCCCTTTCTGTGTCCATGAGTTCTCATTGTTCAATTCCCACCTATGAGTGAGAACATGCGGTGTTTGGTTTTTTGTCTTTGCGATAGTTTACTGAGAATGATGATTTCCAGTTTCATCCATGTCCCTACAAAGGACATGAACTCATCATTTTTTATGGCTGCATAGTATTCCATGGTGTATATGTGCCACATTTTCTTATTCCAGTCTATCGTTGTTGGACATTTGGGTTGGTTCCAACTCTTTGCTACTGTGAATAGTGCCACAATAAACATACGTGTGCATGTGTCTTTATAGCAGCATGATTTATAGTCCTTTGGGTATATACCCAGTAATGGGATGGCTGGGTCAAATGATATTTCTAGTTCGAGATCCCTGAGGAATCGCCACACTGACTTCCACGATGGTTGAACTAGTTTACAGTCCCACCAACAGTGTAAAAGTGTTCCTATTTCTCCACATCCTCTCCAGCACCTGTTGTTTCCTGACTTTTTCATGATGGCCATTCTAACTGGTGTGAGATGGTATCTCATTGTGGTTTTGATTTGCATTTCTCTGATGGCCAGTGATGATGAGCATTTTTTCATGTGTTTTTTGGCTGCATAAATGTCGTCTTTTGAGGAGTGTCTGTTCATGTCCTTCGCCCACTTTTTGATGGGGTTGTTTTTTTCTCGTAAATTTGTTTGAGTTCATTGTAGATTCTGGATATTAGCCCTTTGTCAGATGAGTAGGTTGCTTTTCTATTGCTGCATGACAAATTTCATTTTAAAAAAATACAAATTTATCATCTCACAACTCCCCAAGGTCAGATGTCTGGGCCTGGGTTAGCTGGGCCTCTGCAAGGGCTCTTCCAACTGCAGTCAAGGTGTCTGCTCTTGCTGCCATCTCACCTGAGGCTCAGGATCTCCTCCCAAGCTCATTCACATTGCTGAAATAATTTTGTTCTTTGAAGTTTGTATTAGGTCACTCTCACATCACTATAAAGAAATACCTGAGGATGGGTAATTATAAGGAAAGGGGTTTAATTGGCTCATGGTTCTGTAGGCTGTACAGGAAGCACGGTGCCAGAATTGGCTTGGCTTTTAGTGAGGCCTCAGGAAGCTAACAATCCTAGCGGAAGGCGAAGGGGGAACAGACATGTCACATGGCTAGAGCAGGATCGAGAGAGAGGAGGGAGGTGCCACACACTTAAATGACCAGATCTCATAAGAACTCACTATCATGAGGAGAGTACAAAGGGGGATGGTGCTAAATAATTCATGAGAAACCCACCCCCATGATCTAATCACCTCCTACCAGGCCCCACCTCCAATATTCAGAATTCCATTTCACATCCAAACTATATCACAGTTGCAGGATTACAGTCCTACTTTTTTTTTTTTTTTGAGATGGAGTCTCGCTCTGTCACCCAGGCTGGAGTGCAGTGGCGCGATCTCGGCTCACTGCAAGCTCCGCTTCCCGGGTTCACGCCATTCTCCTGCCTCAGCCTCCCAAGTAGCTGGAACTACAGGCACCCACCACCATGCCTGGCTAATTTTTTTTTTGTATTTTTAGTAGAGACGGGGTTTCACCAGGTCAGCCAGGATGGTCTTGATCTCCTGACCTGGTGGTCCACCCGCCTTGGCCTCCCAAAGTGCTGAGATTACAGGCGTGAGCCACCGCGCCCGGCCTAATGTCCTACTTTCTTGTCAGTGTAGGGGTTGTTTTTAGCTCCTACAGGACCCACAAGGCCCTCTTTTTGCTCTTAAAGTTCAGCAGAAGAATTTCTTTCTAGTCCTCTGTCACCTTGTCTTATATAATATAATGTCATCATGAGAGGGACTATGCCACCGCCTGGCTCCTATAAGGTAACCTAATCATCAGATCCACTGAAGGGGAGGGAATTAAACGTGGCATGTACACCAGTAGGTGGAAACCTCGACAGCCATCTCAGAATTCCGCTTACCACTAAATTTATTTTATTTCTTTATGCTATACATAGCATAAAGAAATTAAGAAATTTCTGTTTCTTTCTAAGAAAAATAAATAAATTATTATGTCAGATATAAAATATATAAGTCAGAAAATTATGTATAGTCCCTTGGTTTCAACAGAGCAAAGAGGATGAGAAAGGCAGAATATTCTTTTATGCAGAGGGGCAACATCTTTCTACAATTTGTGGGAAGGACAGCATTGCCTCAGTGAAAAAGTAAGTAATGACATATTTCACTTTCACATAGGATTTTTTTCATTAATGACATTAAATTGATAAAGAGCTGGTATCTTATTCAGGAATGAATTGTTATTCTCTCTCCTCAATAATCTGGCCTGTAATCTGCTTGCATTTCCTCACAGGTTATTGTTTTTGTTCAGGTATATCTCTAGGGTAGACTCTGCAAAATATGGCAGATGTTACAGTAATTAAGAGTGCACCTAAACTAAAATGCATTCTGCCTCCCTTCAGCTCTACTCTATACATGATTGTGTTAATATTTATAGGATAGCCTATGTAGTTTGAAAGCATGCCAAGTTTGTTAGGACCATGGGTACACTCATCAAAGAGGCAGCTCTCTACTTTCTTCCATTGAATAAATGAAATCAGGAAAATGAATAAATTAGCTGCTTTTCTGATGTTTCATGACTAATCAGTGATGTAACCAGGATTGTGACTCATCTTCTGATTATTTGCCTGTGTGCCCACAGCCGGCATAAAAATGTGAGCACCATGGGACAAGCTTGAGTTGCAAAGGCAAGCTGAAAAAAACCTCTCTTAATTCCCCAAATAGCATCTCTTTGGAGAAACCAGGTAATACCATAGACTTGTCTTCAATGAATTTACTGCATCTTTAGACACAAACACAGACACACGGATGTTTAATGTTCCCAGCCGTCAAATTTACTGAGTTAATATCCATTTAGGAACATAGCTTAGCACAGCCATTCTAGAAGTGACTGAACAGTTCTTCCTAGCTGATCTCTTTCAAAGACAGCCGTCCACATCTCTGCACCCTGTAAACACTGCAATGTCATCTTGGATAATTGCTTAACTCTCTATGGGTTACTAACAAGCACGCTTCACACTGAAATACAGCTTTTTAAACCCTTTAAGCTCATCTCTCTGTTAATGGAATCTGCCTAACTCCCTACTGGGACTGACTAGCACCAAATAAATATTCTTGGAAGTTATCACTTTCTTATTTACTTATGCAATAGCACACAAAGTTTTCCTTGTTTAGCAGGTGTTCCTCTTCTCCAAGTTCAAGTCAAAGCAGAATTTCTCAGATAAAGGGAAAAAGCAAATTTCCTTTTAGGAGTTAAACAATACCTTTTCAAAATGTTTCTCTTGCAGTGCGACTGGTGTTTATGCTTTCCTTTCCATTTTATTCCCATTGTTTTTTTAATGCTGTTAATTTTAGATGGTAGATACTTGTGCTTTGGTTTACTTTTTAAAAAATTTCTTGGCCGGGTGCAGTGGCTCATGCCTGTAATCTCAGCACTTTGGGAGGCTGAGGCAGGTGGATCACGAGGTCAGGAGATCGAGACCATCCTGGCTAACACAGTGAAACCCCGTCTCTACTAAAAATACAAAAAATTAGCCGGGCGTGGTGGTGGGCGCCTGTAGTCCCAGCTACTCGGGAAGCTGCGGCAGGAAAATGGCGTGAACCCGGGAGGTGGAGCTTGCAGTGAACCCAGATCGCACCCTTGCACTCCAGCCTGGGTGACAGAGCAAGACTCCCAAAAAAAAAAAAAAAAAAAAAAAAAAAAAAAAAATTATCACATTTTTTTTCATTCCTTCTAGTAAATTTTTTCAAATAGTCTCACAAAGAATGTCTACTATCTTGGCATATAATAATAGGTCTACAGACATCAGACCTTCACTGTTGTTCACTTCCAAACATATCCTAAGTAATAGACAAACTTTGTTATCCTGTCTTAGTCCATTCAGACTGCTATAACAGAGTATCATAGGCAGGGTGACTTACAAACAACAGAAATTTATTTTTCGCAGTTCTGAAGGCTGAGAAGTCCAAGAAAAAGGTGTTGGTGGATTCAGTGTCTGGAGACGGCCTGCTTCCTGGTTCACAAGCATCTGTCTCCTCACTGTGTCCTCACACAGAGTAAGGGCTAAGAGACCTCCCTGGGGCCTCTGTTATAAGGTCACTAATCCCATTCATGAGGGCTCCACCCTCATGACCTAATCACCTCCCAAAGGCCCCACCCCCTATGACCATCACACTGCCAATTAGGTTTCAGTGTATGACTTCTGGAGGGGAGCATAAATGTTTAGACTATATAGTGTATCTCATTCCATCTGAACATTGAATCTGTCAGTCTGGGGTAATTTTTACAGATTGCTTCAATTGGAGTAAGAAAAGACAACGTTTTGTCGATGACAGCACTTTAACCCAGCCTTGCCCCTCTCTGTCTGCTCCTCTTCCTTGTGACCCTGTGGCCCCTCCTCAAGGGAGCCTGTGCTGGACTTTAGAGTTTATAGTCCCTCATGCTCAGAACTTGCCAAGGCCTATAAAACATGAGACTTTCCAATAGTAATTTTTTTTTTTTGCCTCACAATATAAGAATAATACTTTCTTCCTCTACTCACAAAACACTCTGTCGTAAGAATCCCCATGTAAGAACTGCTCATATATCACTCCTCCCAGGTAAGATACTTGATTTTAACTGGGATTCTAGAAGAAAAACTAAATCGCCAGAAATCCATCTATTTTGGGGATGTCAGGCTGAAAAAAATAGGTGACATCAGGGGAAGAAAGACAGGTCACTACAGCGATCCTCAAGTCACTGTATAAATTACAAAAATTACTTTACAAATTACATTTCAGTTTTCAAAGCCCTTTCATATGAATTAGTGCATTTGGGACTGACGATAATTTGTAGTGGTAAGTAAAGGAACTTTTAGAATCACTTTACTTATATAGTACGGAAAGGTTAAATGATTAAGCAAGATGGGCCAGCTAGCTATTGGAATTAGGGCTAAAATAAAACTACAGGTCCTGACACCATAAAGCTTGGACTCAAGTAGATTATGGGAGGTCAACTCAAATCTCACAAGTAGTAGGAAAATTTAAACCAAAGAGAGGCCTTGGTTTGAATTGTTTATTCATCTGAACCTTGTAGATAATAAAAAGGTCCAGGAGTTCTATTTCCAAATAACAAACCATCATTATTTTCTTCAAGTACGTTGTGCAGCCTCCAACTATATCATGTGAGTTCATCAAGAAAGTATTTACATTAACATCTGCGTGGTCTGTTTGACCCTCTCGCAGGTGTGAGTGAAGTGCTTGGCTCTGCGAGATGGTCCTGGAATATCTCCACCACTTTTCACAATTATCTCCTCTTGCATTCCCACTGATCCTTCAGAATTGTGTGGCCTTTCAACTTTCTGAAAGGCCTTCAGTGTCTCTTAATTCAAATTCTCCACATGTAAATACAAGTCAGATCACCTTACAATTTAATCTTTAAGCAAAACTGTAAATCGTCATTTCCCACGACATTACAATTGCTGGGGGAAAGGTGTTTGGTGTCGCATCTAACGGCTTGAAAACTCGGAGTATCTCTGGACACAGTCAATATCCAGGTCTCAAATATGCATTTATTGTGTTTATTATAATGACTGCCTTTGTATTCACTGCAATCATTTTCTACTGTTTCTTCCTTTGTGTAATCATCTCTTCCCTTCCCCTCCATTGTATTTTAGCGTAATTCTATATTCTATTTTTGAATACACACTTTTCTATCTTTTAAAATAATTTGTTGTGTATATTTCAGTTTTACAACCTGATATAACATTAGGATTGCAGTGCTTACTATCTCTCTCTCTCTGTGTGTATATGTGTATATATACATATCTACATATCTGTGTATATATACCCATACACATATCTGTACACATATACCTATACACATATCTGTATACAGATACGTGCATATATACCTATACAGATGTGTATAGGTATATATACACAGAGAGAGATAGTACCATGATTACTATAGTGAGGCAGATTAACCTATCTATCATCTCATATAGTTGCTTTTTTGTGTGTATTAAGAGCACCTGGAATCTACTTTTTTAACAAAATTCCTAATACAATGTAAAAATTCCTAAAGAAATTAAAAATGGAGCTGTGTTATGACCCAGCAATCCCTCTTCTGGGTCTACATCCAAAGAAAATGAAATCACTACCTTGTAAAGATCTCTGCACCCCCATGTACATTGCAGCATTATTCACGATAGCTAGGCTATGGAAACAACCCAGGTGTTCACCAACCAATGGACAAACGGATAAAAAACAGTGGTGTATATATGCGTGCATGCGTGCGTGCGTGTGTGTGTGTAGTGGAATATTATTCAGCCTTAAAAAAGGAGACAATCCTGCCTTTTGCCACAACATGGATGGAGCTGGGGACATTATGCCAAGTGAAATAAGCCAGACACACATATACACATTTTAAAAAAACGGAGCACCTGTTTTCCTAACTTGTCTCTTAGCTAAAAATTCTTCAGCAGTCTTCACTGCTTGGAAAATAAAGCCCTCAATACTTAGCTTCTCGTTACATAGAGTTGATTCTCACTATTCTTTGTAGGTGTGTTGAAAAGGTCAACACAAACACTGAATTAGTGAATACTGAGCCACTGTTCCTAGGAGAAATACAGGGTTCTTTCCCTATGAACCTCTGGTAACAGCATTTTTGTCAACCAAACAATATGTAACCTTGTTTTATGTGTGTTTCCCTGTACAGATACCTTATTTTTTATATACTGATTCATTACCACTAAACTCATGGCTATCAACATGACAACTATGCTTGAATGAAGCACCTAATACATATTTTCTTCATAGGGCACGTTGTAGCCTCTCGTGCTGAGGACCACTGGACAGCACTCAACACTACCAATGCTCGGAAGCCATTCTAAACAGCACAACACCAACAAAAAGTACAAAAATGAAAACACAATGTGGCATTTAATAGACTGCTAAAAGGACACTTGTTTACAGCAGAGAGCTTAAAGGCGGCAGAGTGCCACGTTGTTCCATGCCAATTGGAATGATGTGCAGAGTGGGACAGGGGTGAACGTGTCCATGAAACATGGTGGAAGTGATGCAAGGGCATTGTTTCCGGGGTTACAAGTAAGTATGAGGCACTAAGTGAATTTGCGAATATACAATCCTTGAATAATGAGGATCAATGGAATTTGCATTATGCTGTGAACTTAATTCCACCATCATCCACACTAAAAAATAAGCCATGTTCTATCCAGAACAGAGGCTTGGGTAGTCCCAAGGCTCACCTTGTATTCTCCTAATCCTTCAACTCTTTTTTACTTTATACCTTTGGTTTGAAACCACTCCTGTATTTGTTCCTTCACATAACTTTCTGTGGTTAAAATCACTATCTCCTCTGCAAAAGCACTGAAGAGAAATCACCATTATAGAAGATGTCATATTCTCTTTCAGTTAAAGATTATTTTTATTCAAATATGACCCATCCACGCCTCACCTGTATCCTAGAAATTTAAGCTAAAGCTCCACGAAGGTAAGAACCTTCTCTCATATTTCTTTACACCCTCAGTAGCTAGCCCAGAACCCAGAACACAGCAAGGGCTCAATAAATATTTACTAAACTGAATTCACCTGAATTTCATTTGAATCAGATTGACGTGTATTGCTATTTCTTATGTACCCCTATAAAAATCCCCTATCACTGATACAATTCTGCATGCCATGTACAAAAAATATTCTGTAAAAAATGGAGAAAAGCTTACAATAATCTCCACAGAGAACCAGAGGCAATAATGAGAAGGGTAAGAAGTAAAGTAAATGTAGAGGCAGCAACCTGGTTAGAGGGGTGCTACATGAATGATTTATTTGTTTATTTATTGAGTCGGATTTTTGCTCGTCACCCAGGCTGGAGTGCAATGACGTGATTTCAGCTCACTGCAACCTCAGCCTTCAGGTGCAAGTGATTCTCCTCCCTCAGCCTTCCAGGCATCTGGGATTACAGGAGCCCACCACCATGCCTGCCTCATATTTTTGTATTTTCTTTTTTTCTTTTTTTTTTTTTTTTTGAGACGGAGTCTCGCTCTGTCGCCCAGGCTGGAGTGCAGTGGCGCAACCTCGGCTCACTGCAAGCTCCGCCTCCCGGGTTCACGCCATTCTCCTGCCTCAGCCTCTCCGAGGAGCTGGGACTACAGGCGCCCGCCACCACGCCCGGCTAATTTTTTTTTTTGTATTTTTAGTAGAGACGGGGTTTCACCGTGGTCTTGATCTCCTGACCTCGTGATCCACCCGCCTCGGCCTCCCAAAGTGCTAGGATTACAAGCGTGAGCCACCGCGCCCAGCCATATTTTTGTATTTTCAGTAGAGATGGGGTTTTACCATGTTGGCCAGGCTGGCCTCCATCTCCTGACCTCCATCTCCTGACCTCGGTGATCTGCCTGCCTCAGCCTCCCAAAGTGCTGGGATTACAGGTGTGAGCCACTGGACCTGGCCTGCTATATGATTTAAATTGAAGCTGTGTCTGTGTAGCCAGCACAGCATTTTTATATTACATGTATCTGGGTGTCCTGATGCAAGTGTGAATTTGGGTGGGGAGTGACTCATGGCTATCCAGGGCGGGCTAAGCCAGCTACTCTTGGCACTGTACAGGAGCCTGATAGGCTCTCCACCCGCATAATTCAAACAGATGGTAGAACACTAGAACACTTGGGTGCATCCAGAAACAAACCCAAGTAGGTCAGGAGAATATTCCAAAATATTATCTTAATTATTTCAATGTAATTATAGCCAGTGTAATTTCTTATCAAAAGAAGTAATAAGCATACTCCTTCATTTATCTCAAACTATGCTTAAATAATAGCACTAGGTGAAATTGTTGTATAAATTAAGTTAGTTATGCAATATCCCATTAAGGAATATCCTGGAAAGCTATATTTAAAATAAGATATTGATTATATCTGCATCTAATCTGTGGGCTATGCTAGTGTCTCCTCAAGCTCATGGGGCGAGAGAGGGATTTGGTTCACAAAGTTAGTAAATCATCTTTATCACCCTGGGAGTTCGTTGAATTACAGATTTCTCTAGCTCTGTCCACTCTGAGATTCTGATTCAGTAAAACTGAAAGATTTTTATTAGTCTTTAATGTTGAGCCCAACTGAGTAAGCTACATTTTATTACTATTTTCATCTATACATATATAATTTAAGATTTTTATTTCAAATGCATTTCTTCTTAAAGCATATAATGAAAAATAGAAGCATTAGGAGAGATCATTTTTTGCTATAAACAAAAAGATCACCATCAGTGTACAAATTTTAATTAGATATTTTATCTACTTAATTTTAGTAGCATTCCTCAAGAGAAAACAGAAAATTTGCAAACTGTCTACAAACCACATGTACGCAAATATGTCTTTAGTCTATCAATCAGTTGATTATCTATTTACCTACTTACCTCTGTCGTCTATTGGCTTAAAATTTTATTCAGATTGCCTTTTCTATGATGCTCCCTAAATAACCACCATATACACCTATTTTACAAGTATTTGTGTTTCTTTTGTTGATCGAATTTCTAAAATCAGAAAAATACCATTATCAATCCATCAATGTGGATTTCTTACTTCCATCACCATCCAACTTACAGTCGTTCCTCTTAATTTTAAATACTCTAACTGGGCACAGTGGTGCATGCCTGTAGTCTTGGCTACTTAGGAGGCTGAGGCAGGTGGATCACTTGAGCCCAGGAATTCGAGGCTGCAGTGAGCTACGATGACACCACTGCACTCCAGCCTGGGTGACAGAGCAAGAGCTCAGATCCAAAGATAATAATACTTAAATTTATTGTAAAGAATGCTTGAGTTTGGTGACCTTAATAGAAAAATAATTTTATCTTACAGTACATTTTAAAATACACACACACACACACACACACACACACACACACGCCATATGACAGCAGAAATTCCCTCAGCCACCTGAATAGACCAGTCTTAATATTGGTGTGATACTTATTTCGGTGGGTGATACAGGTTTAGAAGTGAATTTTCCCAGAAATGAAGACAAAGGAATGAGTAAAAAGTACATCAGAGGATATCTTATCTATACTAACCTAGAGTCTCATGCCAACAAGTATGTCCAGAGTAATTATAACTTCTGTTCAGACTGCTCTTAATTGGCATTATTCAAATACAGAAAATTGAGTGAGAGTGTGACCTTGTTCACACCAGTGAACTTGTTCTCCAGAGAAGAAAACTGACAACAGGCTTTTTTGTCATCAAAGGGTGAAGAAATGTGACAATCCGGGAACTGGTTTTAGGGCCCCATCTGCTAAACCAGAGAGAAATCAAGATTTTACAGTTCTATAAATATTTTAGTGTATCCCATCATTTATGAACTGTGGCAGCTATCATAAAACGTCTCTGACTTTTGTTACAACTGCATATAAGGCCAGAAAATTGCATCTCGTGGTAAACCATAAAAACCTAAGTAAAAGCACCATTCCTTTCAGTATATTCTAAAAATATACAACCTTCCTGTCAGTACATGGCAGGGTAGTTACCATCCCAGGATGCCTGTTTCTTTCTCATTTTTTTATCTGGTCTTACCCTGGTCTTTTCAAGCCCTTTTGTATTTCAGTATCTTTTTATGTTTCATAAATAACAGCTATTGCCATATAACAGCTGAAATAGATTTTACTTTGTCACAATACACTGTAAGCAAGAGACACTTGGATGATAATAATGCCGCCTTGCAATAAGCCTTTATTTTTGACCTTATGTCTAATTGCTTAAGATGTGATTCTCATTTTTGTCTCTACTGAGTTTATTTAGTATTATAAAGAAGATCACTTCATTAAGAGGCAATCAGCACATTTACAAGGAGACGCTACTCCTAAGAAACTATGTAGGCAAAATATATATAAAGCTGACCTGACAGTGAGATTAAAATGGTGATTAGTGGATTGCTTCATCTTCGTATTCCATATACTCTTATTCTCTGACTTTTAAAAATGTATGATACGTGCGATATTTTAACTCTTAAGTATAGTTTGATTTTTCTGATGCCTTCAGAAACGTGGTAGCTGTGAGGGTCACATCATATTTCAAGGACGACAAACTATCCACATTGGCATCTTTGGACCAGGCAGAGGACTGTTTCTCTTACTACTAGACTGTGGGGTTTGATAGGCTGCAAAAGTTAACAAGGCAACAGATCCCAGGGCTGGAAGTCATTCGTCGAAATCCGAGAGCACACACACACACTCTTGTTGCATTCCGAAATACACAGGATGCTCTGTGGATCATATTTTGGGGGATTAAGCTACAGTATTATCCTTGACTCTTATTTCTTACACACAGATGAATGCATGATTCTCAATGTTCAAATTCTACCTGAGCATCTACCCAAGTCAAATATTTCTCAGCTTATCTATTAATATGATTTCCAACCCCCTAAAATCTGTCTTTCCACTCCCATCTTCCTCCCTATAAATAAGCCGTTTTCATTTGCAGTGAACAAAGCCAGCCTCATACTTGGGGTGGGAATGTGAATGTGAAGCAATATGAAGCCTATTTATTGTTCACGAATGTAGCTCGGGCCCACTCAGATTTGTGACAAACTGCCCTCTGTGCCTGTGCTCTCAGATGTAAGTGGTGGGAATAAAGTCATACCTTGGCCCTTCCTCTGTACTCTATACAGAGTCCAGCTCTGGCCTGGGAAAATACTTTCAGACAAAACGTCTGAGCAGAAGAAGAATGGACAGAACTCTGAGGACATTCTTGAGGCACTGGCAGAACCTCTGCAGGAAGACGAGAGCATTGCTGGTGTGGGCCTAGGGACCCCCATGGCCCAGAACTGGCATTCCTTAATGCTACTACTGAAATTGTATTAATATTAGCAGGTGTTAGAAAGCATTCTGAACTTGAACCTTTAATGGCAATGAAAAGAGAAGGCAATAAGTATTTCTGACTGAGAAACCAGTGGCTTGGAACGTCTGAAACAAAGCTTTCTGGATGCACTGACTTATGAAAACTATATTCGCGTGCTATATAACAGAACCCCAAGAAAGAGAATTAGAACTGAGGGCCACAGCGATGGGAAGGACTTAGCTTGATTCTCAATGGTAGCCCATGAATTACAGTCTCATGAAACAGCCCTAAAAGTTTGGCCACTTGCTAGCAAAGATGAGCTCCTTTAATATCTCAAATCCTTAATTTTCTCTTCTGTAAAATAGGCCCTTTGAGCTCCCCATACTGGCAATGTACTACAGGCAGAACTATGCTACTTGTGAAACATCTTGAATAACACCCCTCTCTCCTCATGTTGTTGTAAGAATCAAAGTATATTAGGTAATGAAACTTCTAGCAAGTTCCTGAAGCAAAGTACTCAATACAGTGTAGCTCATGTTGGCATCATTATGTCGGTGAGCCTTGCATGTAGTAGGTGCTCAATACATCTTGGTTGAATTGAATTAAATTGAACAGAGACGTAGGGAGCTTTATGTAGGATTATTCTTCTACTCATTACAAACAGTCCTGCATGAGGACATTTCAGCTATATTAGAATAGGATTGAATTGAATGAATATGAAATAATGCCCAATGTGATACTAAGCACTGTCTGCTATTTACCTTATGGAATTCTCTTTTAATACTGTAGTTAAGTGCTTTTCCACTTTACTGATAAACACTAAATTTCAGAGAGGTGAATTTACTTGCTTGTGTTTGCATAACTGAATGACAGAATCAGGGTTTGAATTCAGGTTACCTGGTTCCCAAACCAAAAGGCACAAAGGTATAGACAATGGCTGCCTGAAGAAACTGAAAGGCTCCCAAGTCAACATTCTATTTGTCTCAACAGAAAAAATAGCATGATTCCTGCTGAGTAAAAAAGTGATAGACGTCTTAATATACTACCTCAAACTTCCTATTTCTTAAAGTGTTATGGTTTGTGGGAAGTTCTGTAATTGGAAGTCAGTCAGTGGCTAATAATTGTGCATGCTCTTCCCCTCTACAGGGAGTACTGATGGGGGCAGAACATCAGGCCTACAACTACTACGACATGTTGTGTGTCCTGAGGAAAGAAGGTATCTCTCATCTGCTACCACACTAACGAACAGAAGGACATTCCAGGAACATTCTGCTAGTATCTTCTCTAGTTTGGTGAAGAAAAACAGAATACTATCTGAGATCTTATTTGTCGTTGTTTTTGTTGCCGTGTTTTTGCCCTTTCACCAGGAGACAGAACTAGAACCAATGAGTGAAAATTACAAGGGAGTAGATTTAAATTCCATAAAATAAGCAGCTTTCCAACCATGAGAGCCATTGCTGAGTATCACCTGCTCTAGAAGGTATTTTATCATTTGGAAGGAAATTAAACAGAGGACTTACAGGTTGCCTTTTGACTCTTAATTCTATGATTTGATGGCAGAAGGCAACCCTAAAGCAGATATTCTTGAACTGATAACTCCTCATGACATTTTTTTAAGGAAAATGAAGTCTCATCATTTTAAAGAAAATCAGGCACAGTACGAGAAAGAATTCATTCAATTATACGACCCAGACATATTGAGACCCTTGTCTGTTTTGATCGAGGCAAATGTGTCTCCGTCCTTGTGAACCACACAGAACATCAGGATCTAGTTGTAGACAATGAATCTGGTACAGTCAGACAACATATAAATATAAATGAAAGCTAAGATATTTCAAAACTGCAAGGCGGGGGTGAAATTTTAATCAAAGTAGACCCTGATGTATTTCTGTGCTCTTCTTCATTGTCCATGGTCCACCGTGCTTGTTAAACCTGAGTGCTGACAGGACCACGGTCTTGGGATAAACAGCCCTGAATTCCATTTCTGAGCTGCCCAAGGGTATCACAAAGCACAACCCCTTCTCCCTCTCTTCAGTTAAGAGTTTATGATGGGCCTGATAGAATGACTATGGATTGGGAGAATTCATTTCCGAAGCAGGAAGTGAGACCAAGAGGAAGTTCAACAAAGCTGATGCATGTTGTGGTAACTAAATCCTCGTCTGCATTTAATCAAAGGGCACTGGTGAGTCACAACTGGGAGAGCAGGGCTCCCCATGCCAGTAATCAGCAGCAGAAGGCCACATCAAATGCCGCTCCGGTGCTCGACTTCCTACTCTATTGTTCCGCAGACATTCTTAGACAGAGTGGAAGATGCGACATAGACAGTGTGTGCTTTTAAGTCCTTGTTTTCAATCTACATGGCTTTTACAGAAATGTGTGCCTCAAAGCCACAAAGACAGCGAGTATAATAATATTTACCAAAAGCTCAGAGACCTTGCCAGATTTGGACCTGAGACACTGATGGCTGTCTGGAGCCTCCCGCTCCAGCAGCTCTGTGTTTAGACCCACGGGAGATGCTGTGCTTCTCTCCTGTCCATGCTGGCATCTTGCCTGGCTGAAGGGGCATCTCCCCTTGTGTGAGTTATCTCTCTCCCCAAGATCTCAAGGGGACTCCAAGGCAACTTTGCCTAGAGCTTTGCACTTTGAAAGTCTGCCCCTGGAAAATGTTATCTTGCCATGGCACATGGGCCTCTGTGGGAACTGTTATTCTCTAAGGAAAGCAAATCATTCTTATTCATCACAGAATACTGCCTAAAATACAAACTATAATGTGCAGTGTAGGAAGATTACTGTACATGAAGTTATAGAGTAAAAGTAAAAGTTAACATTCTAAAACTACAAACAGAAAACTGTATCTAGATTTACTTTCCTAAAGGAATATAAATGGAATAGAGGCTAGAAAAATTGTGATGTTAATTTTCAGGCCATTTCCTTATTCTATGCATTAAAATCTGTAAGTAACATCGATTTATACTGAACAAGTTTGGAGATTCAGAATAACATGATTTTGCAAATAGCTCCTTATCATGTTCTTACTCAAACTGAAGCTATGTACCACTTTTGAATTCAGCCATAAATTTAACATTATTTTTTTCATTACTTCATTTGGGATTTGAAATTTGAATCACTAAAACATTAAAATATATTTTAAACGTAAATATCATGTCATATTTTCTTTAATTTTCCATATTCATTTGGTATCTAAGTGGTTTCCTATAATCAGAAGAAGCCATCGTTGTTGGCTTTGTTAAATTGGTTATTTTATTCTCTATTTCCTAATATTAATAGTCAATACCTAACATTCATTAAATGTTCATCCCAGAAAGTCAGACATGAGGGTCTGGGCTGAGGGAGGTTATTCTCTTTTCCGCTTGTAACAAAATGCATCCCTTTATGATCAATAGAAAATTTTCTGCAACAATTCTAAAAGTCAGTTCTCTATTGAAATCAAATGTGAGGTTAATGGTTTCTTAAAATGTTTACTGACAGTTCACCCAGAACCCACCAACTTAATGAGCAGCTTTTGTTCACAATTTAAGGCAGCTGTCCCGTTCTGCTTAGGGGACATTTGGTCCTACAAGAGAAGAGTTAACACAGATCACAAGTAAAGGACGTCATAGACCTTTCTGCATCACTTGTTCTTTTAACAGAAGGGATCTGTGGATGAAGAAAGTTGTTCTGAACAAGTTTCTATTCAATATTAGAAAGATGACAACTTTTGGAAGACAGTGTGGTGATTCCTCAAGGATCTAGAACCAGAAATACCATTTGACCCAGTGATCCCATTACTGGGTATATACCCAAAGGATTATAAATCATGCTACTATAAAGACACATGCACACACGTTTATTGCGGCACTATTCACAATAGCAATGACTTGGAACCGACCGAAATGTCCATCAATGATAGACTGGATTAAGAAAATGTGGCACATATACACCATGGAATTCTATGCAGCCATAAAAAAGGATGAGTTCATGTCCTTAGCAGGGACATGGATGAAGCTGGAAACCATCATTCTAAGCAAACTATCACAAGGACAGAAAACCAAACACTGCATGTTCTCATTCATAGGTGGGAGTTGAACAATGAGAGCACATGGACGCAGGGCAGGGAACATCACACACCAGGGCCTATCGGGGGTGGGGGGCTGGGGGAGGGATAGCATTAGGAGAAATACCTAATGCAAATGACGAGTTGATGGGTGCAGCAAACCAACATGGCACATGTATACCTACGTAACAAACTTGCATGTTGTGCACCTGCACCCTAGAACTTAAAGCATAATTTAAAAAAAGAAAGAAAGATAGCAACTTTTCTACTCTATGAACTTTTCCTAAGCTCCTTTACATTTAGGTGTTTGCACAGCTATTTGTTTTTCCTAGCTACATTATTTCTTATGGGGATCAACATGTTGGCTTGGGGAAAGCAACCTGATCATGTAATTGCATCCAGAACAAAGACTCCTAGGACCCACTAGGCTGGCATGAGTTTACAGCATCCTATTTACACTACCTATAAGAAGACCACCTTACTTCAAAGCAAAATAGAGAATGTTTTTCTTTAGGTGTGTTTTTCAAAACAAGACTTGTTGTATCCACAGGAAGTAGAGATAGAGAGGGAATATTAAAAAGTTTCCTTTGCTTGTTCCAATTTTTTCTTCACTTTTAGTTCCTTTTTTCATTGCAGGCTTAAATAACAAACACAATGGGAAATGGTCCCGCTCTCCCACGAAACTATAAACACTCTGCAAACACTAGAACAAAATGGAAAGCAAAGAAAAGAATATAAAAGGAAAGGGCTTTAGGTTAAGGCATTGACTCTGCTGTGTTACAAAAAATAGTTTCCTTTCCACAAAACTTCTGTTCTTATCCATCATGCTTTCGGTGGCCTTCCTGTTCTTCATAACATGCAAGTGAAGAATCACTGGGTGACAGTGAGCACCATTAACCTAATGACTTGGAGGGCTTTGCCCTGGGCCATGATTTACATTCTTATGTTCTCAATATTTAATTTGGTTTAGCCATGACTTAATTTCTTTAGGGGATTGAGCCCAGGGGCCTCTAATAATTTCCATGTCTATAGTATCATGTTGTTGGTAAATCACACTCAGGAATAATCAATAGAGCCACACTCTACTTAATTTATTAATAAAACTTTACTAAATACCACTGGCAATTTTATTCCATAACCACTCCTTATAACGGGTGCTTCCTATACTTAATACTCAGATTCAGCGTTGCAATATAAAATAAATAAATAGCTAAGAACAGTTTGACCATCTCATTTTTGTGTTGGGGGCACAACCTAAGGATCAAACTTCCCATTTGTAAACATTTCCACTTGGAAGTACCTCCTAGAAGAGTTTGTTGTATGCCACTAACATGCCGACAGCAATAATGCATGGGTTTCATTCTCTATTACACTGTTTAAGTTAAACTTTTCTTTGTATCATCAGTGCTTTCGCCTGAGACTAAATGATTCCCAATCTGCATTCCCTTAGACGATGCACAGATCATTTGAGAATGGCTTTCCCGCTCTGACAAGCTTGCAATTTTATTTAAACAAATTCTTTTCCCCAGATTCCCTACAGAACAGCTATTGTACCCTTTTGTTGATTGTAGTGCACATACTGCAGATCTCCAATTACCTCCCCATGGACCACCCACCACAAGAAGGTTTTGTCTTGCCAGCACAGAAGCACTGGCAGCCTCCTGCCTCCTGGAGACTGGAGCGAGGCCTTTGTCTCAGCCCTGTCTCCAAGTTTAACAGACTCCACTGGCCCCGCATCTGTGCTTGTCCTGACATAGAACAACCTAATCAATTATGCCAAACCACTTTGGAGTAAATACATTGTCTAACAGAATAATAATTAGGTGGTAAAAAGAAAACATTATAATGTTCTTTTGGATAGGAGGTTGACGGCTTCCAGACAAATGTAAGAGATTTGTGATGTGAAAATGTAGCAATGGGGCAAGAGATTTGCTATTGAAAAGAAACAACTAAGTACAATGGGACAAATGGGCGCCAAGTATTCTCACGAATCTCTGAACATTTACAGTCAAAATCTTACATTTTCCACTTCTTTTTTTAGTCTTCTGAACCAGATAATTTAGTTAGCAAAATTCCTTATTAATGATACAGCATTTGAAAGAGCTATTTGTATTATGAGATCTGATGTAACTTACATCAAGATAAATCACTGGTCGAAAATTAACGCATTGTTTTGCATAAGCAATGTAGGTTGTGATTCTTTAAATTCTTTTCCCAGGGAACTTTGGTTTACAAGTGTGATCTCTGGAATGAGGTATTACCTTGTATTCTAATTTTTTTCTTGATGCTTTTCCAACATAAATAATTCTTTAAATTTCAATAATCAAATGCTACTTCAATTGATATACAAACTATTTTGAAAATATACCCCTAAAGTTATAGTCACCACTTACCATAAACTTATAACTCAAATTCTGAAAACTAAACACCCTCTAAAATTATGTAAGTTAATACCATAGCAGAATAAACACTAAAAGAATTAAATCTACTCTCTTTTAAGTCTTTCTTCACTAACCTAAGACTAAATTGATGTATAGAATGCAACAAAAACATTAATGGCTTTATAAAAATGAAGAGCAGAGAATCATAATTAAAGATAACATAAAATGTTTTGGACAACTTCAACCATTCCTACTTTTCTTCATCACTTCAAGACCCAGTTTTATTGCTTAATAATTGGATAATTTTGAATTACATACCATAATTAAGGGGGCAAATATTAGATTATTAAATTCACACTCTTTAAGTTACTTATGCATTATAATTAGTCATTACTGTCATGCTCAACAGTAACAAAATGATACTCTAATAACCTTCTATCTACTTCCTTGATTCTAGAAGTTCACACCCAACACACACACACAAAGAGGGTACATCATAGATATCATACACACACATCACACACAAAATGTCATCACATTCCAGGTGGATGTGAGGTGTTTTTTTGTTTTTGATTTTTTTGTGTGTGTTGCAGAGTTCAGAGACATTTATTGTAGGACAATTAAAAAGCAGGAGTTTTGTAGTTTGGAAGAAACTGGTGGGGCAATAGTGTGCATACACAAACACATACACACATCCAGTTCTACTGTCTGGTTCTGTGTTTTTAATCACCTCTTGGGGAACCATTTGAAATACCTTCTTACCCATGCTTTATGTACAACTGAAGTATAACAAACATGGAAATGTACATAAATCATAACTCTACAGATGAGTGAAATATCACAAAGTAAACACATCTTGCAGCCAGCAGCCAGGCAAAGAATAGAACATACTCAGAAACTCTCCTTAAGCCGCCCCACTCAATATTTTCCCCAACGGTAACCATTATCCTGAGTTGTAACACCATAAATTACTTTTGCCAATTTCACGAACTTTACTTAAATGGAATAGTTCATTATGTATACTTTTCTCTGGCCTCTTTTGCTCAGTAGGACATTTTGGGGATGCATCATGTTGTTGCATATAGCAGTAAGTCTCCTTTTGGAATGCTCTGTAGTGTTCTATTGCATGAGTATACAGTAATTTTTTAATCTGTTCTAATTTTGAGTTGTTTTCATTTTGAGCTAATCAGAATATTGCTGCTGTGAGATGTTATATAAATGTCTTTTTGGTGAAGATACACAGGATATATATGTAGGAGTAGAATTGCTGAATTGTATGACATTTATATTCACATTTAGTAGATATTGCTAACTTTTTTCCAAAGTGCATATACCAATTTATACTTCTCTTTTCAATTCATGAGAGTTCCCATTGCTCCATATCCTCACCAGCATTGGTATTAACGAATTTCACATTTTAGCCATTCTGACGTTTTCTATTAGAATCACAATGAGTTTTGAATTTCTATTTCCTGTAAAGCTAATAAAATTGAGATTTTAAAAATATATTTATCAGTAAGTAAAAGTGCCTCTTCAGGTGTTTTGCCTATTGTGCTATTAGGTTGAATGTCTTTTTCCTGTTGACTTGTAGGAATTTTTGTTCTATTCAGAATATGAATCATTTATTGAGTATAAGCATTTCAAATATATTTTCCCTCTCTACAGCTTGAATTTTCATTCTTTCAATAGTGTCTTTGGAAAAAAAATTAATTTTAAAGTAGTCCAATGTCTCATTTATTCAGTTCAGGATTAAATTCTTGTGTGTCCTGTTTGCCAAATTCTTGCTAACCATATATCATGGAAATATAATTTTACCTTTTTAGTAATACCTTTTAAAAATCTATTATATTTAGATCTAGAATTTATTTGGAAATAGTTTTTGTACTTGGTATGAGATAAGGGTCAAAATTCACCTTTTTTCCTATGTGATGACTAATTGACTCAGCATTAATTTTGTAAAGACGATTCCTTCCCTAATACATACTACAGTTTCACTTCTATCATAAACCTCCTGACTTGGCATGCATGAGTCTGTGTCAGGGACTTTTTTTTTTTTTAATTTTTATTTTTTGAAATGGAGTTTTGCTCTGTCAGCCAGGCTGGAGTGTAGTGGCATGATCTTGGCTCACTGCAACCTCCACTTCCCGAGTTCAAGCAATTCTCCTGCCTCAGCCTCCCAAGTAGCTGGGACTATAGGTACATGCCACCACTCTTGGCTAATCTTTGTAGTTTTAGTAGAGACAGGGTTTCACCATGTTGGCCAGGCTGGTCTCGAACTCCTGACCTCAGGTGATCTACCCGCCTCGGCTTCCCAAGGTGCTGGATTACAGGCGTGAGGCACCATGCCCGGCCAGGGACTTCTATTCTGTTTCATTGTCTATTTGTATGTCCCTCCACCAATGCAACAGTTTTCATTATTGCAACTATTTAACATGACTTCCTATTTGTCAGTCTTCTAGCTTTATATTTTTTATTCAAGATTGTCTTGGTTATTCTTAATCCTTTTCATTTATTTATACATTTAGAATGAGCATTTTAACTTATACTTATTGTGCTATTGGGTTAAATGTCTTTTTCACAAACATTGAAAGCCTTGCATTGCATTGAAAGCCTTTCTACATTAATGTAGAAATATAATATGACGTAGAAATTTTTTTCAATAACATTTTGAAATGATTCCTGTGAAAGTTCTGCACTTATTTACTCTTTTTAGCTTAAATATTTGACATTTTCCATTCCATATTATTTTAAGTTATATTTCTAAAGTTTCATTTTCTATTTATTTATGCTGGTATATAGAAATGTTACTGTTTTTTCTACATTCACCTTTTATTATCTGATCTTGCTAAATTCACTTATCAATTTTGCCAGTATATTTGTAGATTCAAAGTACACAATCATGTCATTTTTACTTCCTTTCTGATCTTTCATTTTTCCTTATTACACTCAGTATGACCTCTAGTAAAATATGAATAGAAGTAGTAATGGTGAATATCCTTGTCATATTCCCGAACTCTAGGGAAACACTTTGCTATTTCACTATTAAGCGTTATTCTCCATGCGGGTTTATTGTTGATACATCCTTCAGATGAGAAAGGGTTTTTTCTATCTCTAGTTTCCCAAAGTTATGACCATGAATGGGTGTTAAACTTAATCGTTTATTCTCGATCTATTTTAATGATCATATAAATTTTCTCCTTTTTTCTGTTGATGTGATAAATTACAATAATATTCAAATATTAAGCCAAACTTGACTTCCTGGAAAAAAAAAGAAGCCTAAATTGGTCACGATGTATTGTAATTGTTATGTATCTTTGCATTTAATTTTCTATCATCTTAAGATTTTTGTACATAGGATCACGAGAGAGATTAGCCTGTGATTTTTCTTTATTATAACGCCCTTTTTGGTTTTCATATCAAGGTTATGCTGGCCTCATAAAACGTTTTGAGAAGGAACACTTTTGAATGTTTTGAGAATTAGCTGTTGAAGCAGTCTGAGCTTGGATTCTGCTTTGTGGGAAGGTCTTTAATCAAGTTTTTAATCCTTTAATTGATCCACATTCTTTTTTGTTACTTTTGAAAGTTTACTTCTTATCTAGGAATTTTCCATTTTCTTCTAAATTTGTCAAACTATTAATATTAAAATTGTTCATGTTATGTTTGGTTTGAAATGTTTTCGTTTTGTGGAAGTTTATCCTTTGACACACAGGTTATTAAACATTTATTGCTTTTTTTCCAAACTGCTAGGCATTTTCTAAATACTTTTGGTTACTGATTTCTAGTGTGCCTCCACCATGATCAGAAAATATATCCTGAATGGTTTTTGTCCTTTGAAATGCACCAAAGCTGGCAATATCACACTGCATGTAATCATTCTGGGTGAAATCCATGTAATCTTGAAAACTTGATTTTTTAAAAATATATTTTACTTGGATCAGTTTGTTAATCATGTTGTTGAGATCTTCTGCATTAGCTATTGGTGAAATTGTTTGAAAGTCTCCCACTACTATTGTGATTTTTCTCTTTTTTTTATTCTGTCAATATTTGCCCTATATATTTTGAAATAATATTATTGGATGCATACAGATTTAGACTTGTTATGTCCTCCTAATAAATTGTTATTTTTATCAATAGGAATTCTACTTTCTCTCCAGGAAAGCTTCTTGTCTTAATATCTAATTCATCTACTGTTAGGACAGCTACACCAGCTTACATTTGGTTGATGTTCAAATATTTTTAAAAATCTTAATATTACAGAAACACTTTGCCATTTAAGTCCTATTAGAAGGAATGATTGTTGAAAATGTCCTTAACTCTGATGTGTTTAAAATATGTTTGATGAAATGCAGGGTCTCATGTATAAATACCCTGCTAAGTACCTAGCCAATGGCACAGCATAGTGTCAAACGCTGTACTAATGTAACATTAGTAACATGTAACGTGGGAAGACACTGGACAGAACTGAAAAGAGAATTTGAATAAATATATTTTCCTGGGGGGAAAAAGCTAAAAAAGAGATAGATTTAAAAAGTTCATGTGAGTAAAGATGATGATCACAGCTAGAAAAACGAATGGGTACTGGCTCACAGGGGCCGACATCGTGTAGGCTGGAAATAGACTCAGGCGTTTGCTTGCAAAGGCTGAAATTATCCTGAGAATAACAGCCAACAAGTAGTTTGCACGATGGTTCTGCTGATGAATTACTTGGTGGTGGCTGGGAGTTTAACGTTACAAAGTCATTATTCATGGAAATGGACCTAGCAATCTGTATTTTATCTAGACCCCACGTTTCTGTATTAATAATTTGTCTGATATCCTCATTTGGAGGAAGACTGGTTTAAGACTTGGCTGGGATTATTGGAGACATGGGAATCTCAGTAGATGAGTGAGTAGATGAAAGATGGAGGACTTGATTTGAAATTACCAAGTAGAGTGGTAAATACTAGAGTGCCAAATTTGTCTTCCTGGAAAACAGCCTGGATTTCTGATACTGCTTCGCCAGGAAAGCTGTCCTTCACATCTAGTGAGGCTAAGGACATTTAAAAGGAAAGAATATCAAAATTGTGGTAAAAAGGTTCATTTGCTTCATCTCCCAGTGGCTGATAATATTCATATTTCTTTGTGATATATAAATTTGTTAATATAATAATAACCAAAGCACTTCGGTTATTCATAAAGGATTATACATTGGACTCTAAATAAAAGTAATAATCTCTCTATATCTTTAAAACTGCTTAAAACTCCCATAAGCATTTTTACTTTCTTTGTTTCCTATACCGCTTTCCAAAATCGTTAGTTTTCCTGATAGTTTGATTGGCTGTATATAGACTAGGATTGGGTTTTAAAGTCTAATTCTTCCCTTACATTGTTTTATTTATAATTGACCTAGCTATGTATTTGCATCAATTATACCATTTAATCACAAAACAATCATTTGAGATTGGTATTTATAGATGAGAAATCTTATGTATGGAGTTTCAGTAAATTGAAAAAAAGTCCTAAAGCCAGTGAGTGGAAAATCTGGGGCTCCAACACAAGTTTGTCTGCAAATTCTCACTTCTCTTTTCTCTGTGCAATACTGCCTCCCTGCACTGCCAAGTAGATATATTTTAGGGTGTCTGTCCAGGCCATGACCTACTCATTTCTCTGGAAAACAACTGTCTTCTATAGAGAATAGCCTGGAGAAAGTTTGTCTGTCTTCTTACCCCACCTGCTAGCTACAGGTGATTAGAAAAGAGGTGAGCAACACTTGATCAAAATTGGGCCCAAATAGGTCCCTCTCTTAGAGTGTTTTATTTGAGATTAATTGAGACTGACAGTTGGAAACTATGTCAAATGAATGACAGGAATATCGCATACAGCTCAGTAAAGGTTTGCTAGCCACACTTTTTTTGATACCTGGTTGCTTTTTAAAAATAAAGCCCTAATTTTTCAGGAGCTTATTCTTAATGATTTCTTTTACTAGCAGCTGGATAATCTAATCTCTTTTGTTACAACCCTGGCTTCCAGACATTTTCCAGGGTTTACCTGTGGAGTATAACGTGTTTGTATTAAGAACACATAAGTAACTTCTGGGATTAAATGGGATAATAGGAATTAATGAGATTAAATGTGATACTTCAATAAGAAAAAGACACGTCAATAGAAATAAGGGTAAAACTCTTGATTAGGATGATGAAGGAAAAGCTGTATTCAATCTGTGAAAACTTATCTAACTTGAACTTGCGATTTGTGTACTTTTTTCTGTAGGCATTATACTCGCATACAAAAATTTATCAGTACTTTCTAATTGACTTAAAATTCACAGAATCATTTAAAATCATTTAACCTAGCTCACTTTTTAAGAAAAAGAATTGTCATCATAAACTTATCAGGCCTACTTCAGCAAAACTTGGAGCTTCATGTATTACCTACTAGTCCAAATAAATGTAGAAGAGTTATAAGATGTGTATTCTATGTTTTATTCTTATTACACAATTCAGAACTGTGGCAGGTACACTGGACGGTGACTCTTCATGATACTGATAGTCTGGTGTTCACACATTTCTATAATCTCCTGTTGAGTGTGGGCAAGGACTGAGACTTGCTTCTACTAAGAAAATATGGCAAAGGCCATAGGGTGTCACTTCCATGATTGTTACACTACAGAAGTTTCCATCTTGCTGGTAGATATGCTCTGAGAATGTTTCCATTGCAGGCTTTGAAGAAGTGACCATGTTGGGAGGCCCACATGTCAAGCTGGGAGTGACCTCTGAGAGCTGGAGTTGGCCTCCAGCCCACAGCCTGAAATAAGAACTTCACCAAAAGGTTCATGACAGTAATACAAAGGCTACTACTATGCACTAAGATAACTAATGCTAAATTATGTTCTATATATTTGTCATGAGAATAGAAAATAACTTAAAATTCTGAAACTCTTTGAAGCCCCAAGTATAGAACTCCTTGGTGACAAGTCAGTAATCTCTTCATATTCTTAACTGTCAAAGCAAGGATTATTTTACTCTATCTTATCTGTGTTGAGTAATGAACCAAATCCTTGCTTTAGCATATTCAAGTGGCTGCATCATGGGTAAATATGAAATGTTGCAGTTAAAGCCCTATATCAGGAAAGAAAGTTAACTCATTACTAATCAGTTTTTTAAATTTACTTTTATATTCTTGGAAAGCTGATCTTAAAATAATTAAGCAAAAATAAATAAACAGAAAACAATAAAAATGAAAAAATATTTTTTGAAAATAGAAAAAAATAAAAAATTTTACTTCTATTGCTATTAACAGTAGTTTACTTTTCTAATTAAAACTAATGTTTATTTACCTTAAATATGAAGCCAAGTCTGAAATGAAGTTCTTTTTGGTCATGAGGACCTTACCTTAGTCATCTTTCAGACTTGGCCACAGATGAACCACAGCTTCCATACTGCAGTTCTGGAGAATGGAACTGTTCTCTCATTCACCCCATGTACCTTTAGTGAACACAAGCCCTGGGAGCATTATGCAGGGTTTTGGAAAGGAGTATTGTCTCATTCCAGACTTTTCCATGGACTTTTCTACTGGTTGGTATATATGTGCCATGCCGTGCTGATGGCTGAGTTGATCAGACCCATCCATTCATGTCAACTCATCATCATTTGCTGTGCAAAATCCCTCTCTGGTTTGAATAATTTTTACTTCTTATTTCCATTTCTCATCCCTGTTATGCTTTCCTTCCCACATGCAACTACTGTAATGTGTTTAATGTGTATTAAAACACAGTCTAATTATATTTCTTTCTTCTCATAGTCAACGCCACCACAAACAGCACTACAATGAACCTGCACACTCATCCCTTTAAGAATCTGCTTCACAATTTGGCATATACACTTTGGTATACAGTATATTTAAATTTGATTTGACTACTACTGAATGCTATGCAAAAGGACATTGGCACTGAATAGGGTGTTGTTACCCTCACATCCCTTCTACCACTAGCATTATCCTGCTTTCTGATTGTTGACCTCCTAATAGGTTTAAAGTAATCTCACTGTTTTAACATGCATATGTCTAATGGCAGAAGAATTTCTGTATATCTTTATGCACTTTTTTGGTTTTGTTGTTTCTTCTCCTCCCTGTTCCTATATTTTTCCTATTTTCTCATTAAGCGTTTCTTTCTTTTTCTTGTTGGTTTATAGGAATCCTTTATATAATCTAGATATTTGTTCTTTGTTGATTCTAAATATTGAAAAGACTCTTTCTAAATCTCTCATTTATCTGTTGTCTTTGTACATGCCATGCTTTGTGAGCTGCAATTCTTACCTTCATGTAATTAAATTCATTAATTTACAAGAAAGATACAAAGATTACAAAATCTATGCCTCAAATAATACATTCCTATGGCAGAAACTAAGGAAGATCGAAGAGAAATCCATTTAAAATAGCATACATAACACACAGCTTTCTGGTTTAGATTAATCCAGTGGAAACAAATAAGGAAGGCTATAAAAAACATAGCCCAATCTGCAATTATATCTTATGGATATATCAAAATTTATGTCCCAATAATATATAATATTTCTTCTTTTCAACTGCACATCAAATATTCATAATTGACTAGATATTATGTCAAAAAGGAAAATCTCAACTTTCATAAAGTATAATCTAAAAAAATTATCTATACAAAGAAAGCAAAAATTAAAAAAGAAAAATAAAAAGTCTTCAACTTAGAAATTTAAATACAAACAGGTTTCTATTAAGTAAATCTTAGAAGAAAAGTGTTAAACAAGCCAAAATTTCAGAATTTTTAGATCTAATGAAAACTACATATAAGAATCTATGGGACCTAAAATATAAGGAGAAAAAGTAGGGGAAAAAGACAAACACACAGCCTACAGAAAACATACATACATTTATAATAAGATAAATATAAACTATAACTACTATTTCTCACTTTCCAGACAAGCCAAAATTCAAACCCTTGACACTCCGTTGGTGAGGACAAATGAAACAGATATTTATATTTATTACTGATGGCAGTGCTAAATGGTGCAACCCATATGAAGAAGAAATTTGGCAAAACAATATTCAGATTTCTCCTTTGATTCAGAAATCCCCATTTGACAGACATACCTGATAGTACATTTCTGAAACATGAAACATCATATTCACAAGGGTTATTCATTGTCACAGTAAAACATCAGAACCAGCCTAAATGCTCACTAATAGTGAACTGCTTGAATAAGCCAATGAAATATTATGTGGACATAAAATGAATGAGGAAGACCTCTATGAAGTTCACTATTGCACATTTATGTTGCTCTATGAAGGAAATAGATTGATTTTTACAACATATTATTAAGATCAAAATTGTGTATATAGTAAGCTACTTTTTTGTGGAACAAAAAATAATTATTTTTTTCCATTTTTTTAAAAGAAATGCAGAAAGGATGGATGAAAATTTAATAAAAATGTTTGCCTCTAGGTGATGGATGGTAATGGTGTGGAAGGATTGAAGACGGAAACAAACTTTCTAAGAATACTTTGTAATATATTTTTAGCTTTTAAACCATAGAGGTTTATTTTTCATGTTAAAAATATTAAATAAAAAATGTAAAAAGCAAATCTTAAAATGGAATATCAACAGAAAACAAATGAACCTATCAGACTGATAAGATAAATACAAGGAAAAATAACTGATTCAAATAACATTTGAACCCATTATTTTGCATACAGCTAGTGAGATACGTTTTGAGGACAAGAAGAGCTTCAAAGAAAATTGGAATTTTACTTCATTAGATATATTGTTGATAGAGATACTGTTACAATAATTATGAAACTGTTTTGATAAAGTTAAATTCAACATATATTTCTTACTGTAAAAGGGAGATTAAAATAGTAAAACGTAATATGAGAAAGGTGAAGAGAGCCTAGTGATGTTGAATTTGAATTAGAAATATCTGAATGAACTCAAGATTTTTAAAAAACCCTATTTTCTACTTTTGACCATTGAAATGTAACCAATAATACTCCAGCACCAGTAAGCACACTGGACGCTCAGTTCTTCCTTTCAAAATACCATCCTGTGCTTAAGGAACCAGGTCTTTTTGAAGGATGGCTAATTCCAGGAAAAGTACCAGGTGAGACTGAAGAGAGTGCTCAGATTAATGAGGACATGTCACAAATGGCACAGGAACCAGCTTGAAGTGATTCCCCCTGGCCAAATTTGTGACGGCTGAGCAAGATGAGAAACATAACAGATGATAACACACTAAATTACAGATATTTGCATGGTGTATAGCAGTAGCAAAAATGAGAGGTGGTAAGAGAGAAAGAGCTTTTCTTTACAAAAGCAAGCAAGTCAATACATATAGAAGAAAAGCTCAAATAGGAGAGAAGTCATTATTTTGCAACTATCCTATAATTGCAAACAATTATATGTTTTGGAAACAATCATCAATGGATACTACCTCCTTTGGGTAAAACATTGCTGGGGAATAGGATATTCACGTAGTCTCAAATTTTAACATAAAGATTAGTTATTATTTTCCAACGGGAAAGGGCATCTTTACAAGTAGAGAAAGATGTTTGTTGTCACCCGTAGTAGCTGCTATGGACACCCCACCAGATCACCATGGGGTGTATCGCCCAGATGCTGTGTTTTGAGCACTAACAAAGCTCACCTCCCCATTTCTTCAGAGAATCCCTTCTGCTGAAGGGAGCCACCTTGCCCTTTAGGTTTCCTCTGCCCCGCCCCGCCCCACCCATGGCAGCACACATCCACAACTGGCTACCATGAGGACACAAACGGCCTCATGGTAGCCAGTTTCTGTCCTCGGAACCAACAGGAGGAGCTCTGTAACCTTCTTTATCCTCTGGAGCTACACCCTCCCCTCTTTGCCTGCCCACCAGGGGTCAGGCCAAGGTAGGAGTTTAGTTGAGACCACACCCTTGCTTGCTTCTTACTCTCTTCCTCTCCTACTTCACTCACCCCCTTACAGGTTCCTCCCACATCACACCGCAATAAATCCTATACCCTAATCCCTGCTGAGGTTTTAATTCTAGGGAACCGGAACTAAGACATGCCCTTAAGTAAGCAAACTTTGCCTTCCCTAATGTGACAAAATCACATCTTGTGCTTTGAAATGTTATGCAATTTTGTTTCCAAAAAATACTTAACCTGAATTTAATTATGAAGAATCAATCAGACAAATCCAAATTGGGCCGGATATTTTAAAAGATTAAGTGGTGCCCAGATTCTTAAAAATAATGACAGTGTATATTTAAAAATAGTGAATAAAAACATTTTTAAAAACTTGGGAATTGTTCTGTATTATAGAAAACTAAGAATTATGACAACAATACTGTGTATAATCTTTGGTTGGATACTGTATTTTTTTCCAAAAAAAAAAAAAAAACAAGCTTTATAAGAAATTTTAAGAACAGTTAATCATACTGAAAATTGACTTAATATAGATGATTTATATAATTGTGGAATGTCTTGAGGGTGACTTAATAGTATTGTGGTTGGTGAGAAAAGTTGTTTTCTTAGGAGATGTGTGTTGAAACTTAGAAGGGAAGTGTCATGATGTCTATGGCTTTTAAAGGTGTTGGAAAATAAGTGTTTCTTTTTCTGTATATATGCACTTATGGAGAGAGAGAAACAGAATTGAAAATCATTAATTGCGAAGGGTATAACATGTATTTACTTTATTATTCTTTCACCTTTTCTATAGAATTGAAAATTCTCGTATAAAAAGTTGAGTGGGGGAAAGCAGGAATAATTTGACCAAAAACATACATATTGATAGTCTTGAGACTATAATCCAAAGAATAAAATAAATGTACATGCAAAAATACTAGTATAACTAAATGATTGAAGTAAATGTGGGAGAAGGGACATTCTCCTGAAGTAAATGTGGGAGAAGGGACAACCCACCATTCAGAAGGGACAAATCACTATTCGGGCACCACGGCAATAATTGCTGCAGGAAATCCACTGATCAATGCTAAAGTTGCTAGGCAAAACTTTAACACCAACAAGACATCTGCACAGCCCCAACATATCTCCAGCAAAATATTAATTGCTGTGGTGTTCTTAGCCTAAGGCCATAGATTCCTCAATACGCCTTTCTGCAGGAGATGAATGTTAATTCCCCTCACCTTCAGAAAGGATTGGATTTAGTGACCCACTCATTAAAAATTGAGTACAGAAAGAGAACCAGAGTAAATTCCTCAGACACTTGCAGACGCTATCTTAACCAAGTGGCCAGGTTCACATCACCAGCGATCATACAGAAAGCTATGTATAATATACCTTCTATGGTGCAATGAGAGGGCATATCAACGCATGGTATTTTTCCTCAAGATTTATAGTATCAGTCTAATCATGAGAAATGCCCATCAGGCAAACCTAGAAGAAGGAAAATGTTACAAAATTGTTGACCAATACTCTTCAAAAATGTCAAGGTCATAAAAGCAAAGACTAAGAATAATCATAGCTTGGAGGAGGCTAAGGAGACATGACAACTAAATGCAATACGGTATCTGGATTGAATTCTGAACAGAAAATAAACTTGGTGAAAAACTGGGACATCCAAATGTTAATTTCTTAGTTTTGATCATTTTATTATGGTAATGTAAAGTTCAAAATTTGGGGAAGCTGAGTAAAAGGAATACAGAAACTCTGTACTCTTTGCAACTCTTCTGAAAGTCTAAAATTATTTTTAAAGTCTTTTTAATTTTTAGAAAAACTTTGGCATAAAATATGAAGAAAATCATGTGGACTGGGGGCTTTTTAAAAGGGATGGTCTTTGAGTTCTTTCATGCTTATTGTCCTAGTTGAATTTTCCTGCTGATCATTTTTTCCATCAACTTTGGTATTTTTTACTCTTTCCAGTTGCCATAGTTTCGATGTTTTTCCTCAGAACCTCATGTTGAAATTTGACAGCCAATGTTGGAGGTGAGGACTAATGGGAGGTATTTGGCTCATGGAGGTGGATTCCTCATGAATGGCGCCATCCTCTCTGTAATACCTGAGTTCTGCAAGAGCTGGTTGTTAAAAAGAGTCTGGCTCCTCCCTCCTTTTCTCTTGCTTCCTCTCTCACCATGTGATCTCTGCACACACAGGCTCCCCTTCCCCTTCAGCCTTGAGTGGAAGCGGCCTGAGGCCCTCACCATATGCAGATGCCAGAGCCCTCCTTTTTTGCACAGCCTGCAGAAGAACAGTGAGCCAAATAAACCTATTTTCTTTATAAACTACTTAGCCTCAGGTATTCCTTTATAGCAACACAAATGGACTGAGACAAAAGTTTCTGATTTGTTTTACAATACATTTTATGTTAAATTTATGTTGTGCCTATAACTATGCCCTTTGTCATTCTTTGAGTATTTGCATTTTTGTCTTAATTACCATGCTAGTTGTCCATCTCTTTTATTAACCTTTTAAGAGAAAGATTTTGATTTGTCTAATTTCTATTGCATTGTTCTTCATCTGTTTCACTGATTTCTTTGTCTTTATTATTTCCTTTTTCCTGCATTGAAGGGTTTGCTCTTTTCCTGTTTTTCTAACTTCTTGACTAGAAACCTAACTCCTTTGTTTTCAGAACTTGTTGTTTCCTGACAAATATTGTATCAATTATTCATGAGAGACGTTGTAAGTGCAGTGATTCTATTACAGAGTTCAAAACAACCTCTATTTTTGCTTTCCCAAGAAAAGCACTAGTTTTCTTATGCAACTCGAGCTCCTGGTTGGCTTTTGAAGCTATTAGCTAATATGTTTATTCTTGATCTATCAATTTGCATATTGCAATATCACCAAAGATTTGTTTCCATCTGTTTTTGAGTAGTATTTAGAAGGGAGGAGCAATTAACTGTCTCTGGAGACGTTCTCCATTTCAAACTCTATAGGAGTCATTTTTCTGTCTTTTACTCAGATCAAACAAGTCTCTATTTTTAATTCTTAGGCAGTTCTGCTCAGCTTGAAACAGTATTTGGTGTTAATATTGAAAAATAGGACATGGGTCCCTCTTAGGCCTTTAAAACAGGAGTCCTTCCCATATGCCTGCGACACTGATGAACTGCCAGAGTTCTGTGGAGGAGGAGAAACAAGTTAATAAACTACCCTCAGGGCAGGCTCCACTAGTTGTCTTTTATCATAGAGGAAGTATTGAAAGATTGAAGGAAACTGCCTCTTGCACCACCCTGGGCCTGCCATCCTTCCCCAATGCCAATTAAGTATTTCGTACATTTTAAATAGAAATGAACTTTTCAGTGAAAAATTTCTAAAAAGTGAAGCAAACAACCTTTGAGGCATTCATAATTTAGAAGAATAAATAAGAGGCATGCAAACCAAATGTGTATTTCTCCAGAACATTGACCACCAGCTAGAATGGAAGTGTCCAGGGGCTCTGTTTTGAATCAAGTGACTCTCAGTGGCTCTTCTTTAACAGCAAAGTGAGAGAATTGAAAGAAAAAAGGGAAGGAAGGAAGGAAGGGAGGGAGGGAGGGAGGGAGGAAGGAAGGAGGAGAGAGGGGAAGGCAGAAAGGAAGGAAGGAAGAAAGAGGGAGAGAGAGGAAGGCAGGAAGGAAGGAAGAGAGGAAGGAAGGAAGAGAGAGAGGAAGGAAGGGAGGAAGGAAGAGAGAGAGGAAGGAAGGAGAGGAAGGAGGGAAGAGAGGAAGGAAGGAAGAGAGAGAGGAAGGAAGGAAGAGAGAGAGGAAGGAAGGAAGGAAGGAAAGAAGGACGGAAGGAAGGAGGGAGAGGAAAAACAGAAAGGAGTATACATGTGAAAATTCATCATGTTGATACAATCTCAATAGAGTCTTATTAGTTGTCTTGCTACAGCAGTGGCTACTGGTAAAATCTTTTAGAATACTCTGAACATTTTCTTCTCATTAATTTTTTCTATTAAGCCACTCCAAAACTCTCAATATGTTAAAATTAATAATTCTTAAGAGACAAACAGACCCACAAGCTTAAATGTTATTAAACTACTTTATGTAAAAATCCATCTTGTAAAATAAAAATGTCCTATTCACAGCCCAAACAACTAAGGTACCTTCCTCATTATCTTCCACAATTTTTGCCATTCAGAATGTTGAAAGTAGCACCAACCTATATTTTTTTTCCTGAGAAAAACTGCAACATAACTTGGGATCTGGTCCTTTCTCTCTGTATCCCTTCTCTTCCCATTCCAGCATACTACCCCACTGTAACATTTTATGAATAAATGTAGAAGAGAATTTGCTGAGATTATGTAAGATAACAAGACATGTTTCTAAACCATGGAATGAAGAACAGGCTTCTATAAACAGGCAGAAGGAAGACCTTTAGTTTTTCATAGAGAAAGGTGAAGGAAGCTCTTCTACATCTATGTATGAATGGGATAAAACTGTACAGATTTGTTCATTCATGCAACAAATATTTGTTGTCTTATGTGCCAGTTGCTATGGGATAATATGTAACCCCACACTTGTCATGTCCACTGAGTCTAGCAGTTAATCCTCAAATATAGATTTTCTACGTTTCCACAGAAAAGCAAGATGCACTGGCTCAGAGAAAGGCCAAGGATTATCTTAGGAACAACCACATTATACTCTTACGGTTGTACAATTATCAGTCTTCCCACAATGGTATCTTTGAAGCTACTTCAGAGGTGTATAATAACATTAATCACAGTAGATATTTATCATGTGGAAATGCTGTGTCAGATACTGGGCAAATGCTTCTTTTTAGTCTTTCAGTTAGCCAGGCTACCACCAGTGAGGTTGATAGCATCATCCTGTTTACAAGCTCTTGTAACTGAAATTCAGAGAGTGATATTGGCTTGTATGATGTTCACCTGGGTAATAAGGATGAAACTACAATTCATAGCTGAGTCAGATGATGATAGGACCAAATCACTGCACTTGCAGAATTACACTTTTGTTGCTTTAGCAGCTAGTGGATCATTTATTTTTCAAGCCTAGTATTCAGGCCAATCCCAGTTAATTAAAACAATCCAATAAATGAACCAACCCACAAAAATCTAAGGCATGACTGACAGGGGCTAACGAGGTTCTTGTAGGCGAGACAAAAATTTGCTGCTCTGTATAGCCAACAGGATAATTTCACTCCTACTTAAAAATCCTCTTGAAGGGTTGCACTAGAAGACCTTCCCTCTGTTTCAGTTTGCTCATTTGCCCTAACAAACAATAAATTCCCAACTACACTCTTGGTAGATCTGTGGTCTTTGTGTTTGTGACTTTCTATTTGCGATTTAGGGCCAAGATTGGCCTGTAGGAAGCTTCATGGAAAGAGTTACTTGGGAATACACCTTTCGGGGGGCGGGGGGGGGAAAAGAAGTGTGGCCTCTAATCATGCATTTGTCAGTTTATTAACCATATCTAAAAACAAAATAGTTTTATAGAAGAGAGTATCACCAACTTTCTAAGTAATAAATTAACAATCATTTGGAATAATAAAAAATATATAAAGTACTAAGGAACCTCTCATGTGGCCCCATTAGGTTATTGGAGAGGAGTCTTGAGTTCTTCTAAGACAAGGGTTTCATTGTCTCATCTTTGTATTCAAAGTGTCTCTAACTTTGAATAAAGAAAACATGATAATTTTTAATTTGGGATACACATGTATGTTGGATATTTGGAACAAATAAATATTGACTTAAATTTAGTAAGTGGATGTACAGAAAACAGTAGGAAACATATGTGCCTTGAACCAGATTGACCCGGGTCCAAATTCTAACCCAGCTATTTACCAGCTATTAATATATGACCTTGGGTGAGGGACAACCTTTCTGAGTTTCAATTTCTTCCTTTGTAAAATAATGAAGATCATTTTATAATAGAATTTTTTACCTAAGGAATCTCTGATAAAATAGTGATCATCTTTACCAATATGAAGGAAAATTTTAGAGGCTTAAATCAGGGTATTTCTTTTTTTCAAGGAGACTGCAAAAATTAATAGAAAATCAACTTCCTGGTTATTTTCTAGGTCAACAATTCTTTTGTCAATAATTTTCTTGTAAATGTTCAATTTCCACTGATCACTTTCCTAGTCAACGTACAACATATGCTAAAAAGTTTACTTTTTAAGAAAAAAAGAAAGACCAGCAAAATGTATATACCATTGTTATATATGGCTTATTTTATAGGTCTTATAACTTTATAATTTTCTTTTAGCTAGAGAATCACAGGAGAAAAATGCTGACTTGAAATTAGATATTTGGAAATGTTTTATAATTTGAATAACAGCCTGTAAATGAGAGGACACAATATTATTCATCAAATATTAGTAATAGCAAATTTTCCTAAGTAAATCTCTGGCTTGAACACTTAGAATTGTCAGACTGCTTTTATGCATAATTATTTTATAAGCAGAACAAAATATTTTTCTATATATGTAATTATTTTTCCAGCGTATGAGACTCCACTGATATAATGAGTTCAATTATGATACCAATTCACTTCGTTTTCCTTCAGTATGTGGTGCCAAAACTTAAGCACAGAGACTTACTTGTAACTACACAAAGTTTTTGTGTTATGGAAATATGTTATAGATTTTTCTCACCAGAGGCCCTTGATAAAACGGAATAAACCATGGAAAGGTAGTTAGGCAGCCTGGGATGCAGTCTTGATTCAGCCCCTACTAGAATGACACCCTGAAAAGTCACTTTACCACTTTTGGCATTTGATTCTTCTCTCATGACACTGTCATGTTTCTGTGTAACCTCGAAGGGTTTCATCAGCTCTTATGTAGTCCATGATTCATGACAGGACTCAAATGGTAGAAACAGTTAATTTTTCTTTTTAACCCCTGACTTCAGTATTTCAATCACAAATATCAATTCCTTAACCAGTGCGGTGGTTACATAAGTATTTGTTTTATAATTATTCCCTAAAATATACAAGCCTACATTTAAATACTAAGTGCTGTACTTTATGTATGTGTGTGTATGTTATAAATTAATTTATAAGTGTTTATGAAGTCAAAATGAGTAGCAGAAGAACATGAGAATAAAAATATGCATTTTTTTTCCTACGGGACAGTGGAAAGCACAAAGATGAAATGTTTTAAATAGCCTGCTTTTTTCTCTGATGTCCCCTTGACAGTCTTGTGATGTCCTTTTGCTGTTTGTCTGCTGTCTTCCCTAAACCTAGTAACAAAGGCATTATTGGGGTGCTATAAACTAAAAACTAATCAGGCAGAGGTTTGCAATGAAGTTCATCTTCTTGAAAATTATCATTACCAATGAATGCTGTCTAAAGGACAAAATCTTTGCTAATCTAGCTTTTCTGCTTATGAAGATTTATTGTGATGAAAATGTGTTAATTTTTGCACCTCCCACCATGCACAAAGACATTCTTTCTAGGTGCTGGAAATGTAATGACCCATACCCCTCTGTAACCAACCCCCACTTCGTGTGGGACCAATTTAATTATGTCTTTCAATTTTTTAATTTAATATATTTTTTTTCTTTTTTATTTGCTATATTCGGCTGTGGTCATGAAACTCTTTGGTATCCAATAACAAACAAAATCCAATTACCTCTCCAAAATCCCCCAAATTGCTCATGGACTTTGACCACCCCTCTCTTCACCACTACAGGGTTCCCAGCAAATGCAGATTCAGCCTCGGTTATAGATAGAGCCTTTCATCCGACTTCATGAGAAGTGTGGGGCTCCTGGGGAAATGTTGGGTCTAAGAATATTTATGTTTTACAGAAAACAAACAGGACTGGAAGGGGTTGAGGAATCGCATGTAGGATATTTGAGTTCATCCTACCCTTTGGGCAAAGTATAACCAACCCTAAGATTTAGAAGTGGTGAATTTCTCCATGCTTCCTACCATTTTTCTTTCCTCTTTTCCTCTTCCACCTCCTGGCTCCTTTCCTTAAATAACTTTTTTTTTTTTGCACTAAACATTAAGCTCATTGATTACAAGGATGGCACAAAGTGACCTAATGATGGGTCAGTCTTAATGAGAAAAGCGGCTGCCTGTGATGTGGCCTGGATCGGGCCACCCCCCCCCCCACTGTGTCCCTGCATGTCAGCCTTAGTCTCCTTTAAGATACTAGAGCGTGGAAAATCAACAGAGAACCGCCCAGTGCCTCCTCACAGAATGGACCATGTGCATGGCTATTTAGCCCTGTAAAAGAGAGCACATTTGCACAAATGGGAGTGAACATAAGGAGTCCTTCAGAAGAGAATGGGGCCTTGGCAAATTTATAGACTCCCCTGAAAGAAAGTGATTACAGATCATTATCCAATTGAGGCAGATTGATGGGCTGGGGTCAAAGTAATATTGCAGATCTCACCAAGGGGACAATGGCTGCTTGTCACAGGGAAAGAAAAGAAAAGGAAGGGAAACTACCACACAGAGAGGCAAGGCTTAAGCTTTACCAACTGCTATGAAAGGGCCTGGATGTGTGTGTCGTTACTTTTTCTGAGCACCATGTTTTATTTTATGTTACAAAGGACGTGCCATTGAGATCAAATTGGGCATTCAAACGTAACCCAATAAAGAACATACAAATGGCCTAAATACAGACTGCAACTCTTTTTTTCTTCCAAAAGGCATTAAAGCAACATAGATAGGAAAGAGGATGACCCATATGGAAATGTGTAATTCTGTCTCTCTCAAATAGAACTCAGAAAATACAAATATGCACAATACAATAGCAGCAGATACAAGTTCTTAATGCTTACAAATACAACACCCTTTAGCTGATAGCCAGGAGATGAACAGATTTGACTTTGAAACTTGGCAACAGCTGGTCAAGCAAAACTGTAGCCCTGAAATTGAATATAACAGGAATAAATGCATTCCCACTGCTTCCTTTGCATCGATTCCTGAGTGTTTAAAAGTGCTTTGCATTCATGCCTTCTACAAAATGCAATACAAAAGGCAAAAGAATAGCCAGAACGCCAATGTGCATTTGCCTTTCATTTTAAGATCGGTTTTTGGTACCTAGAGATTTAGAAGTGTCAGGCAAACATTTATTCAGAGGAGATCTGATTTTTGCCTATTTTGTTTGGGTCGAGAAAGTATTAGCAAGTAAAAAAGAACTAATTTAGATTCTGAACATATTTTACCCTGAAGAAGCATAGTCAATTTTCTTATATACAGACTGTTTCTAAACAATAAGATTATTTTGGTTTCTCCAAGTTACAGTCATCTAAAATTTGAGTATATACACACGTGTGTGTGTGTGTGTGTGTGTGTGTGTGTGTGTGTGTGTGTGTTTTGTCTCACCAGGGGCCCTTGGTGAGATGAAATAAACAATGAAAAAGTAGTTAGGCAGCCTGGGATGCAGTCTTGATTCAGCCCCTACTAGAATGACATCCTGGATAAGTCACTTTACCACTTTTGGCATTTGATTCTTCTCTCACGGCATTGTCATATTTCTGTGTAACCTTGAAGGTAACACATACATACGTACATATGTATGTATGTGCATATGTATGTGTGTATATGGAAGGCAAACTCAGTTTGGAAATGTAAAAATTTTTAGCTTTTTTGTAAATGAGAAAATTATGGAGTTATGGATTCTATCACTGATACCCTTTTTTCTTATTAAGACAAATAGACTGATACAATGAATAGTTATATTATCATTCTTTTATATTTTACAAATATATACAGCTTACTTTCCTTCCTCATCAGATATTATAGGTGTAAATATATTGTGGGATATTGAGGAAATTCATGAATCAAGACTTCCTTCTTAAAACAGCTTTTTTTTTGTTTGTTTTCCCCATCACAGGGTCTTCACTGTTCCTAATGAGCTCTTAATGAGCTGTCAATTGTCTATGCAAATAGAGAAGGAAACAGACGCTGAGGAGTTGATACTCAGTTAAAATCTGACACTGCCTAACCTCTCAAAGTTATTAAAAATGGAAATTGCTCTAACTTAATAACCGGCCTTGACCCTCCTTTTCCTCCAGTTTTTAACTTCGTTTAGGTATCTGATATGAAAGAATCTGAGATATCATTGCTTTACTTCAAGAGTACTGGTTTTATGTTGGAAAATACTGAGTGCATAATAAAGGCTTTAGGTTGAATGTCCTGGACAGATCCCAGATGAAAAGAAAGAATTGAATGGTAATTGTTTATCTTATTGGTGACATGTATGCTAAAAGACTCAGAAGTTTATGTGCCAAATTGATAACACTGCTTATCTCTCAGGAAAGGAAATAAAATAAAAGTGGTAAACAGGGCTTTTATTTTTATATACATATATATTGCTTGAATAAATTAACAAAAAATTAAAAGAAAATAAAAAATAGTCCTTTTGTCCCTTGAGGAATTCAAAAATTTATCTGGAAAATCAAGTTGATTTTCCAAAAATATTTAGGGTTCATGAACATTTATACAGAAGTGAAATTCTTACTCTGTAAAGAGATTTTTCTCAAATTCTATATCAAAGCCACTAAAGTATTAATCAATATATTTTTCCTAAATACGTGGCATCCATCCACATATTGAGACTTGAAGGAATCAGAAGTAACTTCTTTAAACTCAAGAACCTCAGCAGAGATGAAATGGTACAATGTAATGCTGATATTTGATTATACTCCGGAAATGGCACTTTGTAGCCAGCCTTTAGAGACCTTCGCGTCTAATACAGAACAAGCTAACTGAGGTCAGTGATAGAGCTGAACATCCTGGGTCAAGGGGAATTGCATGAGGGAATGGGGCTGGGGGCTGTCTTTGACTGCCATTGTACTCATTAACTTGCTATTGCTTTACACCTAGATGAGAATCCAGCTGGCTTCACCTGTGTGCCAACCCCTTGTCCCCAGTCCTGACTCAGTACATAGAGTATCCAGTACATAGAGGCCTAATGTACTGAAGGTTAGGTATGATAAACCCAGAATATGGTATCCTTTCCAGGATGTCCAGACAATTGGACTTAGCTAGGGGACCAATTTTATTAAGTATCTAAGGGGAGAAAAGTGCTGAGGGAAAAAAAGGGCCAAGAGGCATGGTAAGTGGGAGCTCACAAAAGTAAACTGATCCACATTTCCATTTATCTGGGACTGATCCTGACTTGGAAGCAAGAATAGACAAGAGGCTTGATACTCCTCCAGGGGCAAAAATATTGCCTGACAAGCTAATTGTAATTGTAACTCACATGTACCTGATTGCATGTTTCACAAATTATGAGAGTAACTTAGAAGATAACTGAGCTGGTGTCGGTGAGGTCCAAAGCCTCTCAGGGTTCTACGCTGGATTCAGTAGAAGGTGAGCTCACTTTAGTTGTCTTGGCACAAAGAGATTGGCACATTTCTTTATAGCCTGGTATCATCTTGGCAACAGTACCTACTTTCTATAGGAGGCCTGCCGTACATGGTGAGGTTCTGCAGTAAACCCAGAAATGATGAGCCTTGCTGTGAAAGATAGGCTAAGTTCAGGCATGAGTACACCATGTTTTAGGGTTTTCTCACATCTCCGTTTTCCAATAGTGTCCTCTCCTGGCTCTGCACTGAATTGAAAATAAAAAGGATAGAAAACCCCAGTCCTTCAGACTACAAATACTTCATAAGTTTTTCAACACATCAGGTAATGAACAGAGAGGAATATGCCTAGTGCTTTGAATTATCCCAAATGTATATTGGCAAAGACATTTCTAAAAATTCCTCCAAATGCAATACAGTCGAGGCACATTGATTTTATAAAGCATTCATTCAGGCTGAGATGGAAATTGATATTGTATCCTTTCGGTTAACCACAGAACAAGCATAGACAAAATGCAGATATAATTACCAACCTGAACACCCTTCGACTTTGCTTTCCTCTTGAAAGAAATAAAAACACTTATTTCACTCAAATAGTTGCTGTGTTCTAATGTACATCATGGGTCTGTTTGTAGAAAGAGAAAAATTAAAGCTTGTACCTTATTCTCTAAAGAGTATACGTGAGCAACAAAATACTTTGAGAGAATTGTAGCTAAATTCTAAGGAACATATTTACATATCGTGTGTGCCCAGCGCAGTTAAGGTAAGGCTTTGATGATTTGGCAGAAAGGACCATATATTGCAAAAATGTATCTATTTATGTAGATATTCTGTAAAGAAACCAGAAAAGAACTTTCATGAGGCTGTGGCTGGCTATATATAGCAAAGTGGATGAAATGTTATAATTTGGCTATTTGGGGATTGATTTGGTTCATATTCCTAAAGTTACTTTGATTGCCTAAAACACTATCTAGAATGCCTCAAAAAAATTTAAGAAAACAGAAAAAAGGTGATGAATCCCAATAGATTTGGACTTAATCTCAATTAAATGGGATAAAATAATACATTATTTTTGTATTGCATTTTAACATATTTTCCATGTATTTTTAAATGGATTATTAACAGTTTTTAGTCTTTCACATTCAAAATACTTTAAAAAGGTTTCAGCCAGTTACAGTTAAATATCCCTTTCCATTGATATTTTTCTCAACCTTAGTTGGCTCTTACAAGTTTAGGGGCTTATTACAGCATTGTTGTTCATTCTTACAAATGTTCAGATCATATCTTTTTTTTTTGAGGTGAATTCTCGCTCTGTCACCCAGGCTGGAGTGTAAGTAGCCCAATCTTGGCTCACTGCAACCTCTGCTTCCTGGTTCAAGCGATTCTCCTACCTCAGCCTCCCAAGTAGCTGGGACTACAGGCACATGCTACCACGTCTGGCTAGTTTTTTGTATTGCTAATAGAGACGGGGTTTCCCCATGTTAGCCAGGATGGTCTTGATCTCCTGACCTCGTGATCCGCCCACCTCGGCCTCCCAAAGTGCTGGGATTACAGGCGTGAGCCACCGCGCCCGGCCCAGATCATTTTTATGATCATGACCACTATATTTTCAGGTGCTATGATTTTTGAAGTACTATATTGATGCATTATTTCATTTAATTCTTGAAGAACATTATAGACGATTTGAGACTAGAAAAGTTAAGCAATTTCTTAAGGAAATACATAACAAAGGGAAAATAAACTTAATATAATACTAATCTGTCTTACTTCTCTAAGCCTGGTTGGGTCTGCTGGATGAATGAAGACAGGTCACACACTCTTGAATAAGAGCACTGGACCCATTCATTTCTGGGATGCCTTCTTGATTTTCACATCTAAAAGTGCTTATAGAGTCTCAGAATTTCCTACAATAGCCCTGTTATGTTGCAGACATTAGACACCCCCAGTTTCTGAAGTTATTGAAAGACAATGAAAGACAACAGTCCCACCTCTAGGGCCTTGTTTGCATAGCAGTAAATGAGGGCAACATATTGAATGTGATCAGGCAATGACCCGATCCATGTTTTATGTAAAGTTAGATTCACTCAGGCCCTCCCTATGAGTAAATGAGAGGTTCAAGTCAAATTTGACTTGGTTGAAGCCAATGGAAGGACACTTAATGCATTTTAATTAATTGAATGAAGCATCTATTGAATATTGATTGTGCATATAAAACCCTTTAAATAATGCTAAAGAAACTTACAAGAACTTTGTACGCTGTTTGGTCTGAAAGAATTCATGTAACTTCCAAGAAGTGAACAATCTGTTCCATAGAAGTAGTTGGGTTCATTCATTATTGTGCTTCACAGACTCCTCCACATAATATGGGAACATTTCAATGGTAATTATGACCCAACTTTCCTCATCACAGAACACAAGTACCATATATTTCTTCACAGCTGTGACAATTTATTTTTACATCTCCACCAATGCATATGTCTTTTCATAAACTTGGCAAAAGTGTTTCTCTTTTCCCCCTAAAAAATGAGTTCCCACAATAGAACATCTTTTTACTCTTACAGGAAATAGTGTTTTTCAGCCGTGAAAACTATTTCACTTCCTCCCAGAGTCTTACATTAAACTTCAAAGCATAACCACAGAATCTTTCACAATTTCATAATACTACCAAACCTAGATTTTTTCCCCCAGTTTTGCCAGAAAACAAAATTTGTTTTGTCCCAGAATTGTTTTCTGTAAGAAAGAAGTCTCCCCAGAGATTAAGGAATTTTTTAAAAGTTAATACCAAGTAATTGCAGTATTGTGTACAAGACAGCATAACACAAGCAACATGTCTCAAAGACAAAATTGTAAAGAACTGATTGTATCAGATACTGTCACGAGGTAGCAGATTATTGCTATCAAAATGAACAAAGCCACCTTTATCAAGTGGATTCCACTTGGATGAGAGTAAATGCATACATTAGCAATCTTTTTCCAGGAAGGCTTTTTCTATATCTAAGGATGTATGCACCCTTATGAGGCCAATGTAACTCCATGTTACCGCCCCTTTACTGATGAAAGCTTTGATCAAATCTAAATTGGTTGGTTCCAGACCCACTTGTGATTCCAACAGCTTAAGAAAGATATTATGAATACACTCTTGCAAAGGTAACACAGTGTAAAAACTGCTATGTTGCTCTCTTTAGGGATCCAAACGGACTGAAGACAGGCTGAATGCAATACTCTTGGGAATAAAGTGTTTTTTCTTAACAAGTGTCCATTCCAGCATAATTTCATCATCATCATGAATATTTATTTCTATCCCAATATATAATGCCTTTTATTTACATAGCAAGCTATTAATTTTCAAAGTACTTTAATATAAATTTCCCCATTTTGTTTTCATTCTGCTAATCAATAAATGAAGATTTTAACTGGCATATTCAAGGTTATATGGCAGTAAATGGAAGATCCAATACTAGAGATTAGGTCTTCTGATGCCCATAAAGGTATCATTTCATTCTATTGTGGTGTCTGAATATTTAAAAGATATCTACTGAGGTTGCAGGTGCATAGTATGCTTGTTAATGCCTTTATTTCAGCAGAACAAGCTCTCTCCATTATGTCTAGAAGAGACAGGATTTTCTTGCTTATGTTATTGGAATCACACAGAGAAAGATCTCTGCCCAAGTTGAGCTGGAAAGACCAATTCCAGTGGTCTGTGCACACTGTGATTTCTGGCTCATGAAGAACAGGATGATATTTTAGATTTGTTATTGAGATAGCTTTAATCGTCAGATATACTCACGAATGCATGATGTAAAAGGCCCTCCTAGTTATTGCTAAAGAATGACAGTGGGAAAGATATTTGAAAAGAAATGGAAGAGATTCCTAAAGAAAACTGACCAATAATACCTCATATTTATCACTGCCATTAATCTAAGATAAAAGAAATTGTGTCAATAAATAATATTATTGTATCATTTAACATAATATTTTGGCAAGCATTACAAGACTACCAATCCGTATTATCAGGGGTGTGCTTAGTGACCTGACAGCAATTTATATCTGGGCCTTTTTCAGTCTGCTGGGGTAGGAGGCGTGAATCCCCTTTTGACTGTCAGTGTAATTAACCCCTGTTCTAGATGGGAGCCTGTTTCATCCTTTCCCACTGACCTCTGCAGAATATATGTGAGGTTAAGAAAACTATGACTTTCTATGATTCAAAAGCTTATGATAATATAATAGAAATATAGAAATTCAGAGCAGAAAGGGACATAAAACATAATCTAACCCCAACTCCAATTTACATGTAAAGAAACAACCTTGGATGTAACTGTCCAAGGTCACAGAATTAGTTGAGCAGAGTTACTCCTGCACCCATTTCTTGGGCAGACTGTTTTCTTCTTCAGATTTTACTGTGCTTATCTAAGAAGTACTATCAATCTTAAAAACCAAAGGAAAGAGAGATAGAGTGAGACACACACAAACAAACAGAAAGAGAGAGAGAGAAGGTAAAAGAAAGAGAAGATAGATCTTCAGCAAGCAGGAATGAAAGAAAGAAGCCATTCTTTTTTATTCTGGGCTTTCTCTAAACTAGTATGTTTCAAATGATTTATTGAGCGCAATATTTAAACATTTCCCTTTAAATTGGTAAATAACAACATACATTATACTCATACTTAGCCAATTATATTACATGGCTAACATGTAGATTGAGGTTATTTCTATATAAACCAAGGTCATCAAAATTAGACAAACACTACATTAAACTGAAAATTTAAATACTTGCTCTTTCCCACGTGTTCTTTTTGGCCAACTTAAAGAGCTTTTTGTCCATTTGAAATTTTAAAAATTGGAAAAAGTGATTTCAAATATGTCAAAATATTTGCCATCGTCTATACTAATCTGTTTTAATGACTTGCCATTTACTGTAGATGGTCATTGAATGCCTTTCTCTAGGAGATGCTGTACTTCAAACATGAGAGGCTATAAATCTTGGGAATGATAATAAGTCTCAGACCAGTCAGCGTTTCAGTAGGCCATGTTGCTCATTTGTATAGCAGACAATCTGAGTCCAAACCTTCCTGCAGCACGGAGACGACTGGATGGCAGACTGTGACATGCTCATTGCTCTGGGGCTCCAGGCCTTAAGCAATGCTGACGCTGGTGCATTTTGACCCTGGCTAATTGGGCTGCATTTCCTGTGATGCTCAAGAGTCTTCTGCCCATTAGTCCATCTTGAAGCTGTACTAGCTCTGCTTAATAACTGCATTAGATTGCTCAAACGTATTTCCCTGTGACAGGAAAAATGCCTGGTTTCTTCACTTGGCATTAGGTCACATCATGCACACAAGAATGATGTCAAGTCACCTCTTATGAGAACAGTAAAGGAAAAAAAACTACACTAAATCGTGAGATAGAATGTTAGGTATGAGAGGAAAATAGTCAACAAAGCCACCTTGAGATTTTGTTTGACTAGCAACCATTTGGACAAAAACAAAACGAAAGACTCAACTTATCTTGCTCTTTTGCATAAAGACAGTTTCCACAAAATGGGCAGTGGTTCTTTATCTCCTGCTGGTGCCGGCTATGCCATTCTTTAAGTTCTCAGTTTTCTTCAGTAGGGACATCTCCTTCTAATGCCTATTCTTTAAGTATTTTCAAATAGATAAATGTCAGCTGGTAACTGCCACTGGCACCAGAAGAGATAAAGAAAATCATTTGCTAACAATTATAATTGTATATAAGAAAAGTCCATCACAGCTGATTTCTTTCCATTAAAATCTTGACCTTGAGGACGATTTTTAAAGAATACATATTAATGCTATCCAGACTTGAGATTCTTTCTTTTCCATGAGCTTTGAGGGAGGAAAACAGCTGGTAGGGTAATGATATATCTCTAATATCCTAAAGGAAATGTAGGCTAAGTCAGTTACCCGACTTATATTGACCATAAAGACTTCACTGGGCCATTTCATTAGTTTATTGGGTTAAATTGAATAAGAAGGGACCTTAAATGAATTATAACCAGCTTGTGGAATAACAAATATATTGTGTATGAGAAAATTAGCTCCATGTGACATCCATAGCCACCATATGTAAAACGCCTATTATTTGTACTGTCTCTTTGAAAATCATTTTACTGGAATGTATCAGCTAAACCAAAACACATGACTGTCCTTCCTGGGACGTGAAAGAAACCACTGAAGACAAGTTTCTGCCCAGCCCCTGCCCCCAGCATGTGAAAACGCTGGGAAAAGCGGCCCTGAGGAACTTTTTTCAGTGTCCATGTAACAGCAAGTGCATCACATGCATGCTGAGCCATTAGCTGCCTCTGTCTAAAAGAATTTGGTCAACATTTAGGAATTCACTTAATGAAAGGCTAGTCTATTAAAGCCCTGTTGGCCAGAAGAGCAGATTGTGTCTTTCTTTCCAACTTCCTGGGTCACTGCAAGTGATGCTCGGCAGGGCCCCCATGTGATGCAGCCCAGGCCCTGGACAACAAGCTAGCATTGTGACATTAGAACCTGCAACATTTTTGCTATAGATTCCAGACTTTATTTCTAGGATGCAGTTTATTTTGCATGCTGCTGCATCAGATTGCTTATTTTAGTTAACGCATGACATGAACTTGTTCCTGGAAAGTGCTCTCAGGTGTTCTCCCATTAAGGGGGTGCATCTGTGATACAGTAGAGTGACCAGGTCATTCCTGATGTGCACAACCCAGTGGAGGTGAGAATTCTCATCACTGGCAAAGCACTATGAATCCATTGTAAGAGATGACCTCCTACAGGCTAATGCAAAATCACTATTTCTTTAGAACTCATTTTTAAGAATTGGTTGAATAAAAACTTGAATCCTACATAGAAGGAATTCCTTGACAAAGAAGCTACATTAAATTATAAAATGAGTATTTCTGTAGTGTTGAATGTGGTGTAAAGGAATTTTCCCAGATGTTGTATTCTTGCTTGTATTTCCTATTTTCATGGGAAAGTGTTTTTATTATTTTTAAACCATCTGGATTGTTGTAAGCAGCAATATTGAGTACGACTAATATTCTTGGTAATGAATCTAATAGTTATAATAATAACGACAAACTTTTTAATGTATGCTACTTATAATTTGGCTAGTTGTAACTACAGTAGTCTAATAATTTTACATGTATAACTTCATTCAATAACAAGGCAGTGAGATAAATACTATTGTTATCTCGTTTTGCAGTTAAAAGAAAAGGCTCGAAAGTATTTTTTCATAGTCACAGAGATCTGCCTAGTTCTAAAGTCTTTTCTCTAAACCACTATACCACTTCCTTGTGAGACCTTCAAAGAGATTTTTTTTTCTAAATGACATGACTTGGTAAAAGAGCATTGATTACTTTGTCAAAGATAACAATGACACTTTTGATGAAATATAATTTTATCCTACTTTCCAGAGAATCAAGGGCACAAGTTTTCTCTCAGGCGATTCTATGCATTTGGGTGAACAACAAAATCTCACGAAATAACAACACAGATCACTGCTGACTTAGATCAGAGGGAAGGATGTGGAAGGGAAGGGTTCTTGTGTAGTGGTGGTGTCGGGTCACAGACATGACTTCTATTATTTCTTCAAGAGCAATACATCCAAGAGCTTACAGAATTATGTGCTTACAATGGAGGATGCTAGCAGTGATGATAGTTAAAACCAGGTCCCAACACACACATATATGAAAGGCCATGGATTTCTATGCAGCTGTTAAAGAACCCATTTGTAGAGTTGAGAGAAATATTACTTGCAATGAAAACAGGAGCTTTGGAAGTGGCCTTAAAGATGAACCAAAACAATCTTCTCATGTTTTAGATGAAAACTCAAAAATCAAAGATATGAAGAGGTGACACTTACTTAACCATACAGATTTTGAATGGCAAAGACCAAACCCAAATCTTTATTAAATCTGAATATTCATTAAATCAAAACATAACTCGATGACTAGTGCATAGAAATACTCAATAAATATCATTGTTTTTCCCTCCTTTCCAAACTGTGATCCAGTGTGTATTATTAAGTCTGTGACCACTCTTGTGTTAACAGCAGTGAAGGAAAATCATTTATTGGATGCCTTTTCTGTGTTGGATGTGATAATAGGAGATTCTTTTTAAGCAGAACTGTTCCAAAGCCCAAAAAGATTCTAAGAGCTATTATAAAAAGGTATTATCAACTGTGCCAGACTTTAAGCCAAAGGCATTGAAAATGGATCTACATAGAAAAAGGTAGAAAAAGAGTTTATACTTCGGGGTGAGAGAATTGCTTGGTTTAAATTTTCTGAAAATTTGGACTCTGTATCCATCCTTATTTTATACTTGTAATTGCAGCCTGTCTCTAAATCTGCTGGGCTCAGAAAACAATCCCCCCAAAATATGGCACTTTGGAATGTTAAGTACTTTGAAAATTGAAAGGCCTCAAAAATAGGCCTCAGAACCAAGATCTCTCTCTGACCTTTCCCCATCTCCCTGTCTCTTGAATTCCTTTTTCCAAAGCACTGGGAAGCACTCTCACTAGAATTTTCTAATCTGATGACAAAAGCTTCTTTCCAAAAGAAATATGGTAAGTCTCAAGACCCCCTCTTTAGGAATCTCATCAAATAACCAGGAAAGATCTACCACCAAATAAGAGAAGAGATTGGAGTTCTCACCACTCCCAGACAGATTTTTCATCCGTTCTTCTGAGGGCAGCTCTGAGAGATTACCTAGGGGACTTCATGTGCATGAGACAATTTTTGTACTTATGCAGTTTCATCCTTCTCTTTCTTATAACTTGTCCTATCCAGCTTCCAAAGAGAATCCTTTGCAAAACACAGCTTGAACACCTCTAATCCAAAAATCCAAAATGCTCTGAAATCTGACACTGTTTGAGCACCAGCATAACATACCAGGTGGAAAAATTCTGATGTTTCTTCTCACACACACACAAAAAATGTTGGGCACAGTGGCTCATGCCTGTAATCTCAGCACTTTGGGAGGCTGAAGCAAGAGGATTACTTGATCCCAGGAGTTCAAGACCAGCCCGGGCAACAAGACAAGACCCTGTCTCTATAAAAAAATTAGCCAGGCCTGGCGCCACATGCCTATAGTCCCAGCTACTCTGGAGGCTGAGATAGGAAGATGGCTTCAGCTTGGGAGGTTCAGGCTGCAGTGAGCCATGATCACACCACTGCACTCAGCCTGGGTGACAGAGTAAGACCCTGTCTCCAAAAAAAAAAAAAAAAAAAAAAAAAAAGCGTATGTGTGTCTGTGTGTGTGTATATATATATATGAAGTACACTCACCTTTCAATTAAAGCCCAGCATTGTAGGTGGAGACCAAACACCCCTGTTTGCTGTTGCTGTGGTTTAACAGCTGGTACAGGTGTCTTGTGATGCTCCCGTGCTGCTCAGTTACCATGAGCACATTATGTTTTCACTGCATTAGTGGCATGTCATATGTTTTACTATTAAGTGCTTTTGTGTGAATGAGTACAAGAAAACAATTGCTGATTGACAGCACATAAATTCAGAGTCAGGAATGACAGTGATGCCAAACAGCACAGATTGTCCACAGTGGGGGCTGAGATCCTGACATCTTTGTTTTCTGATAGTTCAATGTACACAAACTTTATTTCATGCACACAATTATTAAAAACATTGTCTAAAATTACCTCCAGGTAATCTCTGTGTACACAAGGGTTATAGGAAACATAAATGAATTTCATGCTTAGACTTGGGTGTCATCACCAAGATATCTCATTATGTATATGAAAATATTCCAAAATCTAAAAATATCTGAAATCTGAAACACTTTTGATCTCAAGTGTTTCGGATAAGAGACACTCAACTTGTAATGCCTGCCTCCTGGGACCATACATCTTTTCTCTATGAGAGGATATTTAAGCCTCAAACATCTGGTCCCTTTAAATCTCATACTTTGTGTATGGCTTCCACGTTTATGCACATGAAATATATTCTCTACGCCTTTTTCTCCTGTGAATCTGCCTTTTGTAGCTCATTTATAGCAAACCTTTAGAGGGGGGAGGAAAATATTTGCCTTCACTCCTACAAGTCATTAAGGCTTCTAGGCAATATCACTGAACAGCGCCTGACTGACAACTCCTAAATCTAATATATTCAATGAGTTCAGAACATATCTTCGCGGATAATGGTAACACAACAATTATTTCACTTCTTCAGCTTTAGAAGTTTTCGTCATGGACGTTTGATACCACAGACCTACACAAAATAGTTGATGACTAGTTTACAAAAAAATAAATCTCTCTGGGAATAGTATCATTCATATTAAAAATTCCATAAAATATCACTTTGAAAGGCTGTTCTGTCCCCTTGAATGATTGTCCACAGCAGCCCAGACTCCAAATAATTAAACTAATTGACTTGGATCTGTTGCTAGAAGTTGAATTTGTGTTAAAAAAAAAAAAAAATCCAGCCATTTTGTGAAGTTCTTATCATGATTTCTTCTTTATATTAGAAAACCCAACTGCCTCACCGCCAGGGAAAAAAATAATATTAGCTCTTGTCATTTACAGTTCTCAGCATCTTTCATCTGCGTGTCACAAGGTTTGTTATAAATACCAAAAGAATAAAACATGTTACAGTCGTGACTGAGGAGAACTTGAACTTCACCTCATTTCATAATAAATAAATGGAGATAAAGAACACTGTGGTGCCTCAGTGGCACAGGACCAACTCACAGCAGAATTGACAAAGTTAAATTTTGATTCTCATTTCCTTTTTCTCATGAATTTCAGTTTTATTATAATTAGCTTTATTTTCTACACAATTTCAGAACAACAAAAAAGAGGAAAAAAAGGAACCTCTCTACTTACCACTCTAATTGTTTATTTTTTAAAAGCAAGTATAGTGGAGAAACAAAAAAATTGTACCATCTCCTTGGAATAGAAATTGTGTTCGTTGGTTAAAGTAGGAAGCATTTTAGGACCTTCAATGTTCCTCCCACACTCGCATGAACACGCCTACACAGACACCCACACAAACACATACAAGGAGGTCTGGGGAGCTTCTTTCCTCACTGGACAGTATGAGAGGGGAGTAAAAATGAAAAAGAAACACACACACACACACACACACACACACACACAAAGCTTTACATATCCTGGTAAAGCTATTCCACATCCAAGATAAGTGTGCAAAAAAAATACCCCACCAACTTACACAGTAAATGGAAGCCATTCAGAGTATTAAAGCCTGATCAAATATAAGCAATTGATGCCAATATTCTTACATATACTGGTAAAGACATGAAAATTCTTTTTATATGGAAGTGAGTTGCATTTGATAGAACAAGAGAATCCTAAATTACAATTTTTCCATGAATTAATATATCAACATAAACACATTAATTATTGTTGTCTAACAATAACAATGTAAACATATTTATATATAGGGTTTGTTTATACCTCTGCATTGCTAGATTATCTAAACATTGGCTACTGGTAATCAACGTTACTTGCTAAAATATGGAAAATATTTCAGCAAAATCTTGATATTTTTTCTTTTGTTACATGTAGCTGTCAAGCCTGTTCTCAGGTTTTAGTAGTTTAATTTCTTTTAATGTTTCCATAGAAATAACATTAACAAGATGATAGATTGGAGGTAATAACATGATGCCTCTGACATGCAGTTGAATTTATCTTCATCATATGTCTGATAATATCCTCTTATTGTGTAATGAACCCTGCTATTTGTATCTATCATACTTTTACTCATTCATCTTCTTAGCTACTAAAGATAGAATTTTCATCCAGTCTCTGTTATAAATGCAAATTTATACTCTTCTATATGTCCTTCATTATTAGTGGTCACCTAATAAATTGGCTTTTCATATACCAGTTCAAGTGGCATTAGCTGGAATGCATATGACGACCTAGACTCATTTTATATATCAATAATCTCAGTTGCAGGAGAAATTATTGTAATTAATCTTTTTGGCATGTCTGCAGAATGTCAAGAACTACAAACACCTTTCTACTGAAAACATCCGAGAGGGTAGAATCTCGGGGAGAGAAGTATGGAATGAGATGGAAGCTCTGACATCTACTTTGAGACCCAGGAGGTTTCTGAGTGAAGGATCCATTCCAAAAGCCCTCCTTTCCCCTTTCTCTTCTCTTTTGTCTTTAAATTTTCACAGTATTTATTCATAGCTTGCTCTTGGCTGGCAAAAATGGAGAAAGAAGCAGGAAGTGGGTATGTATGCTTTCTGGAATTCAAAAGATATGAGTTATAATTCTAAATTTGTCCCTGGCTAACATGGATTGATTGCTTATATTATTCACTCTCAGTTATACACTGTTTCTCCATATTGCCATGAAAGAGTTGAAATCGAATATGAAGGGCCTGCTGTGTTACAAGAGAAATACAAGTATCTTGGGATTTAATAATAAAATCACTTGACTCCCAGCTTTCATAGAGCCTGCATTCTGCGTGGAGAACGAGCTAACGAAACAAAGTTTTACTTATCATAAATTAAGTCAAAATAATTTTATGGTAGTCCAACAAAGAACTACTAAAGACCTATGATGTGTCATCTGTAAGCTCACAATATGCCAGGGACAAGTTGGAGTGAAGAAAATGAGTACATTAAAATGAATTAAGCACTGTAAACTTTAGAACAGCTATCCCTTCTGATAGAGGAAAGATTGATAAAGGAATGGTGAATTCTGTTGTTTGGTGGTGGATCAAAAAATGTTTCACAGAGAAGACACTGAAATATGAGCATGTGTTTACCAGAAGAGAATAGCAGAGAAGAAAAGACATGTCCAAAGGGTTGGGAAGCTTAGGGAAACCTTTCAGAAGAGATTTAGTGAGATAAAGGTCAGGAAGAAGATGAGATAGGTTTGTTATTTATCTATTTATTTAGCAAATAAAATGGGCCATTTACTTACATATCCCCCTAACATAGGATCCAATTTTTGGAACTTATGCAGCTAAAAAAGTGGTAATGTATTATTAATATACTACATAGAGAATCTGATGTGAGAAAGATGATAACATGTTGAAGTTAAAAATAAAAGAACTACAATAAATCAACAGGCCAGATAGGAACATAATGGCAGCTTGAGTCTACCGCTTCTCAATTTGTTTTTCTAGAAATCATACCAAATAAAAGAAACGACAATAACAAGAACAACAAAAACACTCACTCAAAATGTCATGCAATGTAGCCCAAAGTTCCTGAGATCAGCAAAACCTGCACAAGAAACTGAGACAAGAGTTGATGCAGAGAAGAGAAGGATGGCTGGGAGGTGGGGGGCATTGGGGCCAGATTTTAGCAACCAAAGTCCATTTTGATATCTTGAAAGAGAAGGCTCCACCCTGACAAGGATTGCCATGGACTAGGTGGAAATGGAACGTGGAGCATTAACTGAGGAAGAGTATAATAAAACAATGCTGCAAAAAGGACATTCACAGAGGACAGGGAAAGGGCAGAGTTAACCCAGTGTGTCAAAACCTTGGAACACAGGCTGTCACCTATAGCATCAGCCAGTGATAGAAGGCCTCTGAAAACAAAGTAGATTCTGAGAGGCAGAATTGGCCTAAACACACATCCAAGCTATAGTATTAGCAATAATGTAGCAATCGAGGAGCCCCGAATGGAGAGATCTGGAAAAGCACCTTTGTTTCTTTCCCCTTTCACATTAACTTTTTGCTAATCGCTGGTCCTGAAAAATCCATTTCTTCAAATATAAGTAACCGCAAATAAATCAACTCAGAAGCCAAACAAAGATACTATTAAAAAAAAAATCAGGCCAGGCGCAGTGGCTCATGCCTGTAATCCCAGCACTTTGGGACACCAAGGGAGGCAGATCACAAGGTCAGGAGTTCGAGACCAGCCTGGTCAATATGGTGAAACCCCATGCCTACTAAAAATACAAAAATTAGCCAGGTATGTTGGCGGGTGCCTCTAGTCCCAGCTACTCAGGAGGCTGAGGCAGGATAATTGCTTGAACCTGGGAGGTGGAGGTTGCAGTGAGCCGAGATAAGGAAGTACACATTTTTATTAATGAAAAAATGTTTCCACAAAATATATAAAGATTATAACTGAATATCTTAACATGAACTTTTAAAAATTAATTTAAAAATGCTGAGGTAACATATACACACAAAACAGAAAAGCAAGATATAGGAAAGTTGGTGGCCAGATAATACCAGGAGATGGTAAAACAATGACAGGACATGAAATGGGAACAGGTAGAAATTGAAAAAACAATAGGAACATGTAAAATGATTTCAAAAATATTAATCTACAAGGTGCCTACAAAGAGACACCAATGAAAACACACCAAGGGATACATAAACACGAAAAAATGAAGAAAGTGGAAGTGAAAATGATAAATTATAAAAATTTGGAGAGCAAATGATAGATATAAAAGCAGAAAGAGATCTAACACATGCATGATGAAGTTCCTTAAGAAAACATTAATAGAATACAAAAATATTTTTTAAATGTGCTGAAAGTCCCTGTGAGTTTCTGTTCCCACTCCCCAAACTTAACCACTCTGGCCACTGACAAATGATTATAGAATTTAGGAATATCAAAGTCAGTTTCTTGCATCACATCAGGGCAACTGGGAAGCATACTTTACTTCTTAGAATTATCATGCAGGAAATGGCCGAAGCCTACCTCTGCAGGACTTTTGCCAGCAATTACATTCTATCTTGCTGCTTCTCCCTTCTTTGTTCTGCTTCCCCTACTCTCTTCCAAGTCTTCCCTGCAAACATTTCCTTAATAAATGACTTGTACAATAAATTGACTTGTACTTACTATTCTAAGTTAGCTCCTAGAGAACCTGATTAAAGCAGATGATGAAAGTACCTTCAGCATTACTTGCTTGATTGAAAAAGCAAATCTAGTCAATAAAATATAACAAAATGTCTCTTATTATTATACAATATAACTATCTCAGTCAAAAGCCAGCATCATATATAATGGGAAATTGAAAAACCATTTATACTAAAGACAGGAATTAGACAATAATATCCATTATCTAACCATAATTAATATAGTGATAAATAATATTATCTTTAACATTATAGGAGAACACAATTAGTAATGCACAAATTGGAAAGAAGAAGCTACAACAGCTACTATTTGTTGATACTTTGATTGATCTGGAAAACCCAACAGAACTGAAAACCTACTATAAAAGGAAAGAGAAGCACTGTGATTCAAAAAAATAATAATACTATATGGAAACCAACAACATTCTATTATACAAACAAGTAGCATGTATATATATATATATATATAAAAATATACACACAGTTTGTATAATATGATGTATATTATAAACTACATGTAACAGTTTATAATATAGTCTAGAAATCAAACCAAATAAAAGAGAGAACTAAAGAACAACAAAAACACTCACACAAAATAAATCTATAACGAAATAGAAGAGAGAAAAACAGCAAACTTGAAATTTCATGCAATGTAGCCCAAAGTCCCTGAGCTTTGTTTTCTGTTCCTGTTGTTTGTTTTCTAACACATTAATTGGTATCTTCTCTTTCAAGATATCAATATTTACTTTGGTTGCTATACATATAGTACGTGTAGGTATCTATATATACGCAGTTTGTATAATGATATATATTACAAACCATATATAACATATATACACATATGCATGTATATATAAATATATACATATATACACATATGCATGTATATATAAATATATACATATATACACATATGTATGCATATATTTGAATACATGTATACATTAATATATACATATAAACATATGTGTGCATGTTATATATAGTATTTATATATTAATATACATATCTAGCAATAGTAAGTATTCATATACACATGTATATACATATAGAGAGAAGCAATGAAAAGTATAAAATATCTAAGAATCTTTATAAGAAATGTATAAAAACTATGTGAAGAAAAAAATTCAAACTCTACTGAAGACTCATAAATTGTTCAATTAGAATGTTCTTAAATAGAAAAGATTCATAGTTACAAACGTAAATGAAAACACCTGTCCAATGAAAAAGTAGAACATATCAGACTAAAGAAAAGGTATGATCTCGCCTTATGCTGATTTTAGGCAATGACATTAAATTTAAAAATACAGATTTCTTGAAAGAAGATAGGCCATATAAAGAGGAAGAATAGAAAAATTGTAATGGCTATATGAGTATCAAATAAAGTTGACATTATAGATAAAAGAAGATATGTCAAAATGATAAGATTATTAAGTAATCAAGAAGACATAGCAATGATAACTGTACAGATATTTCACTTCAAAATACATTAAGAAGGATTTCCACTTCAGGGCAGATGGAATATATGTACTTTTCTATATTTCTCTTGCCAAGTACAACTAAAATACCCGGTAATTATAGATACAACAAATGTAAGAAGACACCACAAGGTGGAGAGAAGACGGCAGAAAGGCTAGAGGCCTCAGTATCTGAGGAATAACATGGTGGTTTCAATTGAAAATCATTCATCATACCAAAAGGCAGGAAAATCTGAAATTGAATGAAAAAAGATAATAGATGACAACAGCAAGATGAGACAAATTTTGGGATTATCTGGCAAGGATGTTAAAGCAGACATCATAAAATTTCTTCAATGAGCAATCATGAACACGCTTGAACAAATAAAAGAAAATAGTCAGCAAAGAAATAGAATGTCTAAGCAAAGAAATAACACGTACAAGGAAGAACCAAATAGAAATCTTAAAACTAAGATAAATTAACTGAAATAAAACACTTAACAGATTGACCCAACAAAGTCATGGAGAGGACAGAAGAAAGCATGAGAGACGATGAAGCTAGAACAGAAATTACCCAATCTGGACAACAAAAAGATTTAGACCAAAAAAATAAAGAAATAAAAGAAAATGAACAGAATCCCAGGGACTTGTGCAACTACAACAAAAGATTTAACAATCTTGTCACTGGATTTCCAGAAGACAACAATGAGTAGGGCTGCAAAATATTCAAAAAACAATGCCTGAAACTTTCCCAGAGTTGGTTCCAAAAAAGTACATAAAGCTAGAGATTCAAGAAGCTGAGAAAATCAAACAGAATAAATCCACAGAAATCCAGATCAAGATACACCGCTGTAAAACTTTTGAGAAGAAAAGAAAAAAATCTTGAGGGCAGTCAAAGGAAGAGAAAAAAGAAAAAAGGAAGGAAGGAAAAGAAGAAAAGGAGGGAAGGAAAAGAGGAAGGGAGAGAGAAAAAAAGGGAGGGAGGGAATGTCAGGAGAAGGAAGACAGCAGAGATCTCATCAGATACCACAGAGGTCAGAAGGAAATGACATATATTTTTCAAGTGCTATAAGAAAAGAATTGTCAACCCAAAGTTCTATGTCAATTAAAAATCTCCTTCAGGAATGAAGGAGAAATCAATGCACTCTGTAATACAATACCCTTTAAAATATGTAAAATGTGTATAATAGTATATATTTTCACTGAATCATAAAAGTATGTACCATTTTTGCTTTACCCTGGTAAAGGCATCATTAAACTGCAAATACTTAATTATTCATAATCTTTAAAATAACTATTGCTTTTTAAAATTATTAAAAATATTTCATTAATGACATATCACTAATGGTCATGCTTTTCCTTGATCTTTTAAATTACATGCACTGAGAGCTGTTTTGTGTAACACACTAACACTTCTCTGTGATAATACAGATACAAACATACTATTTATAAAAGTTAAAATTTTCAGGTATTTTTTCAAGAAATTTGGATACTTTGTGAAAAATAAAATTAATAATTACAATAATAAATCAAAATTAAAATAGCCCTAGAAAGATCCTAGGATTCAGAATAGTACAGGAACAGGCAAGAGAGCAAGACTGAACAGAACCCTGTGGCATAAATTCGCAGTATTTGTCTTGGATATCATGATCATCCAGCGCCAAATGGAATTTTCTATGCACTACAACATGTATTGATGTATCCCTTTCTCCCTGGTAAAAATATTGCACTTTCCCTTTGGTTGCTATGTACATGAAACTGGCTTCCAGGCTTTCCTGGGCGTGCAACCAGATCCATATGCATCCATCACCAGGATCATTAGGGGAATTTGCTCCTGCCCTAGTTTTCGGGCTTGTCTTGTTCCACACTATTATTCATCATCCCAACCTTGACCGTTCCTGAGACTTAATAATTTTGTTGCAATTGTTCTTTAGTAAGAGGCAAATAAGCCAATTATACTGTATGACGCCAAATTTCTCAACTTATGTTGCAAAAGATTTTAACAGCTTAGCATAGAAAAAGTTTTTATTCAAATAAATGACCCTTGGACACGGCTTTCTCCTTCTATGGGAATCTTAAAGCCTGACAAAAAAGTCTAGCTATCCTGTGTTCGCCCTGACAGTACGAAGACTGGAAGAGATTGTAGCTGGAGAATACTGAGAAATGTGTTGCTACTAAACTCTCTTAAACAGTGTAATGAGGCCGGGTGCGGTGGCTCACGCCTGTAATCCCAGCACTTCAGGAGGCCGAGGCGGGTGGATCACGAGGCCAAGAGTTCCAGACCAGCCTGGCCAATATGGTGAAACCCCGTCTCTACTAAGAATACAAAAATTAGTCAGGCATGGTGGCACATGTGTGCCTGTAATCCTAGCTACTTGAGAGGCTGAGGCAGGAGAATCACTTGAACCTGGGAGGCGGAGTTTGCAGTGAGCTGACATAACGCCACTGCACTCCAGCCTGGGCGACAGAGCAAGACTCCGTCTTGGAAAAAAAACAAAAACAAACAAAAAAACAGTGCAATGAGTGATTTCCCAATACACATAAAGTGGTTTGAAGAACTAAATTTATCATCCAAACAATGAAAGCTCTAAAATTTACTTTTGAGGAGAAGACACATTTTAGGATTTTAGCATTCAAATTTTTAGTATACAGTCTTGAAGCTGTCAATACACTGGATCTGCCTTCCAACTCTCTTGACTATACTTTATAGTTAGAGGAGCTTGCTGATCTGGTTTTCCTGAAATTATAAAGATTCCTTGAATTTTAAGTCAAATAAAGACTTTTCTTGAAAATTTTCTTCCTCTGGAAAACACATCCTTCTTTCTTGTTTTTTAAGCAGACCATCTTCAAAATGAATTAAAGGGTCCAGAAATTGTAAAATTAATTTTATATATTAGATGTTATTTGTTGAGATTATTTTTTATCTTGTATTTTATACAATATTTATTTTAATACAGTAGATTTTTCACCCACTGATTTGGCTTCTATGTAAGAAAATAGTCAACCACAAGTGATTACAATGGTTGACTATTTTCTTACATAGTAGCCAAATCAGTGGATAAAAAATGCACAGTATTAGAAATGAAGAAGGGACTTAAATATTTAATTATTTTATTATTTTTTTCTTGAACATTAAACTCACCAAGGAGCCGCATCAGGGTTGTGCTTTGTGTCACCACCCCACCATCCCTGGAGAAATTCATAGCACCTCTGTATTGTGGTTGCCTCAAGACAACAAACTAAGGAAAACCCAACTTCAGCCAGAACTGCAGGAGCCATTCCTCAAATTCACATATGCAGTACCTTCAATGAAGGAGAGAAGACACTGCCCAGGGAGGTCTTTGCCTTTGGTCTGGGCACACCATCTTCCTCATGACACATCTGGTGGGAGCACTGTAAATGTTCATAATTTATTGAGCGAAAAACTATAGCTAGGGAATACAATTATTTATTTATTTTAGCAAGGCCTGAGGAAATTGAGCATCAATGGGACAGAACAAGTGTTTGAATTGAGCCCCAAGAACTCACTGTGATTTGCATTCATGTAAACACCTACATTTTTTTGTTAACTGAACTGATTTAACTGCTAATTAAAACTAGTCAGTAAGCACAATGCAAAATTAATTAAACCATTTAGTGGAGAGATTCAAATTAGTGAGAGCAACGCATCGGACACTATGAAAGCAAGTGCAATTGCTACCTGTCATCAGGCAAAATCATTCTGAGGGTAAGTGCGTTCCCCAGGGAGAAACATGAAGGAATAAAAATCATCTTGTTGATTGTATGATCTTTTATTGAGCAAATGTGCTAAATTTCAGCTTATCTTTTTAAATGGAAAAACTAGAGTCTTATAGTTGTTTAATAACCACTAAGAACATCTGTGAAGGAGGAACCCTATTTATAGTAAAACTGATCATTTTTCAGATTTTATAGTTAAAATTTTAAGCCATGTGATATAGGAATATTGTTTGTCTCACCTAACGAAATAAGTCAAACAACTTCTTTCCATCCTCAATCTGTCAATTCCAGACAGTGTTTTATTTAATAATAGTATTCTGCTTAAGAGGTGACCACTTCCATTGTCAATAGTTATATCATTTTGACATGCTGAGCGTTCTTTATTTTCTTAAAATTTTTTTCATCTGACCTTGGATGATTTTCTTTTTTGAGTAACTTCCCACAAAACATATGGGATATCAGTCAAGGGGAAAATGAAAACCTTTTTCTTAATGCTCAAAAATAAGAAGATAGGTATTTCAGTAATCTTTCTTACCTCCTATGAATGCCGGTGATATCTATAGACATTTCTTGTATGTCAAATTCTGTTACCTTCTGTCACCTTACATGAGGTAATTTTGCTTGGGGAAGCATCTAACCTATGTAGATACCAGCTGTGTTCAGAACTCAGATAATCACGTAATCTACATTCTCTAAAGAAGTGTAAAGTGTATATACACGCATACACAGTCAAGCTTAATGACAGGGATATGTTTTGAGAAATGTGTTAGGCAGTTTCATCATTGTGTGAAAATCATTGTGTACTTACACAAAACTAGATGGCATAGCCTTCTACACACCTAGGTTATATGGTATAGTCTGTTGCTCCTAGGCTACAAACCTGCACAGCGTGTTCCTATACTGAATACTGTAGGCAGTTGTAATACAATGGTATATATTTGTGCATTAAACATAGAAACTGTACAGTAAAAATACAGTATTACAATCTTATGGAACCACCTTCGTATATGTGCTTCTGACCCAAATGTCATTATGTGGCTCATGACTGAATATACATACAAACACATGTTTGTTTTCTGCTTTAAGTACCATTGCTACCATACCCTATATGATCAAAAATATATTATGACTATTTTTTAAAAAGAATACTAGATAGGATTTTCCATACTGAAACACAATGACCTTTTTAAAGACAAGTGAATCTGGATTCAGATTCAACAGTGTTTGTTTTGTATACTTCTGATAGGATCTCTGGGATCAAAGAAGTTTCAAAATACACTTCTATAAAAGTGGAGTTAGAGAAGGCAGATCCTAGTGAAACCATGGTAAAAGAACCAGACTCACTGTGATCTGCATAATCAATGCCGAAAGAAGGAATTTTGAATTTATAACTAAAACAAATTTATCAAGAACCAACTCATTTAGTGTAAATGCAACCCGGTTTTATAGTTCCCCTAGCCAGGGAAGAAAATACTCTTTCATAAGTTACAACTTGCTGATTGGTAGATTTCCTCACATGGAAAATATTGGCCATGGGATCTTGCCATCTGTTTTTCTCTAGACTATGAGATGGATTTTGAGCCTTTCAACTATGCAAAATACACCTTGGCCATGAAGTTTATCCCCCATCTTTTGCAGCACATCTAGTAACCACCTTGACTTTCCCCATACTTGAATTATACCATGAAAATAAGCTCAGAAATAAGAATCTATGGTAGCCTATGGGAACCTATAGTAACTTGTATTCCACCCATTCAATACCTGTTAATTCTGGAAATGAGATTGGAGTAGGGTGTAGAGAAGGCAGTGTAAATATACCAGATTTGAAAATGTGTTTCTGTTAGATCCCTCCAATAATATCACCAAGGGCACAAGGGCCAAAAGGCCATAATGTTCTTAAATATGCTTTCAAACCACAATGTGTATTGAAGATGTAAGGCTACTCACTTTCTTATCCTAAGAATATATTGTGTTGACTGAAGTTATGTTTCTCACAATAATCCTCATGAAAACAGACCTACAATAATAATCTTCAAGGAAATTGGGCAACCGATCAATTGCAAGTTCTCTAATTGTTTATTTAGAGAAGCACTCTACTGTAACAGTGCTAGGCAATTATCCCAGTGGCCCCACCCTAAAAGTAAACTGACACCCTTCCATGACCTGTAAGACTATCCATTCAAGGACAGGGATTCAGAGTTGGGAGACATTGGCTCTGTCTGTCAGGGGTGTGCGCGACCTCATAGAATGTGGCTGCGATGGACTTCCTTAATTCACAGTAGCTTATTTATTATTATTATTATTATTATTATTATTGTTTGCGGTAGTTTGATAGCTCTTTTTCTGTTGCAAGTAGAAAACTAACTTAAACTCTAATTTAAGGGGTGGAAAAAAAGGAAATGCATTAGTGCCTTAACTGAAAAGTATAGAAGTAGCAGCAAATCCCTTAAGCCCTGATGAATCCAGGTTCAAATAGTGCCATCATGTGTTTATTTCCTGTCACCTTCTCTTCTCACTCCCTCTCCCTCTCCCTGTCTTTCACTCCTATTCCTTATCTCTCTTCAGTTCTTTAAGCTCTGCTTTCCTCTTCTCCAATCAGGATCTCTCCTCTGTCATTTCAAGGCTCACACAATCCTCAAGGGCCATAATCTCCAAAAGAAGGAAACCTACCTCTCTCTCCCCTAGAATCAACATCAGTTCCCTAAAGAGTCTTTTGCTGGAGAATTCCAGGTAATGTGCTCAGGTCTTTGATGAGGATGGCAGGGCCCTTGGATTGATAGATCCCCCACAGGTGGGAAGGGGAAAATCCTCAAGGCAAAGGAAGATACCAGATGAAGGGAAAGGGATGCCAGGCAGGAACACAATAGACATTCACTGCACAAGGATTTTGATAATGAAGACATCAAAGAAATAAGGAATTGGAGTTAATTCATTGCAGAAAGTATAAAGTAGGAGAAAGAGAAGGAGGTGTCTGAAGACTCAGATTCTGGTGCTGATTCCATCGTTAAATTTGAGAGCAAAATTTTTGCCCCTTCTGGGTCTCTGTTGCTTTTTCTTATAAATGGTGACTTCGGTTGAACTAATCTTTAAGAGCATTTTTTCAAAAAAAGAAAAATAATATGTAATTAATTCTTGCTTTATGAAAGTATCTGATATGGGCACAAAAAAAATGGAGGAGCCTCTGCCTCCTCCGTTCCCATCTTCTGTTCATACTCTGTATTCTGTTCACACTCCTGTGCTTATATTTTAATTGTCAAAAAGGGTCTGGCTTTGAAAATGTTAGAATGTAGTCAACAGCTCTCTCTTCAGCTTTCTATGTCTTTCAAATTTGTCAGCAGGCCACAGATAATCACTGATTGTACTCTTTTGCTGAAGCACTCTACTTCCGGCTAAGACAGACAAACCAACACACACACACACTCACACATACCCACACAGGAGAGCTGTGTTTTCATAAAAATTCATGGCAATGTTTAGAAAATTTAGGTGACAACATTCTCAAAGACTGGTCATTCTTTAATTTTCAAGCATATTTTATTTTAGTCTGGATTACTGGCTGGATTTTGTATGACCAAAATTCATATGTTTAAACCCCCGCAGTGCCTCAAAATATGACTGTGTTTAGAGGTGGGATCTTTAGAAAGGTGATTAGATTACAATGGGGTTATTCTGGTGGGCCCTAATCCCATCTACCTGGTGTGTTACAAGAGGAGATAAGGTTGCAGACACAACAGAGAAAAGACCATGTGAGATGCAGGGGGACGATGGCCATCTACAAGCGAAGGAGAGGGTTACAGGAGAAACTCGCCCTGCTGACACCTTGATCTTGGACTTCCAGCCTCCATAACTGTGAGGAGGTAAATCTGTTGCTTCAGCTTTCCCGTCTGTGGTAGTTTACAGCAGCCCCAGCAAATGAATGTACCTAGTAACTGTAACAATGGGAAATTTGAAAATTTGGAAAATTTGTTTGTAATGAATGTCATAGGTCTTATTTTTTGTAAAATATGGGTGAATGCCCTGTTAATTCTATTACCAAACAGGAAAGTGCTTTAAATTATATATAAAGAGAGTATGTCTGTGAAATGAATGCTATTTCTCAAGCACTAGGTAAAACCCACGAAATCAGTATTGTTTATAGAAAATGAGTGTCTCATTAGTGACATGTTGAGGGTACACCTGGCTAATAAAATTTCTTCCACTATAGTTAGTATAATTCCTATACACTACTTGGTATAATTCCTCCAAAGAAGGCATTGGGGGCTGCAGGAGTTCTTTAAATAAATCTTCAGTAAATGTAAAAACACAGAAGTCCACAATTTTAAAACCTTCCCCCACATTGTTCTAAGAGAGAAGGCGAGTAAAAAGAGTATTTTAACTTGATTAAAAGTTCCTTTTCTTATTGCTTTATTTTTTCCTGTCTTCAGTCCTTTATTTTTTTCACATAAGATGCCATACAATTTCACAATCCTATCCAAATGATACATTAGCAAGCATTGCATATATTTCACTATTATGATTCATAGTGACGATAATTTGATTTTCCTACACCTTAATCTCTGTAACCTTAGTTCTAGCATAACTTCACCATGGTGATTCTGAGAAAATAACAGCCTAAACTACAGTTTGTGTCTACAGCCTACAGAGAGAAGACAGTGCAATATGCGATTGAAATATAAATGCTTCTATTCTGGATAATTGTGATGGCAATAAATTATTTTCCACACCCAAAGCATACAAATGTGTGTATATATATGGGGAAACCAACTTGAAAGACTTCAGACACCTTATTAAAGTTCTTGTAATTAACAGCATTTTTAAAAAAGATGATGTCTGGAGAAGTTCCAAGTTGTAGCAAGTCAGAAAAAAATTGTGAAATAGATTAGCAGCACTAAACACACATACATACATAGACACAGAAACAGTTCACTAATTCACTCATGATTCATTCTGGACCAAAGTGCTTATGGAGTTACTTTGAAAGAGTAGATTTCTGAAAACAATTTTTAAAAACTACAAAATTATGCTTATATAAGTGCATTTTCATCAAGAAACTATGAATCGTGTATAAAATAAGATATACACTGAGGCAATACACTAAAAATGAGAATTATGTAGAGGACTTCCGTTATTTTGAACTGGCAAGTCACTGAATTGAAATCCCAGAGGATGTGAAAATAGAGTTTCAAGCTGCTTCTGATTACAGGATTCTGACATGATCCAATGACAGTCTAAAAATCCAAACAAAATATGTATTTATATTTTCTAAGCAGAGCTTTGGTTTGGTTTGGTTTAGTTGAATTTTGATAACCAGATTGAATGATGTGTAGGTTTATTTTTATATAAACAGGCTACTCCTTCCTACACCCTAACTGTAGGGCTTCTGCCATTAGAAGCCAAGATCCAAATGCCTCTGTCTTTGTTACTGTGGGGAACAGCTGCATCTTCTCAGCCCCAAGGGTTTATGTAGCTTCTTGGGCAACTGTGGCTGTAAAGACGGACAAGAGTAAGAGGGTTGGGGGATTGGAGATTAGCAAGCCTTTCTCCCTGCTAGAAACTCCTTGCTGGACACATCTTTCAGAGTTGAGCTCATTATCATCCCCTCTTCTGTTATACATGTAAATAAGAACCTATCAGGCCAGGTGTGGCGGCTCATGCCTGTAATCCCAGCACTTTGGGAGGCTGATGTGGGTGGATCACTTGAGGCCAGGAGTTCGAGACCAGCCTGGCCCACATGGTGAAACCCCATCTCTACTAAAAATACAAAAATTAGCTGGGCATGTAGCAGGCTCCTGTAGTCCCAGCTACTCAGGAGGCTGAGGCAGGAGAATTGCTTGAACCTGGGAGGTGGAGGTTTCAGTGAGTCGAGATTGTGACACTGCACTCCAGCCTGAGTAACAGAAAAAAACAAAAACAAAAAAACTTACCAAGTACAGCTTAAAGAATTTCTAGAAGGCCTTTAATGCTGCAAAATATCTCTCTCACATTTACTGAGCCTGACGCTTTATCCTCTGTTTGAAATTCTTTGTCAATTAGTTATTAAACATGCAGCTTTCATTTAATTTTTACATTTTGATTCATATTTACTTTTGATATTCAGATATTTTTTTCTGAAGGAAGGCTACCCTATATTTGTATAATGTTAGTAATTTGTGAAGTATACAGAAACTCTTAATATAAAAGATGTCACTGTTATTACACTGGCCCATTGTGACATCCAGAATTCTGAAGTCCAAAAACCTTTGTTAATCCAAAGTACTCTCATTATTCATTTGATGGGAAAACTTGACCTAATCTGACATAAGACCATTTATTTTCCTTATTTATCCCACTGAATAAGAATAGTCATACATTCTTCAGAAATATGATGGTGTTTTGTTATGAGTTATTATCCCAGTTCCTGAGTCTTGGTAAAATATGCACTGTGGTCATTTGGAGCCATCCTGCTGAAAGCTTTCAGGGTCTTCCACGTCTAAACTCCATGAGCAATAGCTTCCCACTGTGGCTTCCTGCTTCTATTCCTGGCCCCATGCACAAGTCTGTTTCCTAATTTACAGTCACTTTAGTTATTCTTTTAAAACCAAATGCGTCCCCTCACTCTCCCGCTCGCAACTCTCCACTGATGATGAGCCTGAAGGCCCTGTCTGTGGACTACTTGGCCCTCCATGAGCTGCCCTAGTTCACTCTCCTCCCTCTTCCCTCACCATGGCTCCACAGTTCAATGACCCCCTTGCTGTTTCTCAAACCATCTCAGGTACATACTTCTCCCAGGGCATTGCACCTGCTGATACCTCTGCATGGGAAGTTCTCCTCCTAGATGTTAATAGGGCTCTCTCATTCCCTTCATTGAACTGCCATTGAAATTTTATCTCCTTAGACTGTTGCCCCCAACCCTCCTGAAATAGCCTTGCCTACCTCCCCTTGTACCTTCCATCCCTGTATCCTGCTTTACACTGGTCAGTACCTGTCTCCACGTATGTATGTGTGTATATAACAGGTTTTCAGTGTTTTACTTCCTTTACTAGAACATTACCATCAATCATGAGGTCAGGGAATACCCCTTGTTTAACTCTATATCCTCAGATTCTATAAAATGCCTCACAAATATGAAGTTTTTAATAAATAAATAAATCTAATTGGTAATAATTATATTTTTATATTTATTTTGATCTGTGTATGTATTCGTTAATATATTTATCAATAGTATTTATTGATTTGTTTGCACGAGTAGAGTTTTTTGAATCAGAATTCTTAAACTGTAGCCAGCCCTGTCACCTTATCAAAACTGCCACAAAATCTAGTGAAATCAAAATTAAACAAAACTACTTTATATATTTTCATTCAAAGGCATCATTTCTTGATAAGATCTGAAGAGCCAAAACAAAAGCAAAAGTAATCAATCAAAGCTATTTCCTGCAGAGACAGCAACCAAAGGTAGCTTTCTTCTTTGGGGTTTGTTAGGTACTTTATCAATACTCTTAAAAAGTCTAACATCATGCAATTACTATCTCAAGTATTTTAGCAAGCTATCTTTTATTGTGAATCTACAGATCTATAATAAAATGTTATTTCCCTTGTAAGTGGCCCTTGTCAATAGGGTCATCTGATCTTAATACTGAGATGCACAGCAATGTAAAACTCAAGACTTAGGTACATTCTTTCTTGCAGAAGTTTCTGTCTTATACTCCCTGGTGGAATCCCAGGCAACATAAACAATAACAAAGCAATAGGAGGTACTGCACCAAAGAAAAAGAATAAATTTGAAATAGATAAAACTTCTAGCTAAGCCATTTACAACATTTTTTTTCCATTACAGAATAATCCAGGTGGGGAAACATGGCTAGGAAAATAAATAACTTACATGTGACAAATGCAGACACAGGTGACTCACCTTTTTCATAAATGAGTAAAATACATTGTAAGTCAAGGCTTAGCATGTGTGTGCATGTCAATAAAACATCAAGTATAGTTACTTTGCTCCTTTGTTCTGAGCAGCTCAGAGGTTTCTGCCAAGAAGAAGAGGGTGGGGAGTTTTTCATGATCCATTTAAAAATACATAAAACTGGAAGTAAAAAACAGATGACATGACTTGGCACAGACAAGGGAAGAGGAGCAATTAAACTATTATTTTGGAAGTAAAATTAATTATTGCCAAAAGTCTACAGGGATATTTCAGAAATACTATTCTTCACCTCAGTTCTCTACTGAATTTCCAGCATGGGGAACACCTATGTCAATCCACATCCTGAATTCTAAGTTGGGTCCTAAAACAATTGCACATTACAATATAAAGAAAGACATTTAACTATAGAGAACACCCATATGTATAATTTTTGAGACTATAAAACCAAAGAAAAAGCTAACAAATATACAAATTATAAGAATCCTCTAAATAGTTCAAATGCAGAAACTACTTATTTGCATCAGCGATCTAACCCGCCATTGGAGCACATTATGCTCATGAGTTAGGTATAACGAGATCAAGGGAACGCATAAAAGGAAGAAAGAAGAAACTGGGGAAAAGCTTAAACGAATTTGCCATAGCGACACTTAATGTCTTAAGAGCTTTTCAGATATTTCTTGTGTTCTAGCAGCTATATCTGGGGTATGTTACCTTTATTTCACAATGAACTTCAAGCAGTTTGGGGATGTCATTAAAGTTCATCAGAATTCCCTTTCTGTTTCAGAGAGCATGTTAATATTGCCCTTAAAAAAATCAAAAGAAAGCTGTCCCACAATTTTAGGTGTGGCAAGCCACGATGTGTTATATTTGCCCTTGTGTAAATTCTGAAACTCTCAGCAAAATATCATCTTCAAAGTTCAACCAAGTTTTAACCCAGTGATATCTGGAAACAAACAACAAAATACAATTAAAAATAATATCATGAAGTAAGGTTAAATTTAACCATCTCTCAGTGAGCATTTATTAAAAATTGACCATTCAAAGAAACTGTGATTAATTTATTCCTCTGCTAAACTCTATATGGGATGAAAAAGAAACTTTTCAGACATCATTCAGACTCTACAATTAAGGAACTTAAACTTGGTTGGAAATGAAAGATTTACTTTAATCCATAAAACCATTAGAAAATGATTCAATTTGGTTTATGTAAGTAATGTTGAAATGTGTATTTTTAAAGAGGGAGTTTGGAAATAATGAACAGAGATTGCTGCTGTTTTCTTATAGATTCAACTCAACTACTCTTTAAAAATTGAAATTTCTTTCTTTTTCCCAACGCCTCCTTTTCAATTTAATTTGGTCTTATGATCCAGAAATTTGGAATATGTTCGTTATTTATGCCTTTTATTAAAAATGTATCCCTCTGTTTGGGAGGCCCAGGTGGGCGGATCACGAGGTCAGAAGATCGAGACCATCCTGGCTAACATGGTGAAACGCCGTCTCTATTAAAACTACAAAAAATCAGCTGGGCGTAGTGGTGGGTGCCTGTAGTCCCAGCTACTTGGGAGGCTGAGGCAGGAGAATGGCATGAACCTGGGAGGCAGAGCTTGCAGTGAGCCGAGACCACACCACTGTACTCTAGCCTGGGTGACAGAGTGAGACTGTCTCAAAAAAAAAAAAAAGAAAAAAACCTGTATCCCTCTGTCTCTTAGGTCTTTCTTAAAAAGTACCCTTTCCTTAAAGTCTGTCCAAATTTCCCAACTGAATATGATCATGTTACACTTTTGTACTGCCTGTAGATACTGGTAGATGTGAAACTCATTTTTCTGGCTCTGTCTGCATATAATAGAGGAGGCCAAACTCGAGAGCAGTTTAAGTAGCACATCCCAACAATACAATGTATTGTACATGTAAGTAGGCTGAGTGATTAATAACAAGTCAGTGCCAAGTTCCTTAAATAGTAATGAGCTTTTGTATTTCTTTAAAAGTTACTCTGAAATGAAGCATTTGGAAGCAGAATGTTAAAATGTTTTTATGAGATTAATACTTTCTACCACGATAAAGAAACAAGATGAGTTTTATCTTCTCGCCTTAAATAAATACAAGCTCAATGAATACATAAATAAAAAAAACATTTTCAAATATTAAGCAGTCGATTACGCAGGATGGTTATCCTTGAGAAAAAGAAACAACAACAAGTGAGACCTGTGCTTTCCTGGGTACTTTCTTGGCGCAGGTTACAGACTGCAGCGCAAGGAGGGAAGAGAGAAATATAGGTAAATAACTTTGTTGAGTTGAAGAGAAATAGATGAAGATCTGGGGAGGCCAAGGTGGCCAGATTTCATGTGATACTGGAGAGTTGGATGCTGCACACAGAGTTCCGAGTTCTGAAGATTCCTCTTAGTGGTTCTCTGAAGCATTTGCTGAGTACTGAACAAAACATGAGTAAGAAGAGACGACCCAAAGATGAGGAAAGAAGTACCAGAAATCAGTAGGCTGAAAAATTTCTGGAACACATAGAGGGACTGGGAATATTTAGTGTTTCCACCACCCAGAATGAAGAGACAACTAAATACAAGGGACCTCAGATAGTTTCCCCATAGGATTTCAGCTTGGTATTAAAACTAAATGAGATCCAGACTAAAAGCTGCACTGGAGCCTATTAACCATCTTAGAAAAATCTTGGAAAATTCAACTTATTCCAAGTAATTTAACTTTATGCAAGAACAAACTACTTCAACACCATATAAAGAAACACAACAGAATCAAGCATCAAACAATGTAAAATTCATAATATCTGGCATCCAATCAAAAGTTAACTGACATTCAAAAACACAGAAACTTATGATTCCATAAACAGGAGAACAATCAATAAATAGAAACAGAACTGGAAATGACAGCTGTTGAAATAAGAAGACAAGGACAATAATATAGCAATTATAAATATGCATTATGGATTCAAAAAGTTACAGAAAGACATCATCATCATAAGTAGAAGATTTTTTTAAATCTCACATGAAACAAAAATACAGTTTCTGAAATGAAAAATACACCATATGTGCCTACATTGCAGGAAAAAATTGCAGGAAAAAAATGAACTTGAAAACACCACAAAAAACTATAAAAAATAAAGAACAGACAGAAAAAAGTATTGAAAAAACACAGAAAGTGACTTGTAAGATAATGGTCTAATATTCACATCATTGATATCCCAGGAGGAACGAATGGGGTAGGAAGGGAACAAAAAAAATTTAAAAATTAAATTATCCAAATTTATAAAAATGGTAAGCCAATATATTAAAGAAGCTGAAAGAGCTCCAAAAAAGAACATAAAGAAAACCATACCAAGGGACATCACAATCAGGCCGGGCGCGGTGGCTCACGCCTGTAATCTCAGCACTTTGGGAGGCCGAGGCAGCAGATCATGAGGTCAGGAGATCGAGACCATCCTGGCTAACACAGAGAAACCCTGTCTCTACTAAAAATACAAAAATTAGCCGGGTGTGGCGGCATGTGCCTGTAGTCCCAGCTGCTGGGGAGGCTGAGGCAGGAGAATGGCATGAACCCAGGAGGCAGAGCTTGCAGTGAGCTGAGATTGCACCACTGCACTCCAGCCTAGGGGACAGAGCAAGACTCTGTCACAAAAAAAAAACCAAAAAAAACAACAAAAAAAGAAAAATCACAATCAATTTCTGAAAGCCAACGAAAAAGAGAAAAAGACCTGTTACACAGAGAAACAAAGATCAGAATAACATACTCTTATCAGATAGCATGTGAGTAATAAAACAATTAAAAAATGGAATGACATCTTTATTGTACTCGTAGTGGAAAAAAAATAAAAACAAAACAATTATCTACCCAGAAGTCTATACCCAGACAAAATGTCCTTCAAAAATAGAGGTGAAATAAAGAATTATTGACACCCACAGCAGCTAAGAAAATTTATCAGTAGCAGCCCTATACTAAAATAAATGTTAAATAAAGTTCTACCAAGAGAAATAAAATGATTGAGATGAAAATTTGTTATCTATAAAAATGAGTAAAGAATGCAGAAAATGGTAACTATTTGGGTAAATATATATTTCTCAATGTTTACTGTGTTTAAAAGATAAGTGACTACTTAAAGCAAAAACAAAGAATGTATTAAGATATATACTATGTGTAGATTTAAGTTGCAAGATAATAGCACAAAGGACAAGAACTAGGAGAAAAAGAAGCATATTGTTTAACATTCTTGCACGCTATGTGTAGTGGTATAATATCATTTGAAGGTAGACTGTGATACATTAAAGATGCATGTTGAAACCCTAGAGCAAGAATACATATATAAGAGATACTGTTATTTATCCAATAATAGAAATATTCAATTATTTGAAAACAAGGCAGTGAAAAATGAATCAAGAAACAGAACAGATAGAACAAATTTTTTAAATGTCAAACGTTACATTAAAATCCAATTGCATTGATAATTAAATTAAATATATACATGGTCTAAACATTTCTTTTAAAAGGCAGAGATTTTTTGAGTGGATAAAAATGTACACCTCAACTTTAATGAAAGCTACTTAAACAATTAAAAGCAACTCACTTCACATATAAAAACACAGACTGATTTAAAATGAAGGTATGGAAAAAATATATATATCATACAAACACTAGCCAACAGAAATGGAAGTAGTTATATTAATATTCAACAAAATATTTTTACTTCATTCCAATAAGAGGACTTAGAAAAAGCTTTTAGAATGAAATTCTTTCACTGGTTGGAAAATATTTTTTCTGATCTTTGACAAACCTGACAAAAACAAGCAATGGGGAAAGGATTCCCTATTTAATAAATGGTGCTGGGAAAACTGGCTAGCCATATGTAGAAAGCTGAAACTGGATCCCTTCCTTACACCTTATACAAAAATTAATTCAAGATGGATTAAAGACTTACATGTTAGACCTAAAACCATAAAAACCCTAGAAGAAAACCTAGGCAATACCATTCAGGACATAGGCGTGGACAAGGACTTCATGTCTAAAACACCAAAAGCAATGGCAACAAAAGCCAAAATTGACAAATGGGATCTAATTAAACTAAAGAACTTCTGTACAGCAAAAGAAACTACCATGAGTGAACAGGCAACCTACAGAATGGGAGAAAATTTTCGCAACCTACTCATCCGACAAAGGGCTAATATCCAGCATCTACAATGAACTCAAACAAATTTACAAGAAAAAAACAAACAACCTCATCAAAAAGTGGGCGAAGGACATGAACAGATATTTCTCAAAAGAAGACATTTATGCAGCCAAAAAATACATGAAAAAATGCTCATCATCACTGGCCATCAGAGAAATGCAAATCAAAACCACAATGAGATACCATCTCACACCAGTTAGAATGGCCATCATGAAAAAGTCAGGAAACAACAGGTGCTGGAGAGGATGTGGAAAAATAGGAACACTTTTACACTGTTGGTGGGACTGTAAACTAGTTCAACCATTGTGGAAGTCAGTGTGGCGATTCCTCAGGGATCTAGAACTAGAAATACCATTTGACCAAGCCATCCCATTACTGGGTATATACCCAAAGGACTATAAATCATGCTGCTATAAAGACACATGCACACGTATGTTTATTGTGGCACTATTCACAATAGCAAAGACTTGGAACCAATCCAAATGTCCAACAACGATAGATTGGATTAAGAAAATGTGGCACATATACACCATGGAATACTATGCAGCCATAAAAAATGATGAGTTCATGTCCTTTGTAGGGACACGGATGAAAATGGAAATCATCATTCTCAGTAAACTATCACAAGGACAAAAAACCAAACACTGCATGTTCTCACTAATAGGTAGGAATTGAACAATGAGAGCACATGGACACAGGAAGGGGAACATCACACTCCGGGGACTGTTGTGAGGTGGGGGGAGTGGGGAGGGACAGCATTAGGAGATATACCTAATGCTAAATGACGAGTTAATGGGGGCAGCACACCAACATGGCACATGGATACATATGTAAAAAACCTGCACATTGTGCACATGTACCCTAAAACCTAAAGTATAATAAATAAATAAATAAATAAATAAATAAATAAATAAATAAATAAATAAAATTATTCTTTAAAAAAATAAATATTTTTTCATCCCTTTTAGGTAAATTTGCCTGAATTTTTCCTCTCAGTGGAAACCTTACATTTGCGATTCCACACATTTGCATTTATTGTCTCAACAGCGTACATCACTCCCTAGCTGTAATTTAGGCATTCAACCCTATTTGGGGTAATTTTCACTCAGCAAATTTAGAGCACCGCTATTGGTTGCTCTGTACCACTGGTCTGAAATTGGAACTTGCTACTAGGAAGTGATGAAGTCATTGAGGGAAATCTGGCCCTAGTTTCTATCAGTATAACACTTAGTCACATGAATATACATACACAGACATTACTGTCCATGTAACAATAGACTGTCACTTCAAGGTCATTATCTTGAGATCATTATGTGGAGGCATAAACAATTTTTTAAAGTTATGTTTAAGAGATTGTGAGGTTTCTCAAACAAAACCCTCCTGCCTCATGTCACCCTCCCACAAAAAAAGGGTAAAATTCAGTCTTTTTTAACTTTCAAAGAACAGCAACAACAAAACAAAAGTGAAAAAAAAAAAGAAATTAAGAGATCCATCTTACAGAGAGACAGATGCAGAAATGAGGTTATTATCTCAAGTACCGGGTGGTTTTTAGCCAACAACAGAAGCATGAGTATGGGACCTTGCAGAACAGGCACACATGTCATCACCGTTAAGTAAAGTAATTACAGATTTGGCACCAGCGAAGCCTTTTTATTTGCCAAAATGTGGTGGTTTAAGTAGCAAATGATTACCACCGCTTTGAGCAGGTCTGATCATCCATCAGTTATTAATTCCCTTGGCATGCCATTGCATACCATGGCTGTTCCTGGGCAAATGAGCCAGCAAGACTCCAGTTAAATTAAATTCACTTCTGCAGTCTGGGCATTCCTCAATATAGCAATTTAACCGTGAGATACAATGACTTATACAGTCTTTTTTGGTGACTGTCATACTCATCTATGTTTCTGGGGAGAATGCTGCTGATTATCTTTAATAATTTGAAAGGGGTAAAATGTTTCAGAAGTCATGCTATATATGTAAACAAAATAATTATTCACACTATTATAATTTCTTCTCCATTAGTATCTGCCCTGTTATATTTTCAGTGCTTGTATACAGAGTTTCTTGTATATTTCAAAACTTCTTCATTTTAAATGTATTATATTAGTTACATTCATCAAATACATGGTTACTATGGGTTTGTCTTAGATGATGTTCTTTTGGCAACGCATTGGCTAAAATCAAATTGATACAGCATTTATCGTTACCTAAATTATATTTTATACTCATTTGTTCATTTGCGCTTTTTTGTTTGCTTCTCTGTTTCTTTGTCTTCCACACTAGGGTATAAGCTCCAGGTGGCAAGAAGACTTATCTGTTCATTCATCAGTGTATCAGCAGCCCTGAGAATAGTGCCTGGATTGTAGTAAGTCTCCATAAATATCCACCAAATGAATGGATGAATGAAGATTTTCAAATCCAAGAAAAGCAACTGATATACTCATTCCCCTTTTATGATGAAAATAAATAAATATGCCAAAAAAATGCATATTTTTGGCTAATCCAGGCAGCTAGTATGAAATCCTTGAAAGTTTATACTCATAAAGAAATCTACATTGCTGAAGGCTTGGCACAAGCAAACATTTTTACGAATTTATTTCATTATATATGTTACAGAAAGACCTCATCTTATTACTATGGCAATAAATTGAAATGCAAAAAATTACCTTTTTCATGTTTATGCTAATCTATAGTCCAAACATTGCTTAATAAAATGTTACTCCATGTCAAATAAAATGATAAATTTTTTTCCGCATTTTCTTATGTGGAAACACCAAAACAGATCATTCTCAATAAGTTGCAGAAATGAACAAAAATGTAATTCCTATGTAACTTTAGAGTATGACACTGTGGCCGAGGTATGCATAATGTCATTAGGCATAATATAGTACACATTCTTAATCCTACCTCTCTAAAGAGTGTCATGTTAAGCAGCCAAGAAACAGTGCATGCATACTTCTTCAGCATAAGCTTGTTTGTACAGATGCAAATAGCGTTAGAGTGCAAAAATCTAATTTGCCAATTGGCTGTTATAGCTATGACATAATTGGTTTCCTAACTAAGCTAAACAAATGTTTCCACTCAAGAGCTTTCTCTAAGATTTCACATAAAGGCACTAACAAGGGCTTACCATTTTGAGGACAAAAATGCAAGGGAAGTTGATTCCTTGTTCATTTCTGCAGAGCACTAATTCAGGGGCCTTGGTTTGAGTGGATGCAAAAATACTGTACTGCTTTCATTTCACTTTTTTTTTTTTTTTTCCCGGTTTCTGTTCTCCTCTTCCAATTCTTATAAAGGATCAGTTTAGAGAGGTTCATGACAAGGCTGAATCATATGAAAGGGGATGTAAGAAGAGAAACTCAGTGATTTTTAGTGATTTTTCTGCCAGAAAACACTCTAGATGCACATAGAATTTTCTCCATAAAAAGTATAACACATAAGAAAAGTTGTAACACAAAAAACTACAAAGGACTAGTAGAAGTTTTAATTTTCTATATTTCTAAAATTTATTGCACTTTCGTATGTTCAAGCTTCCTAAGACTGAGTTTTCAAATTTTGATTAATAGCTACATAAAGGAGAACATAACTATAGATATTCTAAATAAATTTGTACCAATGTTTGTTATAAACATTAAATACATATTAAAGATTTTAGGCCGGGTGCGGTGGCTCACGCTTGTAATCCCAGCACTTTGGGAGGCCGAGGAGGGCGGATCACGAGGTCAGGAGATCGAGACCACGGTGAAGCCCCGTCTCTACTAAAAATATAAAAAAAAACTAGCCGGGCGTGGTGGCGGGCGCCTGTAGTCCCAGCTACTCAGAGAGGCTGAGGCAGGAGAATGGCGTGAACCCGGGAGGTGGAGCTTGCAGTGAGCTGAGATTACGCCACTGCACTCCAGCCTGGGCGACAGAGTGAGACTCCGTCTCAAAAAAAAAAAAAAAAAAAAAGATTTTAGCCTAGCACTAATTAATGCACAATCAAATGTATTTATATTAATATAAATATTATTTAATTGAATTGAGATACAAAAATGGCTGTATTTTGGTTTCTCCTTTTCAGATCAACAGTGAATGCTAATGAGTATGGCCATATATCCTAGGAAAAGTGATAAGAGATATTCTAGGATCAAGAACATTTCACTGTTCAGAATGAATAATCCCTTTCTCTTTCCCACTCATTCCATTTATGGATGAGCACACCTTGAGCCCAGTTCTGATTCTGATATGTCTATAATAATATTCTCCAACACAGACCTTATATTGGAGGGTATGGAGAATATTTAAATAATGGCTTCTTTTGGTGTTCTGAGGACAGAAGGAGGAAGGGAAGTGGGGGAAGAGGGAGGGCAGAAGAGATGAGGGAATAATAGAATGGTGGTCATGGAGCTGTGCGGCCTGAATCTCCTTCAAGGGAGAATTTGCTTCCCCAGCTGTGGAGTCTTCCAGGTTTGTCTTCACTACAGGCAGCAGATTGGTCTAAGGGCCTACATCTCCCAGGGCAGTCCATATCCAACCATTAATCCAGGCAGAGGTGTAGAGGCCCAGCTAGTGCAGTGTAGGTCAAATCCAGTGAGCCGTATATTTATATTTTCCAGAGCTCTCTAGGGAATTGATAAAGGCTTCTTTGGAGCTGGATACTGTTCAGTTTCTCCCTTTGCCTAGTCCTGTCTCCCCCACCACTGCCTCCTACAGGTGAGAATTCCTAACAAAAACATGGCATTCCAAACACCAGGTCAGGACCTGCATCCAGAACCCAGTCTGAGGCATTCAGGGAGAGAAAAAGAGAAAACAAAAGAATGAAAGAGAATTGGGGAACAAACCCTCACATTTGTTGAACGGTAAACTATATGGCAGTCATTGAGTTAAGCATTTTACAGAAATATTCAATTTAAAAATTTAATCTTTATGGAAAAACATAATGAGAACATTATAATTATTCTTATTTTGCACATATAGAAACTGAGACTCAAAGAGCTTTAGCAACTGTTCTGCAGTTAGATAGCTAGGAAACTGAACATCTTAGATCCGAATCCAAGGGGTTTCAAACCCCGTCCACTGCATCACTCTTTTTGAGCACCTACTCTTTGCAAAATGGCTAACTTCCTTCAAATACATTATCTCCATTAAACTTCATATTATAAACATTTTAAGCTAGTGAGACTGGCAGTATCTTGATACCAAATCCTGACATGAATATTACAAGAAAGGAAAATCATAAGCCAATTTTACTCATGAACATTATTTTGTACAGTCAACAATCCTTTAAATGTATTACCTATTTACTTTCTGGTACTTTTTGCTTCTTCTGCCATTTGTATGTGTCCATCTGAGATCATTCTCCTTTCACCTGAAAAACTCCTTTTCTTATTGCTTTCAGTGTGTCTTTACTGGTGACTCATTGTTTATGCTTCTTTAATATTTATATTTCACCTCCACTTTTGAAATATATTTTCAATGTGTTTAGAACTGTTGGTAGACATGTTCTTCTATGATCTCAAAGATATTACTTTAGTGTCTTGTGGTTTGCATTTTGTGGGTTGAAAAGTTAGCCCTCAGTTTTTTTGCTCCTTTGAAATCACTAGGCACTTAAAAAAAATTCCTAGCAGAACTTATATAGGAAAAGTTTTATAGCCTATGAATGATGCTTCCCTTCTCCAGATGGGATTAATTTCTCTTGCAGCAAGCAGTGAATGTTGGAGCATGTCACCTTGATCCATTAAGGGATTGAGATAAACTGGGGCTGGCTTTAGTTCTTTGCAAGGGTTGATCTCTTTCTGGTGTGCCTTTATCTTTAAGGTGAAGCCTCTTCAGGAGTCTCAGCTAAAAGTGTGGACTGTTTTAGTAAGGCTCTCCTCGGTAAATCCATGAATGTAAATTCTTAGCTTCTAAGTCATTGCTTATGCATAGATTTGGAGATTCTCAAAACTGGGAATCACTAAACGCCTTAAGGAGGAAAGTGGGCAGACACTTTTGGGCTCACCTAGTTACATTTCCCTTCCCTAGGGATCTTGACTTTTAAAGTTCCACCTACCTTCTTTGCTTTCCGTTGCCTTCAAATTACGAGCTATAAAGCTTAAAAGTTGTTCTCTGTGAGATATTTGGTCTAATACAAGTGGTTTCATTGTAGCCAGAAGATAGTCTCCATTTGTTTTTCTTCTTAGATCTCCCATTAGAAAAAATTATTTGATTATATTGTATGCTATTTTTATTAAATACAACCATTTTGTGAAGTGAGACACTATTTTATGTTATTGACTATACCACTATCTTTTTCTTAATTTCACACTTGGAGTGTTCCTCTGTATACCTACCAGGATCTAATGCTCAAAAATGTGGTCAACCACTCTACTTTTGTATCTCTTTCCAGCAGTTTTCCTACTGTCCTCTCAAAAACACAAAATTTCCCTTCTCTTCTCTTCTCTTTCCTTGCCCTGCCTTTCTGTTCTTTCCAGAAAGCTATCTCTATTCCTAAGACTTTTTTTTCAAGGCAACTTATAACCAGGGTATTCTGAGGTGGAATAAGAGAAGGGCAATGATGATTGGTTTCCCAACTACTTGCAGGTATAAATGTTTCAGACAAAAATGCAAATTTATTATAAGAGGACTAATACACACTTCTATGGAGGTCAAACTAAATAGATTTTTCTCCCAAGTAAATCTACACAAGATACACCTGTGGATGTTGTAAGTTATTGTAGTTAGAAATTTCTGGCCATCCCAACAACCATATTAAAAAAACACCTCAACATCACTGATCATTAGAGAAATGCAAATCAAAACCACAATGAAACACCATCTTCCACCAGTGAAATAACTATTATTAAAAAGTCAAAATATAACAGATGTTGGCATGGTTGTGGAGAAAAAGGAATGCTTATACATTGTTGGTGGGAGTATAAATTAGTTCTACCATTGTGGAAGACAGTGCAGTGATTCCTCAAAGATCTAAAGACAGAAATACCATTTGACCCAGGAATCCCATTACTGGGTACATATCCAAAGGAATATAGATAGTACTGTTGTAAAGACACGTGCATGCATATGTTCACTGCAGCACTATTCACAATAGCAAAGACATGGAAACAACCTAAATGCCCATCAAAAGACTAGATAAAGAAAATGTGGTACATATACACCATGGAATACTATGCAGCCATAAAAAGAATGAGATCATGTTCTTTGCAGGGACATAGATGGAGCTGGAGGCCATTATCTGTAGCGAACCAATGCAGGAACAGAAAACCAAATAACACATGTTCTCACTTATAAGCAGGAGCTAAATGATGAGAACACATGTACACATAGAGGGAACAACACACACTGGGGCCTATTGGAGGGTGGATGAGGAGAGGAGGGAAATAACCCAGAAAAATAACTAATCAGCACTAGGCTTAATACCTGGGTAATGAAATAATCTGTACAACAAACCCCCATGAAACAAGTCTACCTATGTAACAAACCTGCACATGTATCCCTGAACTTAAAAGTTAAATTAAAAAAAATTCTGTTGATCAGGTCGGTCAAGAAGAAACAATAGAGTTAAAACTCTGTTACAACAAACTGATCACGTACATTTGAGACACAATAATACCTTACCTTTTTCCCCATAGGTGAGAACAACTCTTGCTGATTTCTGACTTTTGTGCAAGCATATCTTCTCAAATGTTTACATGTTCAAAGTCCTATAGCCTATGTTTCTTACCCTTAGAAAGTTTTTTCTTACTCCTACTTCTCTGAAAATGATATAAATCACTAACTTATTTGAATAATAAACAAATAAAATGGTATATAATTTTTCATTCTCTTCCTAGAAACTTGATCTGATTACTTTGAATGCAGAGACATAATCTAATATTATCAATACATACTGAGGAACCTCAGCTTTCTCGATCTGTTTGCATTTGTAATGTAATATTTCTTCAGAATTATTATTTTAAACAGTCAGACTTATCTGTATCACCATGCAGTGATGTGTGGCTCTATTTCTTAAAGATAATGAAATGTTGGATGGGTCTCTGCTAACATTCCTGAGTTCAGTAATGTATTTATCTCCTCTACTACCTCTTTAAGAGACTGTGGCACGAAACAAACTGCTCCTGCATTATTACATTTCCATGACTAATAGAAATTAAAAATTAGTATTTGAAAAATATCACCTGTCCACCAATTATAAACATTTTAAGGCAATCATTTTCTACAAATTAAAAACCAAAAAATAATTAACAGAAATAAGATGAAGCCATATATGTCTAGTCTGCATAGAGTAAAAAGAGAATTAGAGTCCATTAGCCCCACTTCTGTCATTATGATTGACATTTACATCTGAGTGAGGCCTAAGAGTCATTAAGTATAAATGTTCTGAATTTACATATGAGGAAACACTGAGACAAAGTGGTTAACGTTACACAGCTAGGTACATTAGAAAATACAGTGCTTCAAAAGAAAGTGGTGGGCCTGACTGTTGAAAGATATTGTGAAAATTCTAGGGCTAATGAGAGCTCAGTTGGATTTAGCAGAATCGGATAGATTCTGTTTTCTTAAAGATATAGATGGTCGTATGGCAGGATGCACAGGGCTTCCCTTCAGATAACATACCCATTTCCCGTGAGGCATCTCATGAAATGGTCTTTAGCCCCTAAAGAGACAGTCAAGACACCTGCTTGTGGTTTGTAGTAGTCTCCACTGAATGGACTTTTGAATCATTTCTATTTAATTTTGATTATTTTGTCTTCTTCAGTTATACCCTTATTCAATTTGATTTTAATAAATGTCCTTAACCTTTTTTAGTAAGGCCTACTAAATAATTGTGCATTCATAGATTTTAAATAATTACCTTTTAAAATCTAACTTTCAAAGGTGGAAAGGAAAATGACAAAGAAGTCACAGCTATAAATATTATTCATTTATTTTGCAAGCGATATTGAAAGCTTTTCGTCTCTGCCGGTTACAATGCCCCTTTTAGCCCTGTTCACACAGAAGGCAACCATAGAATGGAGGCCTTAGTGATGAACCAAAATTCTCTGTTGTTCGAGTTCCCAGCTCATACAGGATAATAATGAGGCTGCCCTCATGTAATGCTGTGGATTTTTTTAACAGGTTAGGCTTCTTCTGTTTCTGAAACCTCAATTTCTTTAGAAAGAAATTTAAGGTGAAAAATTCCTGGATCTAGCCCAAAAAATTCCTGATGTAGGCCAGATCTTGCTAACAAATAAAGGGAGGAGGGCAGAGGCACCGACAAGGGAAGGGCTCTGGATGTGATCATAGAGATTAGATTTAGTTGAGTCAAATATTCTGAATTTTCCATTACTATTTTTTTTTAGAACAAGGTCCAAGAGATTAAAAAAAATCTCTATAAATCAGTCTGTCTCTAGTGCGAATTTTAGGCCATTCTCCATCAAGACAAGCCCTCAGGAGTCTTCCTATACTCTCTTTCCCAACCCTGAGAGCTCAGGAGAATTAGTATATATACAATATATAATAATACAATATATAATAAAACAGGGGCAGCTGTATTTTTGTTGACTTCCCTATAAACACAAAAGAAGGAAATACTCATTTAAATTAGCAAAATTTTGACAGAAGCCCTAGATTTCCTCAGGAAGAGAGCTCAACGATAGTGGTAACTTCTTTTTTAAAATATAATTTTAACTCCTATTTTAGATTTAGTGGGTACATGTGCAGGTTGTTACCTAGGTATATTGTGTGATGCTGAGGTTTAGGGTACAATTGATTCTGTCACCCAGGAACTAAGCATAGGACCCAATAGTTAGTTTTTCAGCCCTTGGTCCACTTCCTCCCTCCCTCTTAGTAGTGCCCAGTGTCGTTGCTGTGTTCAAGCGATAGCTTCTGAAGACTCATTTTGGTCATGTGTGGTTACCGTCCACAGCTGGCTGACCCCCCATAGAGCCACCTGCACCTCAGGTCAGCACATGACTGAGATGAACCCACAATAATGATATCCAAGCTCCCAGCCAGTGCCTGTCCACCAAACCACATTGCCACCGCTCAACCTGAAGCTTGTTTCACTGAGTTACGTTGCTTGATGAGAAAGCCTTTTCTGTTATTACTGTAATCATCTTTCTATTTTCATGGAAGAATCAAGAGACCTAATTCATATCCCCAATCTTGACACTAACCACTTTTAATGCTTATTTATAATATGTGGGTCTTAAAGTAGAAAATTCAAAAAGAAAAAGGAAAACAAAAATAAGCAAAAGTAAATGATTAAACATTTACTTCTAGCTCTAAGCTTCTGTTATTGATGATGCATTCGCATCACCTTTATCATTAAGTAAAAACATGTTAGGTATGTCTGTTGAGCAAAAAAATGCCTGAGGAGCAAAGAATCATACCATATGGCTCCATGCCCTTTGGAGGCTCACAATCAACTACAGAAAACAAAACAAGTCATAAGGAAACTATGGCATAATAGCATATGTATTTTTGAGCGCTGGACAAAAAAGCTTCTTGTTAGAGAGATGAAGTATAAATGACCACTAATTTTTCTGAAGTAAAACTATGAAAACTTTTCATTAATCCAACCATAGAGATTAAAATGTGATGGGCCTTTTAAGCCTTCTTCCATTTTCTCCTGACGCTTTCTAGAGCAACAAGATGACTGGGTTCCAGAATGTGGGTTTGCTTCAGGCAGCATCATGCATCAGACATTTTATGGTCTACCTATTTCCTGATCAAAAGAGAAGTTCCAAACCCATTTTCATCAACATTTGCAGATGCTCTCTTCCTCCAAATGTCTTTTTAAGTATCTAGACAGAGCAGTCTGGCTCTAGTGATCTCTTCTGGCTATAAGTATAGTTACATGTTCCAAGAGATGACATCTTCCAAGGACCTTGTATTTTAAAATAACAGAAATATTTCATATCTAGATACACATGGCCTAGAAATTAATATGATCACCAATGAGAAGTGTGACAAAGTCTTCCCTCTTGTTCACAGAAATCAGGGATGGGGAGCAGGAAGACTTGGATGAAGTTCCTGGGAGAGTTTCAGCATAGGAGCACCATTGACAACTGGAGGAAATATCTTTGTCCCAATCATTATGCTGCCAGGAGTGCTTGGAACTCAGCTGCACACAGTGGGAGATGGGAGCTCTCTGAAGAGGCAGATGGAGCTACGTGAGGAAGTAAGGAAGCAGAAGCTCCAATCCTACTTGGAACCATCCCCTTTCCTCCTTTGTCACTCAGCCCAAGAGATTCTGAGCTTGTGTATTCTTTCCTGCAACTGGAAGCATAGAGTTTATTGTCAAGACAGGCACTGCAAGCCTTCCTCTGGAAGCCCTTCCAACCTTTCCTCTCAAGTCCCAGAGGAGCAGAATCAGAGGGAAGTGTCAATGCGGTTTTCAATGTCAGTGTCAGGCCAGTTAGTTGACGAAGCCTCAACTTCAATGAAGGAAAAATCCATTTCCTCTTTCTCTTGTGTATTTTCTGCTGGTTAAAAATAATGCACACTGTTGCCAAGAATAAAAGGGAATTATATTTCCCACCATTTCTAATCTTCTTGAGAAGAACCAATTTATTTTGTGTTGAATGAGGGTGCTCATACGCCAAAAGGTAGCCCTGGGACTGAATTGAGATATGAAGGGAAATTGAAGCACAATAAAACCCCATGCATGATGGTTTGCACCAGATCCATAATTACCATAGAACATGTTCTTATGTAGACAGGTGCAGGTAATTAAGCAACACATTGACCATTTTTCAGTCCCTTAGCCATTTCCAAGGGAGCTGGGATAATGCCATGCTCAACAGACAAACCTTTCTAGACGGGATCAGGAATGACAAAGAACTTCTACACCACTGTCCAGTCTCATATGAAACAATTAAAATTTAACTTAGTTCCTTTAATTGAGTGTAAAATTTCTCTTGTACCTGATCTGGCTGATTACCTTCTGGAACATCGTTGGCTATAACACATTGTATATGAAATTAACATTAGGGTGATACAACCAAAGGCTTCAAATTTCAAAACTTCTTGGAACATGAACTTTGTTAAATGAGTATAATCCACTAATACATTGACAAAATTGGATGTGAAAAATAATATTAAAAATAATGAGGCTGGGCATGGTGGCTCACGCCTGTAATCCCAGCACTTTGGAGGGTCGAGGCAGGCGAATCACAAAGTCAAGAGATTGAGACCAGCCTGGCCTACATGGCAAAATCCCATCTCTACTAAAAATACAAAAATTAGCTGGGCATGGTGGCACACACCTGTACACCCAGCTACTCGGGAGGCTGAGGCAGGAGCATCACTGGAAACCTAGGAGGCAGAGGTTCCAGTGAGTCGACACAGTGCCACTGCACCCCCGCCTGGTGACAGAGCAAGACTCCGTCTCAAAAATAATAATAATAATAATAATGCCCATTTTATTGTTTGGCCTTATGCAACCATCATTTAGCTTAAGTACCTAGCAATTCTTGAGGTAGGGATTATCTCTATTTTATAGAGGAAGCCTTGAGAGATTAGGCAACTTTCTTAAGGCTCCAAAGCTAGAAGTAATGGTATTTGGGTTTACGTATCCTTCAATGCATATCTTGATGCTTATGGATCGCTAAATTGCACATCAATTGGGTAGTGTGTATCTTTGGTAGCAGCTGGGAAGCCATAGTGAATCAATAGTTGAATCTCAATTTATGATGGATTTTTCAGTTTTTCATTAATAATAATAGCCTGAAATTGGATTTATAAACTGAGGTTCCTATAAGAATATTGAAGATCAAGGTTATAATAACATTATTTATTCAAGAATAAAAAGGTTATCTTCAGAACTTGGGTCTTTTTGCAGATCTGCAATTATAGGAATTGCATAATGGCTATTTGTTATGGGTTCAATCGTCCTATGTCACCCTCCTGCCCACAATTCATATGCTGAAGCCCTAACCAATCCCCTCCCACCCAGGACCTCAGAATATTACTTATTTGGCATTAGGACCTTTAAAGATGTTCAAGTTAAAATGAGCCCATTAGAGTGGGTACTATTTATCTATTTTTTGAGACGGAGTCTCACTCTGTCGCCCAAGCTGGAGTGCAGTGGCACGATCTTGGTTCACTGCACCCTTGGCCTCCCGGGTTTAAGCAATTCTCCTGGCTCAGCCTCCGGAGTAGCTGGGACTACAGGTGTGCAGTGCCACGCCCGGCTAATTTTTTGTATTTTTAGTAGAGACGGGGTTTCACCAGTTGGCCAGGATGGTCTTGATCTCCTGACCTCGTGATCCATTTGCCTCAGCCTCCCAAAGTGCTGGGATTACTGGCGCGAGCCACCGTGCCCAGCCAGTGGGTACTATCTCTTTTTTTTTTTTTTTTTTTTTTTTTTGTGACAGAGTCTCGCTCTGTGTCACCCAGGCTGCAGTGTAGTGGCGTGATCTCGGCTCACTGCAAGCTCCGCCCCTCCAGGTTTAAGCAATTCTCTGCCTCAGCCTCCGGAGTAGCTGGGATTACAGGCGCGTGCCACCACAGCCAGCTAATTTTTTGTATTTTTAGTAGAGACGGGGTTTCACCATCTTGGCCAGGCTGGTCTTGAACTCCTGACCTCGTGATCCACATGCCTCGGCCTCCCAAAGTGCTGGGATTACAAGCGTGAGCCACGGCGCCCGGCCCAGTGGGTGCTATTTCAATGTAACTGATGTACTTATAAGAGGAGAGACATTAGAATACATGGAAAGACACCAGAACACACATCCACTGAGGTAAAACCATGTGAGGACACTGGGAGAAGGCAGCCATCTGCAAGCCCAGGAGAGAGGCCTGGGAAGGAACCAACCCTGTGGACACCTTCTTCTGGGACTTCCAGCTTCCAGAGGTGTGAGAAAATACTTTTCAGTTGTTTAAGCCAATCAGTGAATGGTATCTCGTTGTGGCAGTCCTAACAAACTACTACAATATTTTATGCCCATATTTACAAAATTCAAAAACAAACTCTGACTGACAAGCAGGCAAGGATATAGTAAAATTTAGAGATAATAAATGCAACAGAAAGCTCGCTTTTAAAAAAACTTAAATGTAAAAATGACTCTAATTAATAAACTTCAGATTTACGTCCCACTTACAAACATGAGAACCAATTCAGCTTTTGCCAGTTCCAATACCATCCAGGGCAATGGACCACTATTTTGAATATATATGGTGATTAGGCCTCTTTTCATTATTGTATCTTGCCTGGGTCTGTAAAACATGTATTCTAAAAGAATGGAGCACACGTCAGGGAATTAATTGGAAAACTATGGCCGTATTTTGCTTCTGTCAGTATTTTTTTATTTTTAATTTTTGACAGGATCTGGCTCTGTCACCCAGACTGGAATGCAGTGGTGTGATCTCAGCTCACTGCAGCCTCTGCCTCCTGGGCTCAAGTGATCCTCCCACCTCAGCCTCCCAAGTAGCTGGGACTACAGGCACATGGCACCACATCTGGCTAATTTTTGTATTTTTAGTAGAGATGTGGCTTCGCCCTGTTGCCCAGACTGGTCTCAAACTTTTGAGCTCTAGGAATCTGCCTGCCTCAGCCTCCCAAAGAGCTGGGATTTCAGGTGTGAACCACCGCACCCAGCTAGTATCTCCTTAAAGGTCATAATTTGAGAAATTCAATTAAACTCTCTGGGCCTCAGTTTCCCCACCTCCAAATAAGAAGGTTGAACTAGATGACCCCTGGCATTCTTTCATATATCAGTGTTTTATATCTATGCCTGAATGAAGCAGAAACAGTGAAAATAGGATTTTTAAAGACAGAACCTATGGACATTTTGCCTGGAAAATAAAATATAAATAATGAATGCAGAAACTTATTCTAAAGACCAGGAAAAGAAAATTGCTCTGATGAGGATATTGACTAATTATTCTCTCATTTAATAATAATAAAGAGTAAAAGTTGATTTCAATGAGCAAGAAAAACAAATCATTTCTAGAGAAAAAATAGACCTAGTTCTGAGGGTGTCTACTGGAATAGGCTACAAGGCAGCACTAAATGGTTTTCTTCCTGACTTTTTTAAAGTAATGGTTAACCACTTGGTTGTTTGCTTGATAAACATACTAAGTATTATGTATTAGGCAATATGTTGTGTGCTAGGTATAGATTTGTGAGCAAAAATACAAAAAGGCCCCTACCATCATACTTATGTAGAAAATAGTAATCCAATTAACACAAACATAGTAGCAAAATCACTTGAAAATGTACATGGGGCTACGAGAACTTACAACAGGAAACAGGGTAGGAAGTCAGGTAAGGTTTCCCGGAGGAGGTGTCCTTTGAGCTATTTGAGTTAGGATCTGTAAGAGGCACAAAGACCCCATTAGTGTCCTGTACCAGACCTCAGCTCCAGTTCATTCTTACCAATAGAATCCTGCCTTTTTTTTTTTTACTCAGTATCAGTGTGCTCAAAGTTAGATAACTAATTCCTAGCCTTTGTTGCAACTAGAAAGATCTATATGACACGATTTTTGTACAGAAGCAGTAATCAGAACACTGCAAGTGATTTCTCAGAAAAGGTTATTTTTCCTAACATAAATGCGGCACCTTTCTCTTTGTCATTTTTCCTTCCTGCCTGGAATAGAAATGCAATATTTGGATGTGCAACAGCTATCTTGTGGCTATGAAGAACAAAGCCAAGTGACATTGTGGCAGATCAGGATCAAAGCATTTCTTATCTTCTACTGATAGGAATTTAACAATTTTTCCGAGCAACAAGACCAGATGGAATTAGAAATTGAAGTTTTGATTCCAACTATTAATAGTAGGTCAATGTACAGAGGCTTTTTACAGCCATCCAGTGGTGTAGCCATCCAGGCTCTCTGTCACTCATACTGATGTGTATTTTCAGTCTGACCACTCCCTCTTGTAACTGTACTCTTTCCCTCCCCATCCCCAGTGTGGTTTTCACTCATCAAGTGTCAGTCACGTTTCCTGCTAAACCTCTTGTCAATTTTACTTGGTATTATTATGTAATTTAATTACATGTTACCTAAAACAATGAAACATGAGTGTTAAAATAACTTTGGAGCAACTGAAAGCTGCTAAACTATATCCCAGTGAGTTTAGGCAAAGCATTCTTTATATTAATAATCTAGGAGAAACTCATACAACCCAAGAAACATTTTGCACTCAAATTCCTGCATATGTCTTCATGCTCTTTCTTGCTCCAACTAAAACAAAAACTAGACATTACAAATGAGGCAACATCAGTGTAGTTTTTGTTCAAAGGGCCACAGGAAAATATAAGAAACTCCAATTAACCATTTGATACTCAGAGAAAGATCTTATTAAAGGTTACCCAAAAAGGTGCATGTATATGCTTTAGCTCAAACCGAAAAGATTGCATGTATTTATTTATTTTTCAAGGTTTACTACCTTACGTGACTTTTTGTAATTAACCAAATTCTGGTCCTGATGGAGTGAAATACTGATGGAGTTTCTGCTATATTGTTACTTAATCAACATGTTATACTATGATTTTAAATCAATTTCAAAACTGCAAATTTTGACCCAATGATTAATCAAATCAGATCCTCTGGTTCAATATACTAGCTGATACGGGCACAAAATATGATTTAAGTATCATATGAGGTTTTTGGTTTCATTTCCATTGTTCAGTCTCTGGCCAACATTTTGTCCAAACATTGTCTAAACGTTTAAACATAAGAAACATTGATACATACTAATGCAGGCATCAATCATGAACTGAATTTTCCGTGCACATTAAATTACATTGGCCTATATTCTGTCATTATGTAAGATGTCCTCTGGATACAAGCAAGGCACACTAGGAAACGCATAAATTCTTCTAGGTCAAAAAGGAATGATTTCATATCTAAAGAAATAATTTATACAGTCATACAACACTAAGTTGTTCCCTTGCAACAAATAACATCCTAAAGTCATGAGACAGTTAACTAGCTACTAGAATCCCAAACTGGCATACCCTAGTTTTCTTATTTAATACATACTTTCTACAGGAAAACAAAATGTCAAATTGCCAAAAATAGAAAACAAAAAAAATCCTACTGCCTAATCATAGAGGTCCTTAATAGCCGAGTTTTGGTGATTTCTTACAGGGCTGCTGCCTCACAGCTGCAGAGTAATAGCATTATCTAGGAATTCACAACAGCTGTAAGTGCTGCCATTTCCTATGCCTGGCTAGAAATCCTTCCTATTACAGCTTATTGTGCCGATGTTGGGTCAACTGATTATCAGATAATTTAATTGCCTACAGTAGCTCTAGAATTCTACACCCATCTGGTGAGCTCTCATCTAACTCGATGGCCAACACAGATTTCTGCCATGTTATGCTTACACAGTCCTGGTGGAATATATTCATCTCCCATGAACCTACAGAAGATGCTGATGTTATCATCTTTCGTTTTGTGTTCTGTACTCCAGATGTGTCTGTGTTCCTCTTGGTTGTCTCTGTCCTCAAACAGCAGTAGCCAAATCTATAAATAATAAATGTAAAGTCAAACAAGCCATGAACAGAGGTTGCTGTGAGCCAAGATCACACCACTGCATTCCAGCCGGGGTGGCAGAGCAGGATCCTGTCTCAAAAAAAAAGAAAGGTAGGCATTTCAATGCCTGCTTCAGCCAAACAAGCTATGAAAGTAGAAACTTAGAAGTTACTATTATCTAGATCAAATTGTATCCCTATTTCATCTGAAGACAAAAATGCCTTTCAGTGATCTGGAGTAGCTATCAAATAATGTTTCTGTAGTTAGAGTTGAAAACTTGACTGATTTCAACAGTTTTGCCCACAGAAAAGCTGGCCTAGGGTTTATAATTATTTATAATCATGGATTTGATGTCCCTGTACCATTCTCAGTATGTAGAGGTCATGAAAGAAAGCCATGAACGTAAATGGGGTCTCCCAAAGGAGGACAGGGCGGAAAACGTGACTTTAAGGAACACTAACAAGAGCGTGTATAAGGAGTAGTAGAAAACCTGGATGATGCAGAGGGATGGAGAATAAGAAAAGAAGGCTTTCAAAGCTATGGGGGCCAGGTGCGTGGCTCACGCCTGTAATCCCAGAACTCTGAGAGGCCAAGGCGGGTGGATCACCCGAGGATGAGAGTTCGAGACCCAGCCTGACCAACATGGAGAAACCCCATATCTATAAAAATACAAAATTAGCTGGGCATGGCGGTGCATGCCTAATCTCAGGGCTCGGGAGGCTGAGTCAGGAGAATCGCTTGAACCCAGGAGGCAGAGGTTGCAGTGAGCCAAGATCGCGCCGTTATACTCCAGCCTGGGCAACAAAAGTGAAACTGCATCTCAAAAAAAAAAAAAAAAAGTTATGGGTACACAAAAGCATAGAGTGGTGTAATGAACTTCGGAGACTCAGAAAGGGGAGAGTGGGAGAAGAATGAGGAATTAAACAACTACATATTGGGTAAAATGTATACTACTTGGGTGACAGGTGTCCTAAAATCTCAGACCTCACCATTATATAATTAATCCATGTAATCAAAAACCACTTGTAATCCAAGAGGTATTGAAAGAAAAAAAATATTGAAAGAAAAAAATAAAAAGGTTTTCTAAAAGGAGAAAGTAGTTTGCTGTAGGAAATGCTTCTCAATCATCAAGTAACACCTAGAGAATGAGCACTGTCCATGAGACCCAACAACAAGGAAGCTGCAGCAACCCTGGCCATCACAATCTCCTCAGAGCAGTGTGGACCAAAGTCAAATTACAATGAAAAGACATGCAGCGTTTGTCCAGCAGAAAAAGTTGAACATGCTTAAACATTAGGAGTCAACAGAGGAAAGAGGTTAATAAACAGGAGGGAGAGGGTCATCAAAATTTAAAGCCCCTCCACTTAGCACCAAGTCTTAGTAGCAAGTCTCCAAGATGGCTTCCACCTCCTGGTAGACACAGTTATGCAGCTGCCTCCATTTTGCTGGGATTGATCTTTGTAACAAATAGGATGTGACTAAAATCATTTCTGAGATTAGATTTTAAAAAACACTGGTTTGCCTCTGCCTTAGCTGTTTTTCTTGAACTCTCCCTGGGGGAAGCCAGTGGTCGCGCCTGAGGAAGCTCAAAGCGGCCTGCTCAGAGGTCCACATGGAACTGAGGTCTGTCCAACAGCCGGCAAGGAACTGAAGTCAGCCAAAAACCATGTGAACGAACTTTGAAGTAAAACCTCCACCACTGAACCTTGCTTGACCACAGCCCTGACCACTACTTTAGCTCAAACTCATGAGAGACTTAGAACCCAGCCAAGCCAATTCTGGATGCCTGCCCCTCAGAAACAGATACGCCCTCAGTGTTTTCACCTGCTAAGTTTTCTGATATGTAACGATCGCTAACACAATGCCAGAGAAAAGGCAAAGGAAAAGGGATCCAGGTCTCAGAGGAACACATTAGCTTGAGACACGAGGCAAGTGTCATTCACTCCTGTTAAAAGGAGGTAAGAAAATGTCCCTTTTTTGTATGGACAGAAGTAGATGGGTCTCATTAACTTTATAACGCACACACTCTCTAGTTTGACTTTCAGTGTGAGGTTTTCTTCAGTGTCTTACCTTGCATTTGTGGAAAGACAAGTGACGAAACCACTTTCCCATGCCTGCTGGTTGACAAAAGCAACAGGATAATCAAGAACATTATTTAGGTATGCATGGTGGCAAGCAACTATAGTCCCCGTGTGTCCAGAATTGATGGCTTCTTGTTCTCACTGACTTCAAGAATGAAGCCATGGACCCTCATGGTCAGTGTTAACAGTTCTTAAAGGCAGCGTGTCCAGAGTTTGCTCCTTTTGACATTCAGATGTGTTTCCAGTTTTTTTCTTTCTGCTGGGTTTGTCATTTACGCTTGGCTCAGGAGTGAAGCTGCAAATCTTCGCGGTGAGTGTTACAGTTCCTAACCCGACGGGTTCACGCTCTGGCCTAGTTTTAGGAGCACAGCCACAGACCCTTGCAATGAGTATTACAGCTCATATCAGCAGTGTGAGCCCAAAGAGTAAACATTAACAAGATTTATTACAAACAGCAAATAACAAAGCTCCCACCCCTTGGAAGGGAACCCCAGCAAATTACCACTGCTAGCTTGGGCAGCCTGATTTTATTCCCTTATCTGGCCCCACCCACATCCTGCTGATTGGCCCATTTTACAGAGAGCCGATTGGTCTGTTTTACAGAAAGCTGATTGGTCAGTTTTGACAGGGTGCTGATTGGTTCGTTTACAATCCCTGAGCTAGACACAAAAGTTCTCCACCTCCTCACTAGATTAGCTAGATACAGTGTCAATTGGTGCATTCACAAACCCTGAGCTAGACACAGGGTGCTGATTGGTGTGTTTACAAACCTTGAGCTAGATACAGAGTGCCAATTGGTACATTCGCAATCCCTTAGCTAGACATAAATATTCTCCAAGTCCCCACCAGATTAGCTAGACACAGAGCGCTGATTGGTGCATTTACAAACCTTGAGCTAGATACAGAGTGCCGATTGGTGCATTCACAATCCCTTAGCTCGACATAAAGATTCTCCAAGTCCCCGCCAGTATCACGAGCCCAGCTAGCTTCACCCAGTGGATCTAGCACTGGGGCCGCAGGTGGAGCTGCCTGCCAGTCCCGCACGTGCGCCCGCACTCCTCAGCCCTTGGGCGGTCGATGGAATCGGTGCCCTGGAGCAGTGGGTGGCGCTCGCTAGGGAGACTCAGGCCATGCAGGAGCCCATGGCGGGGGTGGGGGGAAAACTCAGGCATGGCGGGCTGCAGGTCCGGAGCCCTGCCCCACGGGGAGGCAGCTGAGGCCCGGCGAGAAATCGAGCTCAGCACGAGTGGGCCGGCATTGCTGGCGGACCCGGCGCACCCTCGGCAGCTGCTGGGCCGGGTGCTAAGCCCCTCACTGCCCGGGGCTGTCGGGGCCGGCCTGCCGCTCCCAGTGCGGGTCCCGCCACGCCCACGCCCACCCGGAACTCTAGCTGGCCTGCAAGTGCCGTGCAACCCCGGTTCCAGCCCGTGCTTCTCCACACCTCCCCGCAGGCTGAGGGAGCCGGCTCCTGCCTCGGCCATCCCACGAAGGGGCTCCCACAGTGCAGGGGCGGGCTGAAGGGCTCCTCAAGTGCGGCCAGAGTGGGCACTGAGGCCGAGGAGGCGCCAAAAGCGAGCGAGGGCTGCCAGTGGAGTGTCACCTCTCACCAGCTACTCAGGAGGCTAAGGCAGGAGAATCGCTTGAACCTGTGAGGCAGAGGTTGCAGTAAAACGAGATTGCATCACTGCACTCCAGCCTAGGCAACAGAGTGAGACTCTGTCTCAAAAAAAAAAAAAAAAAAAAACAACCAAGGAGCCTGGACTGGGGAGAACTAGGAATAGGAGGATTAGGAGATTAAGTCAAGAAATTCGTAAAAAAAAAAAAAAAAGTATAGGCAGGTGTAGCTGGAGTGGAATGTCGAAGATGTGAGTTTAGCAGTGGAACCACTGTGGTTCAAACAAGTGTAAGGAGACTGGCAGTGTGTGGCTGCTAAAATTGACTGGTCATGAGACCACTAGAAACCAAGGAGTTAGGCTGTCAATGGGTCATCTATGTGGACACAGAATTGACATGGGAAGACAAGACTTTAGGCAGGGCAATGGCCAGGGAGCCGAGGTGTATAGAATATCCTTGTTGGCAGCAATGGGAAGGAGTGGCATTGCATGTTCAGATGACAGGAATGAGTGGCAGTTTGAATAATCAGGTGCAGAAGGAAGGCCGTGGCATTGGGAATTGAGGAAAGCACCCCTCAGGCAGCTTGCACTAAGGCAGGGCAGTTAGGGAAGAATGGGAGCATTCTCAAGGGAGGGCTTCAGGGGAAGTGGAATCATGATGGGAAAGGCTTTTTTTTGTGGTGGTGGTGGTGGTGGTCTGAGACCCAGTTTCGCTCTTGTTGCCCAGGCTGAAGTGCAATGGCCCTATCTTGGCTCTCTGCAACCTCTGCCTCCTGGGTTCAAGCAATTCTCCTGCCTCAACCTCCCGAGTAGCTGGGATTACAGGTATGCGCCACCATGCTTGGCTAATTTTGTATTTTTAGTACAGACGGGGTTTCTCCATGTTGGTCAGGCTGGTCTCCAACTCCTGACCTCAGGTGAGCTGCCCACCTTGGCCTCCCAAAGTTCTGGGATTACAGGTGTGAGCCACCGCATCCAGCCTTCTCTTCTTAATACGTATCTAGCTCACTGGCCTAAATGGAGGTTTCTAGCAGCTAGAATATTCCCACACTGCCACCCAGGGGGATGAGTGCATCTGCACCTAGCACTCATGGGAACCATTTTCTCCACCCTTGACGGGGAGAACTGTGGGTTTACACAAGGAGCTGGAGGAAGCATTTGGTGAAGGTGTTGGAGGTAAACAGCTCTTTGCATGTTAATTTTGACTTGTTTTAGGAAAGATGGCCAACTCCATGTCTGGTGACTGGGAAATGTTCCTTCTGGGAGAATGAGATTCACTGCTAATGATTTGGGGCTTCGAACAGGCAGACACTAGCTCTAGATCCCTGGAGAGAATGCAAACCAGGAAGGAGTCGACACAGCTCAGAACCACTTATGATCTGTTAGATGCTATCATTTCTGAAAATACGTCTAAATTCATTGGAAATGAAGACTATTCTAGACTTTAGATAGAGAAGTCTTACCTGAGTGATGGGCATTTGCCTCGTTGATTGTATATAAATGAGCAGGCTGAAATAATGCTGTGGACTAATAAAGCTGCTCTCAGGGTGGAGTGGAGGGATGGGCCCAAAAGACTTACTAGTTTTATAACTAATTGTTGCTTCTATTAACGTGTTAAATTGCTAATAAAACAGTGATTTAAAATTTAACTTCATGGTGTCATTCTTAAGAATCAGTTAGCAGTTAAGTAATATTTTAGATGTTGCTTTGTTTGCTTCATGATTCTGTTTTACAGCAATCTTCCTTAAGATCCATAAAAGCTGGGTTCATTTCTAGTTCCTTGTCTCAGGGCTTGCCCAGCACCTTTCATATAATAGCCATTCCACTGTGTTTGTCAAGTGAATGAATAAACTCCAGAATAAGCTTGAGAGAGCTGTGGGAGCTTTTCAAATGTCCTGTTTCTTATTTTTATTTATTTATTTATTTTTGAGACAGGGTCTCACTCTGTCACCTGGGCTGTAGAGCAGTGGAGCAATAATATCTCCCTACAGCCTTGACCTCCTGGCCTCAAGTGATTCTCCTGATTCAGCCTCCTAAATAAGTAGGACTACAGGCATTCACCATCATGCCTGGCTAATTTTTAATTTTTTTTAAGAGATGGGGCCTTACTATGTTGCCCAACCTGGTCTCAAACTCCTGAGGTCAAGTGATCCTCCCACCTAATACTAGGATTACAGCTGTGAGGCACTACACCCAGCCTGTCCCTTAAAACGTTTGCAGCAATAAAAATTTATATTAGAATGAATCTTTAATTAGTAAACAGAAAACTAGTAATATCTTTATAAACTAATATGTGACAATAAAATTTAATATATTTATTATATTTACTATATCACTTCAATATTGTTTAGTAGTATATTTTCAACCAGATTTTCTCTACCCATGATCATGACAACTTTAAAAAGAAGTGTACAGTCAGCTCAGTAAACAGTCTGGTTTTATTTACATCATACTAAGAGAATAAATCATAGTTTTTGAAAAGAAAATGCATTCTCATGTCATTTAATTTTTTTCAACTCTGCACAGACAAATGAACCCATTCATCTATAGTTCATTTCTTTCCATTATTGTTTTTTCAATAGTTTAAAAAGTACTTAGCCAACATAGTTCAAATGAAATTTTTTTCATCAACAACCACTTATTCATTAAATTAATGTATTGCAAAGAAATAATCAGCTAGTCTTGGTCTATTATGTGCTGCTATAACAGAATATCTCAGATCAGGTAATTTATAAGGAACAAAATGTATTGAGTCATGGTTCTGGAGGCTGGGAACTCTAAGACCATGTTAGGACCCATTTTGTCTGCTTTCAAGATCCTGCCTTGTATATGCATCCTCCAGATGGAAGGGAAATGCTGGATCCACACATAGCAGAAAGGCAGAAGGGCTAAGAACATGAGCCGTTTTATTAAGGCATGAGCCCTCGTGGCCTAATCTCTTAAAGTCCTCTCCTCTAACAACTGTTACAATGGCAATTAAATTTCAACCTGACTTTTGGAAGGCACAAACATTCAAACTAGAGTATAGCTGAGCAAAAACAAAACAAAACAAAACAAAACAAAACAAATAAAGAATTATGGTAATATTTTGATGATCTTCAAAGATCCAAAACTGGAAAAAATATTCAAAGGTGCAACAAAATGATTTAATTCACTTCTTCATCAATTGTTCAGTCTATTCACCATTACCCAAATGCTGATTCCTTGGAGTGAACACAAGTAGCATTTCCACAATCCTAATCACCTACTTAACACTGTTGTTAGGTTACACACGTGTGCATGCATTGTATGTGTATAAATCACATGTGTGTAATCACTTTTCCTATAACATATAGAAGCTTTGTCCTATATGTAATCTTCTTTAATTATTGCACAATATAGAAAATTGTAGCTCTATAGCTAAGTAACTAGCTAGCAAATGCTGAAATTTGAACTGATTATTTCTAGACTATATTTTTAATAATTATGATATACTAGTTGATTATGAACAATATGCTGAATATTCAGATAAATGCAATATTCACTGAAAATGAAATATTCACTGAAATATGAAAACAATTTTCATATTTGTAGAGGGATAAGAGGGCAGAAGCTACACTTCAGTGATCTTTAGTAATGTTATTATTTAGAACTTTTACAACATTTAACAGATTAGGATTGGTCAGTTTCATAATTTTACCTCTGTTGTAAACATATGACACCACATACCCCAGAAGCACATGATAAAACTAAGCATTCTGAAGCTTTAATGATAAAAATTAAGGCTAGGTAGAAATGATCCATAATGGTTCTAAGTTTTCTTTTCATCCTGGTTCTAAATATCTAGAGCTTAAAGGCCATTTGGCAGCTTCTATGCGGCACGGTGAAGGAATTATTTTGAAAAGACAGTTTTTTATGCAGAGTATTTCCTCCTGTCTATAAAATACTAAACATAATGAAGAAGCCAGGCACAGTGGCTCACTCCTGTAATCCCAGCAGTTTGGGAGGCTGAAGAGGGTGGATCACTTGAGGTCAGGAGTTTGAGACCAGCCTGGCCAACATGATGAAACTCCATCTCTACTAAATATACAAAAATTAGCCAGACATGGTGGCAGGCACCTGCAATTCCAACTACTCGGGAGGCTGAGGCACGAGAATAGCTTGAACCTGGGAGGCGGAGGTTGCAGTGAGCCAAGATCATGCCACTGCACTCCAGCCTGGGTGACAGAGAGAGACTCCATCTCAAAAACAAAACAAAAACATAATGAAAACACACAAGGCAGGTTATATTTACATAAACAGACAATAGAGTAGGAAGAATTGGTCATTCTCCTTAATTACATGACAAAGTTGAAGCATCATAGATAATCTCCTCCTCTCTGCCTCTGAAACCACATTTTAAAAGCCATTCTTGAACAGAATGCATTTTGTTTGGAAGCAATCCTTGAAGAGAAATACCTGGGTTAGAAAGCCCTGCTCTCACAGAAGTCTCAATTGGTTCCCTGCAGTGAGTGGATTTGCAGAGTGTAGTGATGGTTGCTCACACTGGACTACATATTCCTTATATCACCCTATATATCATGTCTGCAGGCAATTACAGGATGCATGCAAACACGAAAATCCTCATACTCTCTTAATCACATTCATATTGGCCTTTATTCATGCCAGGCTATACCTTCCTGAAAGAGCTTTTGCATCTATCAAATTTTAAGTGGCCTCCAGATGAAGAAAGAGAATTGAAGACCAGAATTAGTGGCTCTTTTTATTTCTTGTGATTATCAGTAAATTTTTAAAGAAAATGACTTTAAATTAGGCATATGTGCTAATCCCAAGTGAACATAAATTCACCAAGGCCCCAAAGAAACATTTCCCCTCAAATTTGGCAAAGAATATTTTAACAGACCATGAATTGTCTGACTCTGGATTTATATACATGGTCACTACTACATTTATTTTCACTGCATTCTTGTTCAGAATAAGTACAAACATTGGTGTATGTGTATGTGTATGTGTATGTGTGTGGGGGGGTCCTCAAATGTCTTTAAAGCTATATTGACTCATGAGCAGACTCTCAAAAAAAAATTCATTTTTGCCAAAATTAGTTTTCCTACTCCTCCTAATGATACAATTTTCTGTGCATATTTTTTTAAAGAATAGAATTGTTTAGTGGCCCATTAGAAGATGTGTTCATACATAAAAAGCTTTTACAAGACAATGTTATAAGCGGAAGAGTGTGTATTCACATGGAAATTATTGCCTGGATTAAAAATGTTTTAAGCCAGAAGATTCGCAAATCAAAATTTTTTGTCTCAGTTTCTTAGAAAAGTGCCTTTATTTCTAAATCCATAAGTCAAAACGGTAGAATAAAGATATTTATTTCTCGGATGGCACAATCAAAATAACAATGACCTCCTTTTTCCAATTCCAAGTGGAGAAACAATTGATATTATTTACTGAAATATTGAAAAGAAACTTGTAAATACAGAAAACGTGTTAGAAATGAGCAACAGCTGATCCCTACAGTGAAATAGGTTGAAGTTCTGAGTTTCTGAATTCTACCATGAAGTTGCACTGAATCCATCATGTGCTCTTCTTTAAATCTTTTTATCTCTTGCATGTCAGTGTCTTCAAATGCGTAACATTAACTATTCTAGCCACAATAAGGACATTAATTCCTTTTTTTTTTGAGACAGAGTCTCATCTGTTGCCCAGGCTGGAGTGCAGTGGCCTTATCTCGGCTCACTGTAACCTCCACCTCCTGGGTTCAAGCGATTCTCCTGCCTCAGTCTCCCAAGATGCTGGGATTTCAGGCATGCGCCACCACGCCCGACTAATTTTTGTATTTTTAGTAGAAACGGGGTTTCACCATGTTGGCCAGGCTGGTCTCAAACTCCTGACCTTGTGATCCCCCACCTCAGCCTCCCAAAGTGCTGGGATTACAGGCGTGAGCCAACGTGCCCAGTCAGGACATTAATTTTTAATTTCATTAGGTACAAACACATTAATCCATTTACTTATTGTAGGTATCCTAAGTATTAAGTAAAATTTTACGAGAAAGAAAACCTAGAACCAGAAAAAGAGGAATCTCTTTTTGAAGTGAAGCACATAGAAAATGGCAGAACTAGGAAGGAACCAACGTGTCCTGACTTTAAGTTCAATGTCTTTTTCATTAAATTATGCTGCAGAACTATTAAGATATGCTATTGCTTTGGAGTATCCTAAATAAAACTATTTCTTATACTGTAAGGTTGCTATCAGCTATCAATGGTCTCAATCGTCTACTTTAATAAGACAACATGAGAGAATACAGTCATTGAAAAGAATCCATAAATAAGTATAAAAATACTAATGTTTGAAATTCATTACAATATTTTTCATCAAAATGAAGAAAATATTAATTCAAAAAGTATTCCAAATACAGTGTACCAAGAACTGTTTGGAAAGTAACAGCAGTGGTTTTCTTTGCCTCAAAGTATTCTCTGATAAAGTCAAATATAACTCAGTGACCAAAACGGAGAAGCAACAGCAACAGAACCGACAGAAATACAGGAGAAAAAGATCAGAATTCTACCTGGACTTAATAATCAAACTTGACTCATACAGATCTGAAAATGCATAATAATGTCTATAACTTGTAAGATGACATTCAGTCCCTTTATTATTCTTCATTTTACAACACTTTTCGTAGCCCTGTAAAACCACGTATATGGAAGGAAGAAAGGATACGGATAATTAGAGCTTGGTGTGGAAGATGGCTTTTATAAAATTATGAAATCCAAGTAAAATAAACAAGCTGTCAAGAACAAAAACCCAGAACCTCGCACCTGATAAAACAACATTGTGTTGGGTCTAGCATCATGCCAAGTTTTTGTGTCATTAGATACGCTGAATTAGAACACTGTATATGTATTTACTGTTCCTATAGAAACTCAGTACTTTGAAGAATAAGGGAATTTTGAGCAAGGTTTATGACATGATTATAAAACACAATGGCAGGAATGAAGTCATGTCACGATGTTTTACAGGTCCAGACTCACCACTGTGTTATCAAAGTCAGCTGTTATTTTTAGCTAATTAGTTGAGTTAATAGGTTGGCAATTTTGAGGGAGGGTTTAATTGTCTATGTTTTCTTCACATCCCATGTCATTCTTTCCCAAAATAGAGAAGTTTCAAAATTCCACTTTTGGAAAAAAGATGAAAGTCCTTTGTTTTATTTTTGTTTATGGAAGTTCCACTCCTTCCTAGTATATAGAAAGCAGAGAAGAATGTCATTTCCACTCTAAGAATCCTATGTGGCTGGGTGCAGTGGCTCACGCCTGTAAACCCAGCACTTTGTGAGGTCGAGGCAGGCGGATCACTAGGTCAGGAGATGGAGACCATCCTGGCTAACACGATGAAACCCCATCTCTACCAAAAAAAATACAAAAAATTAGCCGGGCGTGGTGGTGGGAGCCTGTAGTCCCAGCTACTCGGGAGGCTGAGGCAGGAGAATGGTGTGAACCCGGGAGGCGGAGCTTGCACTGAGTGAGCCCAGATGCGCCACTGCACTCCAGCCTGGGTGACAGAGCAAGATTCCGTCTCAAAAAAAAAAAAAAAAAAAAAAAGAATCCTACAGTGACAATTGGCAAAAGCCATTAACCTTGGGTAGAAAGTTGGAGTCTATTGACAACAGAGATACAAAATGGACAGCAATACATCATCCTTGAGCCTCAGGACTGAGGCTGAAATAGAAAAACTGAGAACCATCTTTGGTACACCACCAGGTTTTCATTGAGTAACAACTTACAGCAGACTACCATTTGCTTCGGGACAAGAGAACCACCTCTGTGGCACAGGTGTGCAGAGGCTAATGAAAGCTAAATGTTGGGGAGGAATTTTGGAAAAAACTCTCCAGCATTCCAGCCCTTGTAAGTAGCATAGGTAGTGGCCATGCTCCATAGAAACCATTTGAGACCCAGGTACACTGAAAGTAACCAGAACAAGAGGAAAACTCAAACTCAGCCAACTGCTGGCCATGTTGACTCAAGCCTGAACAACAACTCTCTTGCAGAGGAAGTGCCATGCCTACTTCTGGGCATAAATACTCATTATCACAGTCCTTGCTGTTGTGCCATAATGTCTGATATTCAATCAAAAATTATGAAGTACCCCAAAAATAAGAAAAGAATGACCCATTACTAAGAGATGTAAGTGTCAACCAAGCCAGATTCAGAAATGACACACATAAGAATGACCAGATAAGGACGTAAAAATAACTCTATTAATATGTTAAAACATCCTGCAGAAAAGGTAGACAACATTGCATTAGGGTTTTCCAGATAAATCGCTGTGTGTGTGTTTGTGTGTGTGTGTGTGTGTGTGTGTGTGTGTGCTGGAGTCTTGAAATGGAAGGCAGTCTGGAAACAATTTTTTCTTCTTGAGGATCTCAGTCTTTACTCCTAAGGCCTTCAACTGATTGAATAAGGCCCACCTATGTTACAAAGGATCATCTGTTTCACTCATAGTCTTCGATTTAAATGTTAATCACATCTTAAATATACTTTTACAGGAACATCTAGGCTGATACTTGACCAAATAAACTGGGTACCATGACCTAGCCAAGTTGATACATAAAATTAACCATTAAACTAGTAGATTTGATGAGCTGATAAAGCATGAGGATAGACTAGCATAAAAGCAAGAAACTCCTGGAGATGCAGTCACAGGAGGTCTTTATGTTTTCTTGGTCTTTCACTCCAGGAACTCTACTAAATTCTTACTGCAAGGATTCAGAAAGACTTTCTCATGATTCTGACGGAAAATAGCCGTTGTGAAACCCTCCCAGAGGTAACTCCGCAACAAAGTCCCACTCTCCAGAAAAAAGAATTCCCCAGAGGGCAATACTGAAACCTTATCCCACCTGGGAGAAGAAAATTCCTCACCACTCCAGCCCACTCAAACTTTCTTGTCTCACCCACAGGAAGAAATAAAAATATAGTAAAAAAGCAATAGGGCTTCAATGAAATGGATTGGGGCTGTTGCAGCCAGAGAAGGGAGTAGGCCACAAATGGGGAAAAAATAAGCTACATCCCTGAAGGAAGGATAGAAATACACGTGAAAGCAACATTCATCCCAGAGACACACATCCAGTAAAAGATGAAAATTTTCTGTTACGATTACCACAAAGTAATCAAGACATCTATCACCACACATGGTTACCCTTTGTGTGTATATGCGTGTGGTGAAGACACTTACAATCTACTCTTACCAAATTTCAAGTAAACAATACAGTATTATTAACTATAGCAACCAATTTGATTTGGGTAATTATTATACCATGTACATGTATATCAAATCACATTGTAGACCTTTGTCAATTTACCTCAAAAAGCTAGAAATAATTAAATATTAATGTAACATAAAATGTCTGTTATTTCAAAAGCAGTTGATAATTTTGATCTAAAATGGCTATTTAAAATACACAATATTAACTTCACCAGAGGTTAGTATAAATGACTAAGGAACTGAGTTTAAAAAGTATAAATTGAGATCCTAAATCCTAAACATGAAGATTAATGAGTTGACAATGTCTTTTAGGACAGTATTTTTATCTAACTTCTTATTCCTGAAAATGACAGATGCATAATATAGAACTAGACTTATTTACTTAAATACCAGCGATTACCTTAGAAACTGTGAAACAAGCTCTTGTCAATGCTAAGAGCTTAAACTCTGGAGTCTGATGTTTGGATTCCAAACCTGCTTCAACCTTAATTTCATGTGACTTGATGTAAGTGTGTATTCGTCTATTTTCATGCTGCTGATAAAGACATACCTGAGACTGCGCAATTTACAAAAAGAAAGAGGTTTAATGGACTTACAGTTCCACATGGCTGGGGAGGCCTCACAATCATGGCAGAAGGCAAGGAGGAACAAGTCATGCTTTACCTGGATGGCAGCAAACACCGAGAGCTTGTGCAGGGGAACTCCTCTTTGTAAAACCATCACATCTCGTGAGACTTATTCATTATCCCAAAGACAGCATGGGAAAGACTTGCCCCCATCATTCAATTACCTCCCACCAGGTCCCTCCCACAACATGTGGGAATTCAAGATGAGATTTGGATGGGGACACAGCCAAATTATATCAAAGTGATTGGATTCACCCACTCCATTTTCTCATTGGTAAAATGTACATTATAGTAAACACTATTTTATATGGAAAAAAGACCAAAACTTAATCTAAATCATCTCCTTTCTTACATTCTTCTACCAAGACTCCAATGGCAAGACATAGACTCTGAGGAACAGTACAATAAAAAGCCCCAGAGACAAGGAAGGAAACAAAATCAGGGACACTAAAGGAAGTTGGAGCCTCAGGTACCTGACAATAAAAACCTTGAAAACCCAGCCCAACTCCTACTTAGGTTAACATCCTCACACTGAAGGCCTGTTTACTTCAGAACCTGTCACTGATGCACCATGTCTGGCTTTCAACAAAACATTACAAGGCATACCAAAAGGTGAGCTAAAATGTGGTCTGAAGAAACAAAGCAATCAACAGACCTACACTAAAATATGACACAGGTATTGGAATTATCAAGGAATTTAAAATAACCGATCAACATGTTACGGTATCTAATGCAAACAGTAGACCATATGCAAAACCAAATGGTTGATGTCGGCAGCAATATGGACAAAATAAAAAATCCAAAGGAAATCCTAGAAATAAAAAGTACAGTAATAGAAATAAAGAATGCTTTCAGCAGCTTATCAGAAGACTTCATGCAGCTCAGGAGAGAACTAGGGAAATTGAAGGAGGCGCTACAAAAACTGCCCAAACATTAATACAAAGAGAAAAAATAACTTAAAAACCCAGAACATCTCAAAACTGGGGGACAATGTCAAAAGGTTATGTATATGTAAATAGAATAACAGGAGAAATAATGAATAAAGAATAAACAAATTTGAAGTAATAATGGCTGAAAACCATCCAAAATTAACACCAACACCAATCCACAGACCCAAGGTCAGACAATACTAAGGTGTATCATACTCAAATTGCAGAAAATCTAGGAAAAAAGAAAATCATGAAGACAAGGGGAAAACCCACTTTTACGTATTAAGAAGCAAGGATAAGAATTACAGCTGATTTTTTTTTTAATCAGAAACCATGTAAGCAAAGAAAGGAAGGAGTGAAATCCTTAAATTGTTAAAGAAAGTAACTGTCAGTCTAGAACTCTACACCCAGGGAAATTAACCTTCAAAAATTAAGAGTAAATATATTCTCAGTCAAGCCAAAACTGAACAAATTAATTTCCAGGAGAACTGCACACTAAGAAATATGAGAAGTACTTGAGGTAGAAAAAAAATACCATAGGTCATAAACTTACGTGTCCAGAATTGGTGGGTTCTTGGTCTCACTGACTTCAAGAACGAAGCCACGGATGCTCACAGTCAGTGTTACAGTTCTTAAAGGCGGCGTGTCCGGAGTTTGTTCCTACTGACGTTCGAATGTGTTTGGAGTTTTTCCTTCTGGTGGGTTCGTGGTCTCGCTGGCTCAGGAGCACAGCTGCAGACCTTCACAGTGAGTGTTACAGCTCTTAATGCAGTGCATCTGGAATTGTTTGTTTCTCCCGGTGGGGCCCTGGTCTCGCTGGCTTTAGGAGCGAAGCTGCAAACCTTCACAGTGAGTTTCATAGCTCATAGAGGCAGTGTGGCCTTAAAGAGTGAGCAGTAGCAAGATTTGTTGCAAACAGCAAAAGTACAAAGCTCCTACAGTGTGGAAGTCAACCAGAGCGGGTTACCACTGCTGGCTCCGGCAGCCTGCTTTTATTCTCTTATCTGGCCCCACCCACATCCTGCTGATTGGTAGAGCCGAGTGGTCTGTTTTGACAGGGTGCTGATTGGTGCATTTACAATCCCTGAGCTACACAGAAAGGTTCTCCACATCCCCACCAAATTAGCTAGATACAGAGTGTCCATACAAAGGTTCTCCAAGGCCCCACCAGAGTAGCTAGATACAGAGTGCCGATTGGTGTATTTATAATCCCTGAGCCAGACATAAAGGTTCTCCACGTCCCCACCAGACTCAGGAGCCCAGCTGGCTTCACCCAGTGGATCCCGCACCGGGGCTGCAGGTGGAGCTGCCTTGCTAGTCCCTCGCTGTGCGCCCGCACTCTTCAGCCCTTGGGCGGTCGATGGGACTGGGCGCCGTGGAGCAGGGGGCAGCGCTCGTCGGTGAGGCTCGGGCCGCACAGGAGCTCACTGAGGCAAGGGGAGGCTCAGGCATGGCGGGCTGCGGGTCGCGAGCCCTGCCCCGCGGGAAGGCAGCGAAGGCCCGGCGAGAAATCGAGTGCAGCGCCGGTGGGCTGGCACTGCTGGGGGACCCAGTACACCCTCCGCAGCCGCTGGCCCGGGTGCTAAGCCTCTCACTGCCCGGGGCCGGCAAGCCCGGCCGGCTACTCGGAGTGCGGGGCCCGCCAAGCCCACGCCCACCCGGAACTCCAGCTGGCCCGCAAGCGCGGCGCGCAGCCCCGGTTCCCGCTGGCGCCTCTCCCTCCACACCTCCCTGCAAGCTGAGGGAGCCGGCTCCGGCCTCGGCCAGCCCAGAAAGGGGGCTCCCACAGCGCAGCGGTGGGCTGAAGGGCTCCTCAAGGGCCGCCAAAGTGGGGGCCCAGGCAGAGGAGGCGTGAGAGCGAGCCAGGGCTGTGAGGACTGCCAGCATGCTGTCACCTCTCACTTAGACTGACATAAAGAAAAAAATGTCAGAGAAAGACTAAACAAAAATTATTTTTTAAATTTTTTCTTATTCTTATCAGAAAAATTACTATTTAAAGGAACAGTAGTAACAATGCTTTAGGTGATGATAGCATTAATGACAGCAATGCCTTAAGGGATAGGAGCGAGAAATTGGTAATATTGTTATAAGGTAACTGTATTATACCCTTAATAATATAATGTTATTTGATGATGGATTTAAATATTTAAAATGTATACTGTAAATTTGAGAACAACTAAAAAAAATTAAAGAAAAAGAACAATTTAAGCAAATGCCATGAAAGAGAATGTATCACAGAACAAGAAGCTTAGGGAAGCACAGGCAATGAGAATACAAAGAAAAACTCAGGTAGGTACACCTCATAGTCAAACTGCTGACAATCCAAGGTAAACAGAAAATCTCAAAGTCAGCCAGAGATAAAGACACACTAAATGCAGAGGAAGAAAGATCCAAATGAGAAGAGACTACTTGTCAGAAAATGTGCAAGCAAAACCAAGGAGAGATCTTTAAAATACTCAAAGAAAATTGTCACCTACAATTTGATAACCCTTGAAAATATCTCGCAAAAATGAAGGATAAATAAATGATTTTTCGACAAAGAAAAGCTGAAAAAATTTATTGTGAGCAGACCTGTACTACAAGAAAGGTTAAAAGAAGTTATTTAGGTAGAAAGAAAATGATATCAAATAAGCAGATCTACACAAAGGAATGAAGATCTTCAGAAATTGTAAAATCGTGGGTAAATCTAAAAGCCATTTAAAAAATTTTGAGTCATCTTAAGATTATTGTCTATAACAAAGAAAAATGCTAGCAATTTGTTGTGAGGTTTAAAATATGCAGAAGCAGAAGTAAATTATATAATGATAGCAACATGACAACTGGGAGAAAATGAAAGTCCACTGAAGAAATGCTTAATAAATGTTGGTTAAATATTTGAAACTCCACTGAAAATGAAAGTCCACTGAAGTAGGCATACATGACACCTCTGCAAGAGATGTCAAGGAATTTGCAGATATATTTTGAAACAATTTAAAGATTCACACCTTCCTTTTCTTGCTCGCATAGTTTCTGATTTAAAAAATCAGCTGTAATTCTTATCCTTGTTTCTTTACAGGTAATGGTTGGTTTCCCCCTGTGTCTTTCTTCATGATTTTCTTTTTTCCTAGGTTTTCTGCAAGTTGAGTATGATATACCTTAGTATTGTCTGACCTTCCTGGATCTGTGGATTGGTGTCGGTCTTAATTTTGAATATTTTTCAGTCATTATTACTTCAAATTTGTTTATTCCTTATTCATTATATCTCCTTCTGTTATTCTAATTATATACACATAAGCAGCAACAATCTGTGATGCTTTTGAAGTCATTAAAAAAGAATGAGGAAAAATGTAATATTATAATCAAGTCATAGTTTTCAAAATCAAATGTTATTTGTTAAACACCTTTGCTTATATCATCAATGGAAAAATTATCTCCCGACTGAAGTTTTAGTGAGAGAACCCATTCAGAGTTTAGTTCACACACATAGACTTTGGCATATAAAATGGAAAAACTTCACCCTTGATAGAATGTACAAAATATTTTTGTATTATAAGAAGCTACTACTATTTTCCTAACGTGAGGAAAAATAGTAATACCACCCACTAGAGTGCCTTATCTTGATCTGTATCTGTTGATATTATCCTTTTGTTTGTGTCTTTCTTTAGTGTTGCTGATGTGCAGTTAATTAAGCAATACATTGAAATCTTGTGTGGGGAACCTGTGGGTGTATTCTTGGCAAGAATCTCAGAGGTTGATGCCTGGCCAGGACCTGCAGGGTTACTGGATAAATGTCACTAAAGTTTGACACTGCTATGAAGAGTGATGTCTACACAAAGTACAAACCCCAGTCGTTATTATTTATAATTATATTTGGTATCCTAGATGGCTCCGAAGTCTCAAAGGACCATCAAACTCCATGTGAGCAAAACTTAACTCATCTTTCCCAGAACCCCTTCTGCTTCCTCAAAGTTAGTGACCATACTCTTTCTCCTACTAGGATCTTACAGTAGTCACCGTTTTAATCCTTTGTCTATGTACAGGTCCCACAGCCAATTAATCATTAAGTTATCTAGACTTGACTTGGTGAGTATTTAAGATATTTGTACCATCCTCTTTATTGCTACTCTTATTTGCTCCAATATTTATCACCAGAGTTATTGCAAGAATTTTCCAGCTGGTTCCCTACATAGTATCTTTTTGTTGCTGTCGTTAACTCTGCATTTCTCCCTAGCTGCCTGAACAAATGGGATTATATCACTCTTTTGCTTTAAATCTTTCCACAATTCCCCATGAGTTTCAAGAGATGCTCTAGCTAGGTTCCCTGGGCCATGAGCTCTTCATTGTCTAGCCTCTGTCCTTGTCTCCAGCCTCACTTTCTGACATTCCTTGCCACAAATATGTGCCACAAAAACACACCCCGCTTGTGTCTACACACACACACACACACACACACACACACACACACACTCTTCACTTTTTCGTGCCTTTTTTTCTGGTCCCACTCTCTGAACAGACAACCAGTCACCACCCATCTTTTGGGATTCAATTCAAGGTTAATTCCTCCAGGATGCATGAACTTTCTTTCCGCCCCCCGCCACCTCCCGCCACGCCCCTGTCTCCCTGTGCCATCACAATGCAGGCATCTCTCATGCATTAGTATTACCAATTTATGTCTTTCTCTCCCATTAGAAAGTAAACATTTAGGGGCTGAAACTATGTGTTCATCTATTTTACCCACAGCATCTGTGACTCAAGAAATGCTTAATACATGTTTGTTAAATATTTGCATTTGTGGGAAATATGGTATTCATTATTTAGGCAAGTGTGTGTGATAACAACCATAATTGTTTCAATTATGTCAGTTTCAAAACATATCTGCAAATTCTTTGACATCCATTGTAGAGAGGTGTGTTGTATGCCGCCTCTTCTTGAAACTGGGCATCGTTTGATCACTGCTGCTACCAACAGAGGAGAGCAGAAGTGATGTATGAGCCTCACAGGGCTAGCTGACCAAAGGTGCTGCAACCTCTGCCTTGCTAGCTGGTGTGCCTGTTCTTAAAGTCTTGATTGGCCACGTAAGCCGTTTGTCAGCCCTGAGGCTACCTTGCTGTTGGGAAGCTCAGTCTGGACCATGTGGAGTCCATATGGCTGGATTCTGAGACTACAGGAAGAAAGAAAAAGATGATCAGTCTCCAACTGTCCCAGTGCTTCCTCCCATCACCCCTGTTCCAGCTACAGTTGCTCTCTGTCTCCAAATGTATTAGAGATTCCAAGCCACAACTGCTTGGCTGCTTCTTTCTAAAATTTCTCACCTACAGAAAGGATGAGAGATAAAATTATTATTACTATTTTAAGCCACGGAAAATGATTTGTTATACAACAAAAGAAAACTGGAACATTTATTTTAGAGAGTAATTAAAGATAATGGGTTATAAACTTAGAATTAAAGTCTTTTTAAATTAAATAATATTTCAGCTGGGCACAGTGGCTCACGCCTGCAATACCAGCACTTTGGGAGGCCAAGGTGGGTGGATCACCTGAGGTCAGGAGCTCGAGACCAGCCTGTCCAACATGGCGAAACCCCATCTCTACTAAAAACACAAAAATTAGCCAGGTGTGGTGGTGCATGCCTGTAATCCCAGCTACTCGGGAGGCTGAGACAGGAGAATTGTTTGAACCCGGGAGGCAGAAGTTGCAGTGAGCTGAGATCACGCCACTGCACTGCATCTTGGGTGACAGAACAAGACTTCGTCTCAAAAAAAAAAAAGAAAATTAATACATTAAATAATATTTAATAATTAAATTAAACATTTTTATTTTTAAGTACCACATCTCGGTGTACACAAATACTACTTCAAGAGAAATGAAAATACTATATACCAATAGCACAATGTTCTAAAATTCTGGCAATCAAATTCTTTAGTAGGAGGTGATATTTAACCATTATTTTTACTTTTTTATTTCTGGAAAAGGATATGCTATATCATCTTTTGGGTAATTTGAGTTTCTTCTGTTACTACCAGTCTGTGGCAATAGGGAATAAAGAAAAGTCTGTAGTCATACCTTCCTAACGTCAAGTTTCTGGCTGTGACCCACTAAAAAACTTAGTACAGCCCACAATGGTCTGAGGAGAAATATCTTCATAGCAAACAGATCTCTGGACACTGAGAAAAGCAGAGCAAGACCATAACCCAAGACAAATTTGGTGACCCAGAATCCGTGGGACACATTAGCAAGCTACTCACCAAGTTCAATGATGACCAGCTTGTTCCTCAGAATCCTAGAAGATAAGAGCTAGGCTAGAAGACAGAGATTCAATTCAAGAGTAATTTAGTAGTCACCAGAGCTTAAAGAAAATGCATATGCATGACTTTATAAATCATGGAGTCCTTGGAGACTGTCTAAAACAAAGCCAATTTTAGGGTTTTCCTCCTCCTCCTTGATAGAATAATTCTCCAGAAATTCCTACCTGCCTGACTGCAGTCTTAATTCACAAGTATTCGTATACAAAGCTGAAATTTGTTACTATATTAATACTCCTGATTCTTGGTATTCAAGTCTACCAGATGCTACATGTAGCAAAGGCAGAGCAGAAAATTCTAGAGAAAAACACGGTAATAATAGGAGATGCAAAAGAGACAGGTATGAATGCTGAGGAAAGAAACAGAAATAATAAAAAGTAGACACTGGACTTTCACTAGAGTTAGATGGGTTGAAGCCGACGTTAATGCTTCTACTAACATATGATGCTGCATGAAAATTATGCCAAGAACAAACGAGGAACTAAATTTGAAGAAAAAAGCAATGAAAAAGTGGGGTTGGGAAACCAGGGCTAAAGCTGAACGTGTCCCCTGGCATGTGAAATGGGGATTACAATCCATTTTAGCTGAGTTCAAGGAAATGTAGACACTCTTAAGTTTTATTCCAAGAAATCATTCAGTTTAGAAAATCCTTTTTCTCAATGTTGACAAGCTCAGGTAAGATGATGGCCCGTAACATCAGGGCAATGCCAGACAATGAAAATCACAATGGGAAGTGTTGGTGGAAAGACAGTGGATGTGGGAGGGTCCACGCCAGGCTCTGAGTTATAGGATTGGACTTTCCCAGAGACACAGAAGGGAGGGGGCAATAGAGGAGAAATAGCTGGCTCCAAATGACCTGGGCCTCTGCTTGGGGGTTCTGCTATGAATTTTGTTAAGAGTTTTGCTGCTCTTAATTTAAGGTATAAAAATGTAAGATAGAAAGAAATGCAAATCTATTAAACCTCTTGACTTAGTAAAGCAAGAGTAACTCACAGTCGGCTGGGTTTAACCTCTTGGCTTCCAAAGAGGGTCAGGCAAGTTTTGGATGCTTTATTGCCCAGCTTGCTTTCTGAACCTCTTTCTTCTTACTCCTTTCAGAAATTATTCTCCAACCCCATGTGGTTGTGGTTGAGTTTCTCAGACTATTTTCTACTCCCCTACAAGGGTAGGCCCCAACTGCAATAATTGCTTTATAGAAAGACAAGTAATTCATGTAGAGGGAAATTTCTGGGATTGATCCATAAATGTCAGGAGCAAGACTTCCAATTCTTGCTAGAGTGGCTAATCTAGGAGGATGTGAGCTTGTGGTTGTTGCTTTGTCTGCCAGGCGTAGACAGCTTGCATGAGGAATGGAGCCAAACAAAGCCAAAGAATGGAGACAGTGGTTTAATGTCTATGCTCAAGGCCCTGGAGGCAGCTCTCTTTAAGATATTTAAGATCTTGCTCCAGGCCTCACAGGTATTGAGCCAATAAAATTCACTTTTTTCTTTTAATTTGGGCTAGTTTAAATTTTGATCACTTGTAAGTGGAAAAAAAGAATTCTTACTACTTCAAATGTTTATTGCAGGAAGCCAGAGAGGAGTGGGTGCCAACCAGGGGCCTGACAACTGGGCCATTTAGGGCTGAGCTAAGCACCCAACATTTCTCACATGTGGTATTCATGTCAGGGACCTGTTATGTTGCTGCTTGGTTCAATCATGCTCTTAATGATGGACCTGGGTCTCAAAAAATAAAACAATAAAACATGGCCTTCTAAGAAGATATAAACATATTAGGCCTGTGTTCCTAGAGGGCAAATTGCCATTTTAGTCACCATTGCATCACACAACCCAGCCTAGTGTCTGTCCCATAAGGACTGTTCATGGTTGAATTTAAATGTATATGTACTCTATTTTAGAAATATTGTCATCATAGATAGTTAAACATAAGTCAAATGTTGATGTTTGATAGACAACTTTTTTTTTTTTTTGAGATGGAGTCTCGCTCCATTGCCCAGGCTGGAGTGCAGTGGTGTGATCTCTGCTCACTGCAAGCTCAGCCTCCTGGGTTCACGCCATTCTCCTGCATCAGCCTCCCAAGTAGCTGGGACTATAGGCGCCCGCCATCATGCCCTGCTAATTTTTTGTATTTTTAGTAGCGACGGGGTTTCACTGTGTTAGCCAGGATGGTCTCGATCTCCTGACCTCATGATCTGCCTGCCTCGGCCTCCTAAAGTGCTGGGATTACAGGTGTGAGCCACCGCGCCCAGCCGGTAGACAACATTTTAACTATGCAGTTCATTTCATTAGTTAGGGATGATATATAAATAGTTCATGAGTGTCTGGATGACAACACTTCTTATTCCAGCTCTTGGAAAAAATTAATCCACCCAAACTTCTTGAAAGTATATGATTAACAAAATCAACAGGTATTTACATCCAGCTGTGGTTCTTTTTTCTCTACCTAACTTATTTAATGTAAAATGGCCATTTATTTATATAATATTACCATATAATATCCTTTCAAAGATGACAGTAATATAATAAAAAAGATGAGCATAACATAAAATATTTGCCCAAGATTATGTACTTATATGTAGGCAATATAGCAAGATACATTTTAAAATATTTTAAAATGGTTCTGTTAAATGATCTCTTGAAACATTTTCTATTCATAATATTGGCAGAGGTAGTGAGAACTCTAAAACTCTTGGATAGGCTTTTGCTATATTGTGCTAAAATAATTCTACAAACCTTAGAAAGGAATTGGAAGAACTAGACAGAGCGTTGAGTCCAATAAAAATTAAATATTGAAACAGTCATCTTAGTTGTATTTACTAGAAAAAATTATATATGGTAGCATTTAGAACCCTGTGGGGAAGCCTAGCATTCAATATTTTTAAGAAAATATAATTTTTAGCAAAAAGTCATTTATCAAAGTTGGTTTTAAAGGAACAATACCTAGCACTTTGGGAAGTCAAGGCGAGGATCACTTAAGCTCAGGAGTTCAAGACCAGCCTTGGCACGATGGCGAGATCCCATCTTTCTCGCCTGTACTCCCAACTGCTAGGGAGGCTAATATGGGAGGATTTCTTAAGCCCTGGAGTTCGAGGCTGCGGTGAGCTGTGATCGAGTCACTGCACTTCAGCTTGGGCAACAGAATGAGACGCCATCTTTAAGAAAGAATTTTTTTAAAAAAAAGAATAATAAAAGCATATTTGTATCCGTGTTCTAATTGTAGGCCCCTGCAACATTTTTTTTCTTACATATTTGGCCACATAGTCTTCTCACTCAATTTATTATTCTGTCAAGTAAATTTCTGTGATTCTTAAAGCTATATTGGGTAATTGTTTCTGGTTTTATGATTCATAAAAATGAGTTCATTGAGAATTAAAGAAGTGGAGATTCATTTGTACTTCATTTCCTATATGATGACATAACTATAAAAGCTGTACGATTAAACAAGTTATTAGATATGCGTGGTTCTCTTTATTATACAAAGCCCTTTCACATATTTTCAGCTTGTCTCTCTTCCAGCCCTGCCTAAAGGGGAATTGTTTCTATTTTGTAAACAAGGTAACTAAAGTTAAATGAATAATTACCCCCTGCTCCTTATCCATACTTTAAAGGAAAATTTAATGTGTTTTAAATGAACAAGTAGCATTATTTATTCCATAAAAACAGTAAGCTGACTACCGCAGCGCATATGAAAATGAACAAAACCCATTGTCTGGTTTCATGGAGCTTGCACTCTAAAAGGAGAGGCATGATGAAATATATTGACAGAAAACTGTGTTTTTAAAAAAAGCAAGCTCAGAGTTTTGGAGTTGAGCAAAATCTCATCTGTTTGAAAGTTTCGTAAAAATATATTATATTTGAAGTGGGACTTTCAAAATAGGTCACAGTGTTTTCCCTAATAAAAAAAGAAAAGTACAAAGGATAATGCCCTTTTGTCCAGTATGAAATTTTGTCTCATGAGGAGAATAAGGGAAGTGGATGAGTTCATCAGTGAGTTACTCGTCAGAGACAAAGAAGCGACTGCATTGAAATGCTAAGTCTAATTCTGGGTTCGTACTCCAAGGAGCAGCTAAGGGAGCAAATCAGGCATGTGGAGGGCTGGGAGGTATCAGAGTGAAGCTCTAATCTTTTCACCATTAGCTCCTTCAACTGAGTCATTTTTACATACATGATGTCAATATTCTAGAACCAAGTCCTTCTATTCTAAATCCAGCTTCAGCAACAAATTGAGAGACCTCTGATAACATTCAGAAATACTTGGTCTTTCACCAGAACCCATGGTTAGTTTTCTTTAGCATCAAGTGTATCTCTAAATAAAATGTTATCACACACACAGGTAAACAGAGAATACTACACTTTATATTGACAACTCTTCTTCTTATTGGAGATGACAGACATTGTGTTAGTCTTCCTTGGAATATTCTGTTCGATTCAGCTTTAGAAGGCAATGGAATTCTAGGGAGTTGCCTGCCTTCTCCGTCTTCATCTCTTAAAAACATATTGAAATCCAGAACCTAGGTCTCAGTTTCTTCCTTTGAATGAATCGCTCTTTCTCATATATTACATGACACCTGTCAGTGGTCTCAGTTCGGCTTATTAGAAATGGAGCACACATGAACACGTATGTTTATTGCGGCACTATTCACAATAGCAAAGGCTTGGAACCAACCCAAATGTCCAACAACGATAGACTGGATTAAGAAAATGTGGCACATATACACCATGGAATACTATGCAGCCATAAAAAATGATGAGTTCATGTCCTTTGTAGGGACATGGATGAAACTGGAAAACATCATTCTCAGTAAACTACCGCAAGGACAAAAAACCAAACACCGCATGTTCTCACTCATAGGTGAGAATTGAACAATGAGAACTCATGGACACAGGAAGGGGAACATCACACTCGGGTGACTGTTGTGGGGTGGGGGGAGGGGGGAGGGACAGCATTAGGAGATATACCTAATGCTAAATGACGAGTTAATGGGTGCAGCACACCAACATGGCACATGGATACATATGTAACAAACCTGCACATTGTGCACATGTACCCTAAAACTTACAGTATAATAATAAAAAATAAAAAAAATAAAAAAATAGAAATGGAGCTTATGAAGTCAAGGTCATAGGTTCACTGTTATCAGAAGCCAGTTAGCTCATCCTTGCTTCATCACTGATGTCTGAACCCACCATTTGGTAGTCTTTTTACAAAAATCAGAGGTGAACTTGATATAACAAATGTGACTGTCCATGCACATCATTGCACCTATAGACAGATACACAAAGCTAGAAGTCGTACTCAGTAATAATGCACTGATTACAAATTTAGGGTAAAGGAGAGCATGGTTTGACTCCCACCATTAAATGACATGTAACCTTGGATGAATTAGATTTTAAATCTTATGAAGTAACAAATGTCACCTTGTTTCTACTCATCTGCAGGGATACTTCAAACTCAAATTTGCAAAACCACACTCATTCCCTTCTTAGCGCTTGAAGTCTTATTTTATTCTTAAATTTCCTGGATTGGTGGCCAGGACCACTCTCAATCCTGTTACTGAAGTCAGAAATCTAAGAATTTTTCTAGCTTCTTCCTCTTGTCTTTTCATTTATTAAAAAATAACACAAAACATTGGTCTCCTAAAGTATTTCATATACCACCCAGTCTCATCTCAACTCACTCTTCCTTATTCCTGGTCTCTTCTATTTCTTACTTGAATTACTGGAACAAACACCTAACTGTGCTCTTGCCTCTCTAGACTCATTCCCCTTCTTTCTAGTCCTATCTACAGACTTCCTTCAATGACCACAGAGTGATGTCTGTTAAATGCGTATCTGATTATGCAACTTTTAGGCTTAATATTTTTCAATATTCTGCAAGGCCTTAAAGGTTGCAATTCGAACTTCTCGTCTGACTTCTAATAGCCTCATAGTTCACATCAAACTCTGCCTCTTGCCATGTTTTTCTTTCTCTAGTACTTTTTTTTTTTTTGCCGTTGCCTCTGGTCTTCCCTCTATATGGAAAGTTCTTCTCCCGTTGAGCACCAGGGAAACTGCTACTCACCCAAAGTCAAAGTTTAGATGGCTCCTCATGTGCAAGATTATCTACAATTCAGTGGGTCAACTCAGGTTTTTTTCCCGCAAGACCTCTCCACACCTTAGAACATTTTCCATTGTATTTTAATTGTTTCTTCTATTTCTTTGCAACACATTCTAAGATCATTACAAATAGAAATTGCAACTTGATCTTTCTATTTCCCCTATACTTATCATAGTGACTGGCACAGAATGACACCTAATAGATATTTACAGAAAAAAAGTGTGAATTTTTTTATTATTATTGAGATGGAGTCTTGCTGTGTTGCTCAGGCTGGAGTGCAGTGGCTCAATCTCAGCTCACTGCAGCCTCCGCCTCCTGGGTTCAAGGATTCTCCTGCCTCAGCCTCACGAATAGATGGGATTACAGGCATGCACCACCACACCAGACTAATTTTTGTATTTTTAGCAGAGATGGGGTTTCACCACTTTGGCCAGGCTGTTCTCGACCTCCTGACCTCAGGTGATCTGCCTGCCTCAGTCTGCCAAAATGCTGGGATTACAGGCCTGAGCCACCACACCCAGCTAAAATGTGAATTCTAATTGGAAAGAACTGTAGTCTGCTAAGCACCTGGTAGTTTATATGTTTCAGTTTTGAGAGCAAGAGAGGGTTAATTGTCCATCAAGGACAATCCAGAGCTGTAGGGACATGAAGGGTAAAGATGATCTGGGTGCTGACTGGGAGAAAGGCTAAATTAGGAACCTCAAAATCAGGAGGAGGATGGCTCAGAAAACATGGATGTCTCACTGACATTTTTACCTTGCTTCCTGCAGAGTTCTGTGCGGTGTGATCATTTGCTAATGCTCCCCAGCTCTTCGGTCATGATTATTAAAATAAAGCAGGTGGCCGGGCGCGGTGGCTCACGCTTGTAATCCCAGCACTTTGGGAGGCCGAGGCGGGCGAATCACGAGGTCAAGAAATCGAGACCACGGTGAAACCCCGTCTCTACTAAAAATACAAAAAATTAGCCGGGCGTGGTGGCGGGCGCCTGTAGTCCCAGCTACTCAGAGAGGCTGAGGCAGGAGAATGGCGTGAACCCCGGAGGCGGAGCTTGCAGTGAGCCGAGATTGCGCCACTGCACTCCAGCCTGGGCGACAGAGCGAGACTCCGTCTCAAAAAATAAATAAATAAATAAATAAATAAAATACAGCAGGTTTGCGTACACAGGTGTGTGTGTGTGTGTTTGTGTTTGTGTAAGAGAGAAAGAGAGGAGACAGGGAGTGAGAGCAAGGGTACACATGAGAGAGAGACAGAATGAGACAATCTCCTGTTTACCTTTGAAAACAGGTGGGGCTTTGTTTCATGTCTGGGTAGGTGTGCTACGTACAGCATCACCTAAGTGCATAGGTGCATCATTTTACACTCAGATACCCAAGCAGCAGAGGAAACCATGTGAACTCCTTGAGAAATCTTGAGCATAGGCTTTGAAATAAATGGTTTGAATCAGTCTTAGTAGTGAAGAGTAAGGAAGCTCCCCATCTAGCCACTGAGGGACAGTAGGAAGCCTGATGCAGTTTTGTGTTCTAATAAACACAACTTCCTACCTTGCTCTAACTTTTAATCTCCAAAGTCTGAAACATGCCCTCTTGATGAATTAGGGAGGTTCATCCACCCTTTCTATTTTCTGGTTCGTTGACCACTATTCTGTGGGTCTGAATATCCAACTATTTCTACCTGGACCAATAAAGTGATCACCAGAAACATATTCCTTGATGGATGAAGTCATTTCCTGGTGCATTCCTGCAGTGTAAATAATTCAGTAGTCTTGTCTCTCATAGAAAGTCAGTCCTGAGCTCCTCCATCCTTTAGAATTGTGGTTTTGGCATGCATGCATCACAGTGCACTCCTTCTCATTGCCTTAGACATTAGCTTTTTAGAGTTTTGTTCGTGAAGCTTCCCAGGTTTTCATTAGCTCGTGCGACTTGTTGCACTATACTCCTATCAGGATTCTCGGGAGCTTTATTATCCATTAGATTACTTCACTGCATGGGCCAGGCACCTTCCTAATTAGGCTGAAAGAAACTAAAAGCATTGCACTCCTGGGCATAGCTTGGGCAGCATCATCAGATCAGAGGGTGTTGTAAGCTGGAAGATGGCCATTAATGAGCTCCAAAGTGCCAGAGCTCTGCCAGTTTCAACTGATTCTCAGCAAACTTCTTTTCCTTTTGGGGTGTAAGATTAAAAAAAAAAAAAAAGATAAAGTTTAACCATGCATCATTCACCTGAGTTTACTGTAATTACCTATCCCCAGACCCTTGTGTTCACTTCTTCAAGGAAAGGAACATGGTGATTTTGCTGTTTATTTATAAGACATTTTGTAACCATTATTGCAAAATCATTTTGTTCTGTTCTCATTTAACTTTCAGAAAGTTCACAAATTCAATTTATTATTTTCTACTGACATTAATCTCTTTGCCAGCTGCCCTGCCCTCCTTTCTCTTCTCAAAAACAGTCACAGGGCCCCAAGATATACCATGGAGTTACTTCACGGTCGTAATTAGTATTTCTTCACCCGGTCACTGACTGATAAGAACAAAACTCCCTTTAATCTAGGCCACCCTCTTGCAATTCTCCCAACACTGGTTCCCTTAAGGGCTCATAAACTTTGATATAAGAAGCCAATCAATCATTTTTTTCTCCCACACCCCCTTTTTCCAATATTTTCATGTGAAGTAGATGCATTTTTAAGTATAAATTTTTATTTTAATAAATGTTTATAAATTTGCTGAGAGATACTCCTAATATCAGTGACCCTGCATCTCTGGAAGACCAGGCATTTCCCACTACAATTCTGTTCCAATGTCCTCATCAACACTTCATAGTGTCTTACGTAGGGCTATTTTTCTTTACCAAGATTTTCTTATCTCACTGAGCTCTGGCTATCCCTCCCAAATCAGAACATCACAAACCTGCTTATTTTTAAAAATTACTTCTTTATTTTTAGCTTTTCCTGGGCTTACTGCATCCGCTTATCTATGTTACAAACAGATTCAGAACAATGGAAGTTTGAATAAATTGGGACACAGCATGTCAAGATGTCAGTTCTTCATAAACGTATGGATAAACTTAATATCATGACAAGTAAACTCTGAAAAATGATGTCTTTTGAGCAGGGACACACTTGCTCTGGAGATTCTAGCAAAGAATTCGTTCTTGCCCTTTCCATCTTTTGTCGGCTGCCGACATTGCTTGGCTTGTGGCTACATCACTCCAGTCTCTGCCTCTGTGTCCCACTGCCTTCTCCTCTTCTGTCTGAAGTCAAGTCTCCCTCCACCTCCCTCTTGTAAGGAAGCTTGTGATTATTTTAGGGAGCACATGTATAATGCAGGATAATCTTCTCATCTCAAGATTGTTGACTTAATCACACCTGTAAAGACCATTTTTCCACAGAAGGTGACAGTGACAGATTCTAGGAATTAGGACATATGTACCTTTAGGGTGAGGAGCATTTTTTACCCTGCCCTACTGGCTCACGCATATTCTGCCAGTAGGAATGTAGTTGGGACAACATCAGGAAACAAGTTGTCAATGTGCATCACAAACCTGAAATGACCACACACTGTAGTACCACTACAATGATAATAGTAAGTCATTGATGGGAATCATTACATTTATGAAAACTGTATCAAAATTATTGTAAAAATAGTTACTCTAAATATTTAACAATGAATAAAAATGTCAACAAATAAAATGAAGTCCTGTCATTGTTTTAAATTGTTATGAGAAATGTATAATTGAATAGAGTTCATGAGAAAATATTAAAGGAAAAAACAATAAACCAATAAATGTATTATACATGGTTACTATAACTATATTTATTTTTATGCCATTTTCATATTGTTAATATGTTTATGGACACATAAATACAAATTATCCACAGAAGTCTGTAGGTAATTTTATGCTTTAATAGTTCCAGAAGAATAGGTACTACAGATGGTTTTACATTTTTAAATGACTATTTAAATTTATTTTACTTTTTGTAGTTTTGTGAATTTTGAATTACACATTTGTTGTTGCTTTTGTTAGGCAAGCAGTCTTTGTATTTTTCCAGGAATTGTCCACTTCGTCTAAATTATAATATTTTTGGTAATTTTTCTAATACCCTCTTATTTTTTAGCAAATGTTTAATTTTAGAATAGTTTCAGATTTACAGATAAATTGCAAAACGAATACAGAGAATTCTGAATACTCTACAACCAGTGTCCCATATTAGAAACTTTAATTAGTATGGTATATTTTGTTACCACTGACGAAGCAATATTGATACATTGTTATTACTTAGGGTCCATAATGTATTTAGATTTCCTCATTTTTTCCCTAATTTCCTTTTTTCTTTTCCAGGATCCCATCCAACCATATCACTGAAGTAGTGTTTGTCAGGTTTCTCCACTGTAAGGTTACTACCTGCCCCTCTTTCCTTTCCTTACCTCTCTCTTTGGAAGATATCACTATAGACAGCCCACACTTATGGGAGGAGAAGTTTATGCTCCACTTCCTTGAGGGGTGACTATCCACATAAATTAATTGAAATTCTTTTGCATGATAGATATTTATTTTATACTTTGGATATGATATTCATTTTCTTGCTCAAAGTTGTTTATCTTTGGCCATTGGGAGCACTGCAATTGGCTTCTGTGTCTCTTTGACACGCCCCTGACCCCACTCCATCACGGGGTTTTATTTTAGTACATCACTATCTCCCGGTACTACAAGAAGCTCCAAGCTTATCTTGTATATTCCTTATTCCTGCCTTAGAAACAGTCATTTCATTTCTACCTTGATCCCTGGTTCTTTTTATTGGATAGTAATATTAGATGCCGATCTGAACACTGGGTGTTCTTGTTGTTACTGGGGCAAATAACATATCTATATATATAAAATAACATATATAATAACATAATAACATATATATATAAAATAACATATATAATAACATATATATAATAAAACATATATATACAAATTATATATATATATTTTTGAGACAGTGTCTCTCTCTGTCACCCAGGCTGGAGTGCAGTGGCACGATCTTGGCTCACTGCAAGCTCTGCCTCCCAGGTTCATGCCATTCTCCTGCCTCAGCCTCCCGAGTAGCTGGGACTACAGGCGCCCGCCACCACGCCCAGCTAATTTTTTTGCTTGTATTTTTAGTAGAGATGGGGTTTCACCGTGTTAGCCAGGATGGTCTCGATCTCCTGACCTGATGATCCGCCCGTCTCGGCCTCCCAAAGTGCTGGGATTACAGGCATGAGCCACCGTGCCCGGCCGCAAATAACATATTTTTAATTTTAATTTTTTTACTTCAATTAATATTTGCTCTCCTTAATTAGAGGAACTGAAAACATACACTGAAGCTTATCATTTTATATTCACCAAATTAATAATCTAAAGAGATTTAAATAACCATACTTTTAAGTAATGCTTTTGTTAATTTGTAGCATTTACATATATGAGAATATTAAAACTTAAAATTGTACTAAGCCTTTTGAGACACACTGTTTATACAAATATTTATTTAACAATAATACTTTTTTATTATCCTCTGTATTTTTTCAAACTTTCTATTCAATGCAGGTATTCTAAAATTCTCATCGCTTTTCAGCCTTTTGGCTAAGATCAAGTGTAAAATTCTCATTAGTTCCTTTTATTAATAAAAATTAACAGTTCAGAAAATATGTGTTATGCCAAGAGTCACTAAAAATAATTATAATGCTACTTAATAAATATTAATTGAGTCTTTTCTAAAAGAAAGACACCATAATAATAGATGTTAATGGTAAAATTGAAGTCTAAAATATGATGCTTCTGCAAGCAATTTATAATCTATTAGATAAAACACATTTATTCAACTAACTATAAAAAATCATGTGATAAATATTAACCAAAAAGAAGAACATAAAGCTTAATTCTAGTGAAGGAGAGCATAATGAATTCTGACTTGAACCTCAACCAATTTCCTGGAAAGGGTGGCATTTATTTTGTCCCTAAAGACTGAGTAAGATTTTGACAGCCAGGGTAAGGGCATTTCAAAAGAGTATGAAGCAGAAATAATGAAATAGAAAAGGTCAGAGACAGAAAGCTGTCCATTTTGACAAAGACAAAGAATGAATGGGAATATTTATTAGAAGTCTGGGGCTTGAGGCTGCCATTCTTCTATTCCTTTACTTTCTTAATAAACTTGCTTTCACTTTGCAAAAAACAAAGAAGTCTGGGGTTTGAAAAGTAGATTGGGAAAAGATCCTTTCAAAGAATCAGCTTTTCTTTCATTATTATTTTATTTTTCCATAAGTTATTGGGGGACAGGTGGTATTTGGTTACATGAGTAAGTTACTTAGTGGTGATCTGTGAGATCCTGGTGCACCCATCACCTGAGCAGGATACACTACACCATATTTGTTGCCTTTTATCCCTCGTCCCCCTCCCACTCTTTCCCCAAGTCCCCAGAGTCCATTGTGTTATTCTTATGCCTTTGCATCCTCATAGCTTGGCTCCCACATATCAGTGAGAACATGCGATATTGAGTTTTCCATTCCTGAGTTACTTCACTTAGAATAATAGTCTCCAATGTCATCCAGGTCATTGCAAATGCTGTTAATTCATTCCTTTTTATGGCTGAGTAGTATTCCATCATAGATGATAGATGATAGATAGATAGATAGATAGATAGATAGATAGATAGATAATAGATAGATAGATAGATAGATACATAGGGATATAGATATATCACTGTTTATTTATCCACTCTTTGATTGACGGGCATTTGAGTTGGTTCCATGATTTTGCAATTGTGAATTGTGCGACTATAAACATGCGTGTGCAAGTATCTTTTTCAAATAATGACTTCTTTTTCTCTCAGTAGATACCCAGTAGTGGGATTCCTGGATCAAATGGTAACTCTAATTTTAGTTATTTAAGGAATCTCCACACTGTTTTCCACGGTGGCTGTACTAATTTACATTCCCACCAGCAGTGTAGAAGTTTTCCCTGTTCACTGCATCCACACCAACATCTACTGTATTTTTTATTTTTTGATTATGGCCATTCTTGCAGGAATAAGGTGGCATCACATTGTGGTTTTGATTTGCATTTCCCTGATCATTAGTGATGTTCAGCATTTTTTCATATGTTTGTTGGCCATTTGTATTCTACAATGAACTCAAATCAGTAAGAAAAAAACAAATAATCCCGTCAAAACGTGGGCTAAGGCTATGAATAGACAATTCTCAAAATCTGCTTTTCTAATATCTGTTCAGTCAACAGGGGTGGAAAGGAGGACAGGACATGAGATATTAATAAGGGCTATCTGCCTGCACACTGTGCTGAAGTTTTTGTTTTTTTAATGCATGTACTCATTTAATCTTTATGATCTATCAGATAGGTCATAAAGATATAAACAATAACTACTGTTATTCCTGGCTTTCAAAAGATGAACTGAGGCATCAAAAAGTGAAATAATCCAATTGATCAAGGGAGATAAAAGGAAGGAGGTAGAAGATGACTCCAAGATGAATAGTCTCATTTTTTTGGATGAAATTTGATGCCTTTAATGCAAGGAGGAAGGGAAATTTTGGTGGAGTAAAAAATATATATATTAAAAATCATCGAATTAGGCTGAGACAGGTGGATCACCTGAGGTCAGGAGTTTGAGACCAGCTTGGCCAACATGGTGAAACCCTGTCTCTAGTAAAAATACAAAAATTAGCTGGGCGTGGTGGCGCATACCTGTAGTCCCAGCAACTTGGGAGGCTGAGGCAGGAGAATTGCTTGAACCCAGGAGATGGAGGTTGCAGTGAGCCGAGATCTGGCCACTGCACTCCAGCCTGGGTGGTGAGTGACAGAATGCAACTCACCTTAAAAAAAAAAAAAAAAAAAAAAAATCATTGAGTTATTGCTTAACTTGAAGCACCAGGAAGTAGGAAATTTGAAAACCAAAGTCATTAGCATAGAGCAGGTCATGGACATGATTGAGGTCTCACTGGTAGAGAGTGTAGATTAGAGAGAAAGGGGGTCTGGGAATCTCAAAGACAAGAGGAGAACAATAATAACAAATACTGTTATAGAATGTCTACTATGTATCATGCATATGGTATATAGACTCACCTCAAATAAAGACTTTAAATTAACACCTATTTAATTGTTTAGTCTAAATCTGCCTCCTAATATATTTTAAGTCTAGCCTAAAGATTTCTCCATACACAGAAAACTATAAAGGTAACCTAACTGGATGTGTAAACGTTCTGTAATTTATTCTCCTACCAACCACAAAGTTTCAGCCAGTTGCAGGCAGGCAACGGCAACGGTTCAAACTGTGTTCAAATAAGGCAAATGCTGAGCTGTAACTAATCCAGCTGTTTCTGTACCTCACTTCCATGTTCTGTGCACCACTTTCCTTCTTCTGTCTATAAATCTACTTAGACCACGTGGCAGCAGCAAAGTCTCTCTGAGCCTATTCTGGTTTAGGAACTGCCCAATTCATGAATTGTGCTTTTGGCTTTGTTAAATTCTGTTAAATGTAATTTGTCTAATGTTCTTTTTTAACACAATATTTTCACCTTAAGAGAAAGATTATATCACTTTTCAGACCTTTAAAAAAAAATAGGCTTGGAGCAGTGGTGCATGCCTATAATCCCAGCACTTTGGGAGGCTGAGGCAAGTGGATCACCTGAGGTCAGGAGATCGAGACCAGCCTGGCCAACATGGTGAAACTCTGTCTCTACTAAAAATACAAAACATTAGCTGGGGGTGGTGGCGGACAACTATAATCCCAGCTACTTGGGAGGCTGAGGCAGGAGGATCTCTTGAACCCAGGAGGTGGAGGTTGCAGTGAGCAGAGATCACACCATTGCACTCCAGCTTGGGCAACGAGAGTGAAACTCCGTCTAAAAAAATAAAATAAAATAATAATAACAACAGCCATACCCTCTAAATAAATGGTAGTGACAAGTAATACTTCTAATGTTTCAGTTTTGGGCAAAAACACATTTACTAATTTACCTTACACAATAGTTTCTAGAATGAAAAACTGTAAGAAACAACTTTGAATTGTCCACCAGTGTTTGGACAAATGTGTTGCTTGCAAATGTGCCCTGACAGTGAGGAGGACAGCTGCATCTTCTGGACTCTAAGGTATATTATATGATTGTATGATTTCTACTTCTTTCAAAGTGCTCTCTCATTCATCCTTTATTTTGCCCTAAGGATGTTTTTTATGCTCTTTCTTTTCAAGGGTAGTTTTAGTGCAACATAACCAAGAGCTTCACAAAGATTGAAAAGTAGATAGATAATACTGAAAGAAGAAAAAAAAGAGTATCACAAACTTTCATTATGTTATGTTATATACATAAACCTTATTTACTTTCAAATAGTGTATACGATGAATTTTGATTGCTTAACTGTTATATTTTTCTGTATATGAAAACTATTGGGAGCCTAAGGTTAGGATGGATTATGCCACAATTTTTTCATATAAAATACCACATTTTAAAAAATTCTATTTGTTGGCCAGGTGAACTGGCTCACGCCTGTAATCCCAGCACTTTGGGAGGCTGAGGTGGGTGGATGACCCGAGGTCAGGAGTTTGAGACCAGCCTGGCCAACAAGATGAAACCCTGACTCTACTAAAAATACAAAAATTAGCTGGGAATGGTGGTGCACACTTGTAATTCCAGCTGCTCAGGAGGCTGAGGCAGGAGAATTGCTTGAACCTGGGAGGTAGAGGTTGCAGTGAGCCGAGATTGTGCCACTGTACTCCAGCCCGGGGGGGGAGAGCAAAACTCCATCTCAAAAAAAAAAAAAATTATATTTGTCTTTTGTTTACTGGCTTTGCAATTAATGACAGAGCTTTCAGGTACAAATAAAAGCCATTAGGTGAGGGATAGGTGTACATTATCTTTTTTTTTTATAACAACTCCTGTCACAGGTTTAAAAGGTACAAAACTTAACCTTTATGTTCCAGCATCACGGGTTATTTCTCCAATTTCTCATGGGGGTTGATGAGCTTATACGCAAAGTGTAGGGTGGGGAGAGAGGGGTGAGGAGGCTATCCAGCTGCAATACACATCCACTGAATTGGGATCATCTATTTACTGATGTAGCCTGCTCAAGGTCTATGCTGGCTATTTCAGTGGCTGCCCTCAGCTGGACCTCGGCTCAGACCCACCACATGCCACATCCTGCAGGATGCACCTTTGGAAGGTCCCCTGGCTAACAGATGGATGTGACACAGCTCCCACCTGCTGCTCCCTGGAAATGACAGTCCACAGAGATGTCAGTCATACCCCTCATGACTACCAGTGATGACTGTTCACACCGCGTCTTAGGAAGTATGATCTTCCACGCAGGCTGTGAGAATCCAGGAAGGTCCGCTGACTTGCTTATTTGTTGTTGTGACTGGACCTCAAGTTCCTTGGCTCTCACTAAGTAAAAATTAGCTCCAGGACAAACCAATTTTCCTAGGCAAGGTTTAATAGGCTTGCGACTGGAGATGTGCCAGGGAGCAGCATACAGGGGAGGGGTCCTGATGCTCCTTCCCCAAAGGGCCCAGCTCTTGTCATCTTAAGGAAGTTGAGGCAGAAAAAGGAGTGATGTGCAAGCATGTTTGGGGGTTTTCTTAGAGCTTGTGCAATGAGACATTATGCCCTAACTGACATGGCATGATCTGAGAGTGGCAGATTAGCTCCGCCTTTGGCAGAGATTTTAGTATTGTAATAAGAAAATAAATTGGTGAAAGGTCAGTGCCAGAGTCCATCTTATCTTCAGCTGGCTGCGTCTGGTTCGGTTCTTATCAGGAACACCAGAGTCTCCCTTTAGCAACCTTGAAAGATGATCAAGTCCTTAAGGAATGCTAGAGTTCTGCTTCAGCAGCCTTGGAAGACACGACTTCAAGGAGATAAATGGTGAGGTTCTTCTTTTTATGGTTAGGAATTCAGCCTGGTCAGCTAAGTTAAGAGAGGCCTCCTTTCTGCTACATAACTTGGGTCAGCCTGTTAAGGGAGGCAAGAAAACATGGGATGGAACATGGCGGACATGTGAGGCCCATTGGAATCTTAGTGACCTTGTCTCTTGTCTGCCAGGACTGACTGAGTGTCTTCCCTGACCTGTCTCACATCAGAAAATTTCAGTGCCTGGAGCCCATGAGAAATCACACACCACTCTGCAATAGCAGGAAATTTGCATCTTGGGCTCACTGCTTATTTCTGCTGTGCTGCTCCAAGATGGCTCCAGGCAACTGCCCTGCCCACCAAGGCTAGTGGACTTCCAAGGGGACACTCTAGGAAGTGAGATCCAGCTCCTGTCTATGCTTAAATGTAAGCTCTCTGAAGGCAGGGTCTCTGTCTTCTTCTGCTCACCTGGACATCTCCAGAGTAGGTGTTTAGAAAAACAAAACAAAACAAAACAAAAAAAAACTCTTATTAATCACTGAATGTCATCTAGGAGTTGGTTAATGATACAAGAACGGTGTATGAAGACCCCATATTGACTTCCCTCTTGCCTTCCTCTTCAAAAGGACTTGACCCCCATTCCCTTCCACAAGGTCTGGTTCAAACTCTTCAAGCACTCTTTTAAACTGGTTCAAACTCTTCAAGCACTCTTTTAAACTGGTTCAAACTCTTCAAGCACTCTTTTAAATATGTTTTTATCTTATTCCGGGATAGTATTCTAAAGCTTAGAAGTCAAAAATTGAACATCTGCATTCGCAGGTTCTACTGTAACCACTTTCCTCAGCATGAATTAAGCCTTTTTATTATACCTGGGCTGTGGAACAGGGAAGGAGAATATTTGAGGTAACAATAAAAAATAACTATTCCACCATAGTGTTAACATCCCTATTTCATGGAAGATGATGCTAAGGTTCAGAAAGATTGAGTGCCTAACCAAAAACCATACAGCTTGTAAATGTTGGGGATGTTTCTAACACCTCTGCTGTTTTCAAAACCCATACGATGTCTCTTTTTGTGCCACTATAATATGCTATTGCACTGGCTGGGGAGCTGGGAAGGCACTGCTTCCTTCATTGCATTTCCTAATCATATTTCAGCTCAAATATTGTTTCCTCTGGAAACACTTATCTAATCCTCTTAACCAATCATTCTCAATCAGAGGTGATTTTGCTCCCCAGGGAACACTGGTAACATTTGCAGATAGTTTTAGTTTTCCATACTGGAAGGGATCATTAGGAAGGGGAGTCAGACACCCAACCAGCACCTACTAGTATGGCCAGGGGTGCTGCTAAACATTCTACAATGCACACTACAACCCCCACAGCAAAGAATGACAGAGTCTCAAATGTTCTTTTGTGCTGAAGTTGAGAAACTCTGCTCTCAACAATGCCGTCTCCCCCTGCTCTGTGCTATGACAGCAACAGCACCAGGTATTACCCTGTCATAGTGCTTATTAGAGTTTGTAACTCTGCATTTATTATACATTTAATTACATGTTCAAAATTTTCTTAGTACCTCACCATTCCCACTAAAGTGTAAGGTTGGTAGAGGGACCATATAATTTATTGCCCAAATCAGGACAGCTCTAAGGTGTTACTAATAAATACACTGGGACAACAGATATAAATGGGCTATGTCATCTGAGTCATAGAAGATTGCCAAGGTAGAGGGTAGTGTTGAAAGCCTGATGACAGTGCCTTAGTGTTAAATACAAGATGAAGAAGGGAAAGAAGCAGTGAGTAGAATCTACTCTTAAGTTTCATGTTGAAGAAAAGGAGATGGATAAAGTAAACCTGAAGAAAAAAAAGAGTAGCATGGATATGTAAACATAGGGGATGGGGAAACTAGCCCATTATCTAGTGGTGAGAAAGTTTCCATTAGAAAGGGAAATGTTGTGGTTGTATACAAAAGTAGAGGAAGAAATATCCTCCAAAAGAGGAGTGATGGAGGGGAGATCGGGGGCTTATTGGTGCCGTTCTTCAGAGACATGGGGATTGATGAGGAATAAAATAGAGCAGTTTCCCTCAAATGACTTTTATCTTCTCATTGAAATGAGAAGCAACAGTGTCTGTAACAAGGAAAGCAGGGGCTGTAGTGAACCAGACTATATTTTAAAGAGCTCCAGGAGGAAATATTCAAGAGGGTGTAAACGTATGTGAATAACAAGATGGCCAGAAAAGGCCAGCAGGTTGCCTAAACATAGGGAACTTGGAATTGTGAGAAAACCAAGCTGAGTAATGAATTTTCTTCTGGATAGTCAGTGGTTGTCTGAGTCTTTAACCACTCAATTCCTAACATCCACAGGCAGGTAGCCAAAAGAATAAGAATGACCAAAACAATAATGTTCTGGCACGGTCTGCCTGAATCTCAGCCTCTAACCCGAACTCATTCATCAGGTTACTCTTCAATCTCAGTGTATTAGTCCTTTCTCTGCTATAAATAAATACCTGAGACTGGGTAATTCATAAAGAAAAGAGGTTTAATTGGCTCATGGTTTTATAGGCTGTACAGGAAGCATGGCTTGGAAGATCTCAGAAAACTTACAATCATGGCAGAAGACAAAGAGGAAAGAGACACATCTTCATATGGTCAGAACCAGAGGAAGACAGAGAGCAAAGGGGGAGATGCTACACACTTTCAAAAACTAGATCTCGTGAGAACTCACTCGCTATCACCAGAATAGCAAGGGGGAAATCCATCCCCATGATCCAGTCACTTCCCACCAGGTCCCTCCCCAGACATTGGGGATTGCAATTTGAAATGAGATTTGGGTGGGGACACAGAACCAAACCATATCACTCAACTTCCATGCCTGTTCTCAGTGTTGTTTTCACAACTCTCCAAAATCCTCAGCTGCCAGTCACTTCCTTCCTTCCTTGGGCACATTTAAAGGGAGTCAGGGGACAGAGAGAACACTGACATAATTGATCACAATATCCAGAATAGAGAGGAAGAAATAGCATCACTCAGGAGAGGGGAGTAACCAAGAGAGTTGAAAGAATACCCGGGGAAACTTCATTGAATGTGAGGGATTGGGAAAGTCAGAGAGATGATGGTTCATGGTCAGATGTGGGAATTTCAGAGTTTGCATTGATAGCATGGACATATTTTTACACAATGACAAAATCCGAGATGTGGTCATTAGTGTGGGTTGGTGGAGTCAAGAAGAAGTCAAGGTTGTTAAAACTGTGTTTATCAAGGACAATAAAACAAAGGTATTGGTAATCAACAAAGATTCAGAGAATTTTTAAGAGTTCCTCACACTTACACAAAAATTGTCATAGAAGCTTTGAAATAGTCATTAAAAAAACTCATCCACATGTATATTAGGGGCAGAGGAAAGAGGGAGAGAGAGGAAGAGGAGGGGGAGAGACGGGGAAAGAGTGGGAGAGAGAATTATCGTATGGCAAAGAACAATCAGTATCATACTTTTCATACATTTGGTAACCTCTCTCTATGTTGCCTATTGTCATAGTATAAGCCGTATGTTGGAGTCTAAGGCAAAATCCCAGCCAAATTTGCAAAACTGATAATTTTATAATCCACTGGTCTAGTGATGAAAAACACTGTAAAAGAAGAAACTGATAAACCCAGAGAAGACCAGTAAAAGGTTTTATCTTGTTGGTCCCAAATAGGTGAAATCCTTATAAACTTAGTAGATTATTAAAGGCAGTCCTGTACAACTGATTGGTGACAAATATTTTAGCTCTTCTTCTTAGACAAAAAAAATACACAGAAAAGTCACTGGCTTTTTTCAAGTGAGAATAGCTACTCAAGAATCTGTTCTCTTATCTCTAACCAGAACAAGAATTCAACCTTTGAATTCTGGAGCTAGTCTTTGTTCCAGCTTTACGGCGAAATCTATCTGTCTCTCTCCCTACCCATCACTCACTGCTGTAGGGCTGTCTAAGATCTCAGATCACTAAGTAGACATCTAAGGCCAAATGACAGAGAAACTGTTTTATTGGTGTTTTATTGTTGTGGCCAAGTGAAAATACAGGAGATGGGGATGGTAGTTGTGTTTCTTTTCACTTTATTTCTTCCTTTTTCTTTTCTTTTAAATATGTTTTTCCTTGGTGTTTAATATTTTTAAACTTCTGTACTGTGAAAGTTGGATCCCATATCCATGCAGCATAAATATATGACCATGTTTAAACAGGGATCCTTTGAAAATTTATTTGCTATCTATCCACCTGGAGGGAGGACTCCAGAAATCTTGTGGGTGTGCACAGAAACTCTCCCTCCTTTCATTTGTGAATGCCTAAAACATGCCCAAACGAGCTAGAGTATGGAACTCAAATCTATAAGGATCTCCTAGGTACCATAGCAACACATCACAATAGTTTTTATACAATATATCATGTGCATGAGAATATTACTGTGAGACTCGTTTATGTGTAGATGGTTGATAAGATCAACTCCAGCTAACCTGATTATTACAGTATTATGGAGTTTCATGTCTACACAGCTGCCTTATCAACTTGAACGCATTTATTGCTCTGTTTGGGGTAAATATGCAATTACTCTGATAGCAATGATTTGCAGAGGTTAGAAACATGTTAAATTAAAAAGGCCTGAAATCATACCATGAATCCAACTTTTGAAATACTAAACCTGTGTTGAAATAGCTTCTCCTTTCTGGATTTCTCTCTTGAAATAACATTGATTATTAATGGCTGACTATTACAGCAATAGATATTTAGAGACAGAAAATAATCACATGGTATAAAGAATAAATTAAAAACCACCCTTAATTGTACCATAAAAATATAAATTAAAAATATATAATTTTACGCAGTTCATCTACTGGAAGATTATTTTTGTATATTATTTTCCTATATAACTTTTTATTATGAGCATTTTCCCTACATCCCATTTAATTAATGACACTTCATTTAATTGGGTTCTAAGGTTGGGTATTTAGTCTATTTCTAATTTTCTATATTATAAATAAGGTAATAATGAAATGTTTGTCTATGTTTGTATTAGTCCATTCTCACATTACTATAAAGAAATATCTGAGGCTAGGTAATTTATTTTAAAAAGTTTAATTGGCTCATAATTCTGTACAAGAAGCATGACAGTATCTGCTTCTGGGGAGGCCTCAGGGAGCTTTTACTCATTGCAGAAGGCAAAGTGGGAGCAGGTATCTTATGTGGCAGAAGCAGGAACAAGAGAGAGAACGGGGAGGTGCTACACACTTTTAAACAACCATATATCATAAGAACTCACTCACTATACAGTACCAATGGGGGATGGTGCTAAACCATTCATGAAAAACCGCCCCCACAATCCAGTCACCTCCCACCAGGCTCCACCTCCAACACTGAGGATTATAATTCTACATGAGATTTGGGTGGGGACACAGATCCAAGTCATATCAATGTTTTAACATATATGTCACATACAGTCTAGAATTGGAACTACTGAATCAACTGATGTAAACTATTTTAAACTTTAAACATATATTCCTTCCAGAAAGGTGGGCATACAAAGATTTGTATTTCCTTTCACTCACATGCCACTTGTTGCTATTATATAAGACTCTATGGTTTGATCTGCAATTAAAAAAATTATATTGTTTTGCAAATGTTTTATTACTAGTGTTGAATCTTTCTTGTTTATTGTACATTTACGTGTGTTATTTCATAAAAGATATGTGTTCTTTTCTCATTGTGATTAGATTTGGCCTTTAATTTTTTTTTTTTAATTTTGCTCTAAAAGAGCAAAGCTGGAGGCATCATGCTACCTGACTTTAAACTGCACTACAGGGCTACAGTAAACAAAACAGCTTGGTACTGGTACAAAACCAGATATACATAGACCAATGGAACAGAATAGAGAACCCAGAAATAAGACTGCACACCTACAACTATCTGATCTTTGATAATAAATGGTGCTGGGATAACTGGCTAGCCATATGCATAAGATTAAAATTGGACCCCTTTCTTATACCATACGCAAAAATTAACTAAAATTACGTTAAACACCTACATATGAAACCTAAAACTACAGAAACCCTGGAAGATGACCTAGGCAGTCCTGGTCCTAGGCATTCCTGGAAGATGACACAGGCATGGGAAAGATTTCATGCCAAAGATGCCAAAGATGCCAAAAGCAATTACAACAAAAGCAAAAATCGACAAATGGGATCTAATTAAACTAAACAGCTTCTGCACAGCAAAATAAACTATCAACAGAATAAACAAACTACAGAGTGGGAGAAAATTTTTGCAAACTATGCATTCAACAAAGGTCTAATATCCAGCATCTGTAAGGAACTTAAAAAAATTTATAAGGAACAAACAAACAACCCCATAAAAAAGTGGGCAAGGCACACAAACAAATATTTTTCAAAAGAAGACATACATGCGGCCAACAGTCATATGCTAAAAAGCTCAACCTCACTGATCATTAGAAAAATCCAAATCAAATCACAATGAGATACCATTTCACACCAGTCAGAATGGCTATTATTAAAAAGTCAAAAAATAAGAGACGCTGGCAAGATTGTGGAGAAAAAGGAATGCTTATACACTGTTAGTGGGAGTGTAAATTAGTTCAACTGTTGTGGAAGACAGTGTGGCAGTTCCTCAAAGACCTAAAGACAAAAATGCCATTCAACCAGCAATCCCATTACTGGGTATATACCCAAAGGAATATAAATCATTCCATCATACAGACACATCCACACATATGTTCATTGCAATGTTATTCACAATAACAAACACATGGAAACAACCTAACTGCCCATCAACGATAGATTGAATAAAGAAAATGTGGTACATATCCACCATTTAATACTATGCATCCATAAAAATGAACAGGATCATGCCCTTTGCAGGGACGTGGATGGAGCTGGAGGCCATTATCCTTAGCAAACTAACACAGGAACAGAAAACCAAATACCCACATGTTCTTACATATAAGCAGAAGCTAAATGATGAGAACAAATGGACACACAGAAGGAAACAATACACACTGGGCCTATTTGAGGGTGGAGAATGGGAAGAGGGAGAGGATCAGAAAATATAACTAATGGATTCTAGGCTTAATACCTGAGTGATGAAATAATCTGTATAACCAACCCCCATGATACACATTTACCTATATAACGAACCTGCATATGTACCCCCGAACTTAAAAATTTTTTAAATATGCTTTGCTTTCCATGACTTGAAAATATTTTCTTCACTTTTTTGGCTTTCTTCACAATTTTATTTATGTATATATTGTATTTAGAAATCTGTTACTTTGAAATATATATAAGAAAATGTATTGAAATTTTTATTTAGAGATCTCTACTCACTTTTATAATCTCCTTGTGAGATTAAAGTTTCCAAAATTTTCTTCTATTATTTCAAAACTTTCATATAGTTTTATAATCTATCAGAAAAGTGCCCTAATGTGTTCTATTATTATAGATTGCTCATATGCCTTAGCCAAAATGGATTTGTACCTCGTATAATAAAACAACATTAAGCAAAATCCACTTCTTTGATAAGAAATTTTATTTATAATTCTAACTCTAATTTTGACAAAGAAAATGCTTCAAAAGTATGAAAGACATGCATAAAAAATGTAGTATATCAATTAATTAAAGGTGGGTATAAGGGAATAAGAAATGATTAACATTTCTTTCCATTAAATGTTTAATGGAGAAATTGGAGAAATACTGACATCTTTTTTTTTGCTTTAATAACAATAATGATATTTAGACATTGCCTATTACCTTATCAGTGCCTGACTTGTTTAAATTTTATTGCTGCTTCAGGATACAAGTCTACTTGTGTTAAGAATATATGCTACCCAAATAGGAAAAAAATAGTAGTCTGCCATTAATGTATCTACCAGTTTACTGTGGGATAGCATAATTTTCCCGGCCTATGGACTTTGAACATTTTTAAAACTTTTTTTTTTTTTTTTTTTGAGACGGAGTCTTGCTCTGTCGCCTGGGCTGGAGTGCAGTGGCGCAATCTCGCCTCACTGCAAGCTCCACCTCCTGAGTTCACTTCATTCTCCTGCCACAGCTTCCCAAGCAGTTGGGACTACAGGCGTCCTCCACCACACCTGGCTGATTTTTTTGTATTTTTTTTTTAGTAGAAACGGGGTTTTGCCGTGTTAGCCAGGATGATCTCGATCTCCTGACCTCGTGATCCGCCTGCCTCGGCTTCCCAAAGTGCTGGGATTACAGGCGTGAGCCACCGCACCTGGCCAATTTTTAAAACTTTAATCATATTCTATCACTAGGCATTTAAGTTGCTTCACAAATAAAGTTTTGCCAATTTTTTTCTTACCCAGAAATGATCAACTGTGCAGAATAATCCAAAAATTATTTAATTCTTGTTTGCCATTTTATAATATGTTTGACAGGTATGAAGAAGTGTGTCTTAAGTGGAATACATGACAATTTAGGTTAACTGTGGGTGGTACAGGATAAATTATTTTTTCTTTAAATGAAGAGGATCCTTACATTTCGTTGATTAATTCAGATATCCACATATTAGATTTGCATAAGTCATGGTATTTCTTTATTTAACAGTATTTGCTGTATTACTTAAGTCACATACTGTGGTACCACGTTCAAATCAGTTTTGAAGCATGTGTCATAATTGATGATTTGCCCTATTATGCTAATTATTCCCACATTATTTTTAGACGTTCCAATTGCTTTCAAGCCTACCCGCCCATATAAATATTTTTGCTTTGTCTAATTTGAATTTGCCAAACAGATTTTATGCAAGGTCAACTCTCATCTAGACATGAAAAATAAAATAACAAAAGAAAAAAAATCACTATTAAAAATTCCTAAGCACCACAATTGACTTGCTTTTGTTGTGAACTGGGTGCAATTATTATCAAGCTAAGTGCCTCTCATTAATCAATATTAATTATTTCTGCAAGGGAGGATGTAAATCAATATTAAGAATTTTCTGGAAATTTCACAGATCTCATTCAAGAACATGTTTGCATTTGCATGCACCGTAACAAGAGCCAGCTGGGAAATGCACCATTTGCTTGAAAAGGTGGGAAACCCCACCTTTTAAAAAATCTCTGTATCATTTTTGCAAAGAAAGCAAAGTTCTGAGAAGTTTCTTGTAAAAGTATTACGGTGAGAAAAGTGAGAACATATATAAACAATTTTTCACATGAAAATGAATGATCAACTCTGCAGAATAATCTATACAATCTTAATTTCTATTTGACTTTTTTATCTTCTGGTACTTCATTTTGCATATAAGCCATACATCTCCCTAGAAATTCCCAAAGAGCAAGAAGGGGGCTGATGTTGGAAAAGAGAGAGAGAGCTCGTGGGAGCCTGGACTACATGTTTCTCCTATGAGATCTTTTATTACCCCAACATTTCCCTCATATGTTTCCTAGCTTATTTGCCTGACGGGATTCTTCATTTGGGCAGGGTCTTGTTTATCTTGCCCCTTTCTCTAGCTCATTTGCCTAGTACAGTGTCTGGTCGTGGTAGGACCCCCACTGTATGTATTCCTTGTGTGTGAGTGGAATGAACAAAAGCAAGGAAGGACAGACAGATGGAAGGAAGGAAGAGAAGTAGAGGCAAAGAGGAGAAAGAGAGGAAGAGAAGGAGGGAGAAATGGAGGGAGGAAAGAAGGAAGAAAGGAAGAAAGCAAAGAAAAAGAGAGGGAGGGAGGGAAAGGGGAAGAGAAGAAGAGAAGGATGAAGGGAGGGAGAAAGAAAGGAAGAAAGAACCAGTCTAGCAGATATCTTAATTTCTTGCAACTGAATCATTAAAAGTAACATTCATTTCCATTATACAAAGAGCAAGAAACAGAAAGAAGTAACTGTCATCTTCACCAGCTCTCAAATTGTCTTCAAACTCTAGCTGTATCATTTGGTTTAGAATTTGAAAATTCCTGGGCATAGATATAATGATGTTCAGATGAAAGATTTATTTATTTATTTATTTATTTTCATTTCCTTTTTTTTATTATTATACTTTAGGTTTTAGGGTAGATGTGCACAATGTGCAGGTTTGTTACATATGTATCCATGTGCCATGTTGGTGTGCTGCACCCATTAACTCGTCATTTAGAATTAGGTATATCTCCTAATGCTGTCCCTCCCCCCTCCCCCACCCCACAACAGTCCCCGGAGTGTGATGTTCCCCTTCCTGTGTCCATGAGTTCTCATTGTTCAATTCTCACCTATGAGTGAGAACATGCGGTGTTTGGTTTTTTGTCCTTGCGATAGTTTACTGAGAATGATGTTTTCCAGTTTCATCCATGTCCCTACAAAGGACATGAACTCATCATTTTTTATGGCTGCATAGTATTCCATGGTGTATATGTGCCACATTTTCTTAATCCAGTCTATTGTTGTTGGACATTTGGGTTGATTCCAAGTCTTTGCTATTGTGAATAGTGCCTCAATAAACATACGTGTGCATGTGTCTTTATAGCAGCATGATTTACAGTCCTTTGACAAATGGGATCTAATTAAACTAAAGAGCTTCTGCACAGCAAAAGAAACTACCATCAGAGTGAACAGGCAACCTACAGAATGGGAGAAAATTTTCGCAACCTACTCATCCGACAAAGGGCTAATATCCAGCATCTACAATGAACTCAAACAAATTTACAAGAAAAAAACAAACAACCTCATCAAAAAGTGGGCGAAGGACATGAACAGATATTTCTCAAAAGAAGACATTTATGCAGCCAAAAAACACATGAAAAAATGTTCATCATCACTGGCCATCAGAGAAATGCAAATCAAAACCACAATGAGATACCATCTCACACCAGTTAGAATGGCCATCATTAAAAAGTCAGGAAACAACAGGTGCTGGAGAGGATGTGGAGAAACAGGAACACTTTTACACTGTTGGTGGGACCGTAAACTAGTTCAACCATTGTGGAAGTCAGTGTGGCGATTCCTCAGGGATCTAGAGCTAGAAATACCATTTGACCCAGCCATCCCATTACTGGGTATATACCCAGATGAAAGATTTAAAATTGCATTCCAGAGCATTTCAATCTGTAGTATTTCATCCTCAATACTATGGAGATAGGAAATAATATATTATACCAAGAAGGCATTTGACATCTATTAGTGAGTTCACCTGTAACATTAGGTTTACCCTGGAAAGTTCAACTACAACATACGGTAATAAAGGGACCACATTCTAGAGAAAACATCTCCTAGCTCCTTCTCCTTTTCCTTCCCCTCCTCCTACTTTCAGCAACATACTTCAGAAAAAGATAAACTCTCTGTGCTCCTGTCCAATTAGATCAGACTTTTAAAAAGAGGTAAAATCCTGATGTGTTCTATGCAGCATTTGAAAGTACACTTCCTAAAAGATTAAGTTATTATGTTTAAAGTTAACATGAGTGTTTTAGATGTATTACCACTTGAACAGTTCTTACGTCAAAACTGCGCAATGCTTTTTACAAAACTTTAATATACCCATTTAGAGTTCTTGGTTTAAATTGGTATTTAAGGTCTTGACTGTGTGTATTAATGGCTATCACAAAGTCGGCTCTATCATTGATAAGCTAATCTAAACTGTGCTGTAAAATAACCTATTTTTCACATAACACCAGAAAAAAGAAATGAACCATCTTACACCAGTCAGAATGGCTATTACTGTTGGCCTGGATGCAGAGAAAAGAAAATCCTTATACACAGTTGTCAGGAACGTAAATTAGTTCAACCTCTATTGAAAATAGTATGGACATTTCTCAAAGAAATAAAAATAGAACTACCATTCCACCCAGCACTCCCATTACTGGGTGTCTACATAAAGGAAAATAAATCATTACATTAAAAAGATGCCATTGGGAGGCCAAGGAGGGCAGATCACGTGGTCAGGATATCGAGACCATCCTGGTCAACATGGTGAAACCCTGTCTCTACTAAAAATACAAAAATTAGCTTGGCATGGTGCTGCTTGCCTGTAATCCCAGCTGCTTGGGAGGCTGAGACAGGAGAAATGCTTGAACCAGGGAGTCAGAAGTTGCACTGAGCCGAGATCATGCCACTGCACTCCAGCCTGGAGACAGAGCGAGACTCCGTCTCAAAAAAAAAAGATACCTGTACATGTATGTTCACTACAGCACTATTCACAAGAAAAAAGTCACAGAACCAACCTAAATAGCCATCGGTGGTTAACTGGATAAAAGAAATGTGGTGTTTATATACACTGAAGAATACTACACAGCCTTAAAAAAGAATGTAATCATGTCCTTTGCAGCGACATGGATAGAGCTGGAAGACACGATCCTAAGTGAACTGATTCAAAAACAGAAAGTGAAATACTGCATGTTCTCGCTTACAAGTGGGAACTTGAAACAATGGATACACAAGGACGTAAAAATGAAAATAATAGACACTGGGGACTCTAAAAGGGAGGAGGGCAAGGATTGAAAATTACCTATTGGGAACAATGTTCACAATTTAGGAAACGGGTATACTATAAGCCCATATCTCACCAGTACACAATACATTCATGAAGCGAATGTGCACATGACACTCTGAATCTAAAATAAAATAAAATTTAAACAATTAATTACTTTCCTACTACAAATGATGCCATTTCCTTCACTTATCATTTGTGTATAGTTAATTTCTGAGGAAAATATTTTGTTCTCCATTTTCCCTAATCTTACAGGAAACACAAGGTGTGTATCCTCTAGAAGAATCTCTACTTCCATTCTCTTGTGTCAATTAACTAACATCAGGAACCACTTTAGAGGATGAAAAAGGTTGCTTTAAAGCCCCATAACCAAAATTATACCTTACTTACATTTTTCCTCCTTGCTGTAATATCACTAAATCTTACTATAACAATGTTATGTATTTACATCACTCAGTTTTTCTTTATACAATCTCTTCCTGAGCTGTAATGAGGTGCTTATCAACTGTGAGTTGTCAGCATGTGTGTGTGTATCTCTATGTGTGTGTCTGTGTGTCTGTATGTCTGCGTGTGTCTATATGACTGTGTGTGCATGTCTGTGTGTTTGTGTGTATGTGTGTGTGTGTGTGTGTGTATGTGCATGTGAGTTTAATCAAAATACTTAACTGGGTGGTGAGATGGGAGTGAGACTGATATTAAATTAAAGGAAGTTTAGATTTTTATTTTAAGTAAAGAAAATATAGTATTTAGAATTATTTGTATTACACATAGCCTTCATGAATTCTCAATATTAACAAGAAATTCATAAAACAGATAAAATAGAAAAATTATATTTATTGCCAAAAAAGCGAATAGTTAGCCATACAATTCTTTACCATATGTCTACAAAATATGATTTGATTTATAAAGCTCTTGTTTCAGATTGTGTCGGCCACAGGTATTCCCTTAGGAATGTCGGACCCGAGGTTTGGTTAAGCAGCTTGCCTGGGAAAACTGTGTCACAGAAAATCCTTAAGGCAACCTTTAAGGATTGTTTAATAGGTTTAATAATTTTTAACAAACAGAAATTAAATCATGTTCGTAGTGCCTTTCCACTGATGGGCATTTCAGTCCTCAATCTACACTACCTCAACTGTACGACAATCCTCTGTGAGATTATTACTCTTCCCATTTTCTGGATAAGGATTTGGGGACTTCCCTCTCTAGAAGGGTGGAGACTTAAACCTGATCATCTGCCTCGTAGCCTAGTGCACTTGCCATTCTATCATAGTTGCCTCCAGAGCCATTAAGCACTTAAGAATTAAAAAAAATTCCAGAAGTAATATCAGAGGTAGTTCAGGAAATGGCTATAACTTTCTCTATAAAATATTAAAGTTGGTTAGTTGCTATCACTCTTGTACTCAAGGACAAAATTTATTCCACTTTTGAATTCAAGCCAATAATTGCTGGCATTTATGAGGAGACTTTCTCCCACATAGACAATATGTTTTGAACTTATACTCTTTTTTGAATCATTTTTTTGGGCACTACTATTGATCTGGCTTGACTGACATGGCCTTACAAGTTCAGAATATTTTAACTCAAAAGAAACATGTTTACAAGGCAATAAACTTGGTAGGTAGATAGATTAAAAAAAAGACTTTGATTTCCAAAAAGATACAAAAGCATCCTTCAAAAATTGAAACAAAGAAAACATTACAAGTTTTGAAATGTGACACCATTTGCTATTTCAGGGCAATTCACCAATGACTAATTAATGGGCAGATTAGATTTTCCTCCAATTTGCAACCAGGTGCAAATTATTTCTGGGGAATTACATGTAATTTTAGCATAAACTTTCTCAGATTACATAACATGTAGAAAGTAGACTGGTGATTCTCACCTAGGGCAATTTTGTCCCCCAGGCGATATTTGGCAATGTCTGGAGAAATTTTCGGTAGTTACCTCTGGGTGGGGAAAGTTACTGGTGAATTGTAAGATGGAGGTCAGAGAAGCTGCTAAACATCCTACAATTTGCAAAACAGGCTTACATAATAAAGACTTTTCTGGCCCAAAATGTCAATAGGGCCAAGGCTGAGAAATCTTGCATTAGATAAAGCAGTTGGAATGTTAGACAAATGGAAAGGAAAGAGCAGTAAGAAAACATTCGGCAACTGTGTGACAGCAAAGACTCAAGGGTGCATGAAAGTGAAAACAGCTGGTGTCAAAAATGAAAAGGCCAAGGGTACAAGTGAACACTTCTGTCACCACCACCTGAGGCTACTTTCTCAGGTAGCTCATGTCATGAAAGTTTGCTTTTCCAGACACAGCCACCAAACCACGTCACCTACTCTTTCTCAAAGATGAACACTGCCCATTTAATTCCCTTCTATTACCTACTAGCTAATATACTTTAGCTCAAAATGCTCTCTGCCATTAAAGCCCTAAACTTTGGAATTTTCTTCCCCCCTCAGTGATATCTGAAAATGTGAGTTGCATTTGAGATCTTCCTTTTCTGATAGAACATCCCTGATGTTCCTTTTCTGATAGAATGTTCCTGATTTTCTTCCTTCTCTGATTCTTCACCCAGCGAGTCACCTTCACTTTTCTCTGAACTCACCTAAGCTCAGGAGGAAAAACATTTGCACTCCTGTCCTTTGTGATAGAGACTCTGTGAATCATTCACCAACTATCCCTGTTTCTTGCATTCATGTATTCAAAAGGCAGCAGGACATTATTAAAATTGCCACACCACACTATTTTCAAGATACCTACTTTTCTACCTTACTGCAATTGTCACCTATAGTCTGTCACTCACCTATGGCTTTCCCAACACACTTTTTTTTTCTTTTTTCTCTTTTTTTTTGAGATGGAGTTTCGCTCTTGTCACCCAGGCTGGAGTACAGTGGCATAATATTGGCTCACTGCAACTTCTGCCTCCTGGGTTCAAGCGATTCTCCTGCCTCAGCCTCCTGAGTAGCTGGGATTACAGATGCCTGCCACCATGCCCGGCTTATTTTTGTGTATTTTTAGTAGAGATGGGGTTTCACCATGTTGGCCAGGCTGGTCTCGAACTCCTGACCTCAGGTGATCCACCTACCTCTGCCTCCCAAAGTGCTGGGATTACAGGCATGAGCCACTGCACCCAGCCCAACACACTTTTCCTTTGTTTCCCACTGTTACACAAGCAAGCCAGTTAGTTTTTGTTTTCTTTGAACTATGTGCCTTGACCCAAAAACACTTGTTGACTTCTGTTTTAACAGCTTCCAAAGCCACAAAATAGGTTCTGAAGATCCAGAGGTTATGTAAAACAGCTCAAGTGTGTAATTCTTCAGGAACTTTGTAAATTATTTGGTTTCAATATTAAAAAACAGCTATTTGTCATATTTCATATTTCTGGCTCAATAGACCAAATTGATGTAGTTTGTGTCTGCTCCCCACTGTAAAAAGGAGGTAAAAAGTCTAGTTGGTTACTTCTGCACAATTTTCTTATCTCAAAATAATACTGAGTTTGCTTCATCAGATCTGTGTTCATTAACATCAGTAGAATTATTTGCCAGTCACCAATCTTTTTTCACAAATGACAAATTCTGGAAAGGAAGAGTTAAACATTTTGACAACTGTGTCAAAACAAAATAAAAGCTGAAAGTTACCTGGAACAGCAGCTCTCTGTTCAGATGAAATAAAGAATCCATTCTCCTGATCTCATCTCACATGGCACTTTCTTTTAAATGCTGTTTCATCATAGTTGAAAAGCAAAGATAGGAAGCTTCACAAAGACACCTACGGGGGGAAAAAAAAAAAAAAGACCCTGTTTCTTGATCATAAGCTTTCACTTGGTGACAAGGAGAAATCCTGTCTGCTGACGTTGACAAAGCAGTCTTGGACTCTATACAGCCTCTTTATTATGAGATCTGATCAAAGTCCTCTATATAAAAGTAAGTGGAACAGCCAAGTTTTTTGTTTTACCTTAAAGACCTTCAGCTTGATCTCAAAGTCTAAAAGCTGCTCTTCTAGGAGCTTTGGAAATTGAATTTTTTTATTAGCTAACAGAATAAAACAGTGTAAATTATGTTTATTAGATATCCCCAAAATACTCATTGCTGACATGGTACCCTAGGGAACCACCCATTTGGGGGCACAAATGACATAACACAGCCCATGCTCACTCAGCACACAGATTGAATTGCGAGTAAAGTGAGCTTGGGAAAAACTTTCATAAACATGTTTGTTATTTACATAGCATGTATAAAATGATTTACATGACTTAAAACTTCTTGGACATTTGTTTATAACATTCACTTGACAATTAACCATTTCCTTTCTCAGAACATCTTGGCAACTGCTGTTTCGGGCCTTTAATTAAATTTTCTGTTCCTTTTTTTTTTTTTAAGTTTCAAATTTTTATGACTTAATTGTAGAAGTAAATTGTAACATCATGTATGCATTCCTTTCTTTTCCTTATTTCCTGGAAAGGATTATTTATTTATTTAATGAATGTATTGTGTATAATTAAGGTATACAACATGATATTATGGGATATATAGAGATACTAAAAAGGTTACTAAGGTGAAACAAATGAAGATATCCATCATCTCACAGTCAACCATTTTGATTTTGTTTTTGTGGCAACAGCAGCTAAAATCTACTCATTTAGCGTGACTTTCCTATGCCAAACAATTTTATTACCTACAGTCCTCAAGTTATACATTAAGTCTCTGGTTTTGTTCATCCTACATATCTGCTACTTTGTATCCTCTGACCTACATCTCCCCATTTCTTCCCCACACCCCTCCTTAGCCCCTGGTAACACTGTTTTGTTCTCTATCTCTGTATATTTGGAATTTTGTTTTTATATTCCACATCTATTAATAAATGATATAAAGCAATATTTGTCTTTCCTTGTCTGGCTTATTTCACTTAGAATAGTCATATGGTAGCTCTCTTTTAATTCCTTAGAAACCTCCATACTGAAGTCTTTATTAGTTCTAAAGGTGGTGTTTCTGGAATCTTTAGGCTTTTTTACACATAGGATCATGTAATCTTCAAATAGAGATCATTTTACTTCTCCCTATCAGATTTCAGTGCCTTTGGTTTCTTTTTCTTGTCTGATTGCCCTGGCAAGCACTTCCAGTACAATGTTGAATGGAAGTGGCAAAAGCAGGCATCCCTGCTTTGTACTAGATCTTAGTGGAAATGTTTTCAGTTTTTCCCCACTGATGATACTGTCAGCTGTGGGGTTTTCATAAATGGCCTTTATTATGCTGAGGAACTTTCTTTTTATACCTAACCTCTTAAGAGTTTTTATCAAGCAAATACATTGAACTTTGTCAAATGCATTTTCCACATCAATTGAGATAATCATGTGGTTTTTATCTTGCATTGTGTTAATGTTATGTACTACATTGATTAATTTGCATACATTAGACTGGACTTGAATGTCAGGGATAAATCTCACTTGTTCATGAGGTATAATCTTTTTGATGTGTGTTCTTCTTTTGCATTTCTTACCTATTATTCCATCCAATGGAATGAAAGCTCTATGAGGAAGGGGGTTGTGTTTTGTTCACTCTACCAGGATTTCTAGAAGAATACCTGACAGGTGGTAGATGCATACTCTTCAATACATATTTGTTGAATGACTTTCAAATCCTCTCACTGTGCCTCAACCTGGATTTAAGCCATGAAAATGTCTGGGTGATTAAAAAGTCATTGTTGACTCAACATGTTAACTTGTTTACAAATGTAGGATTGTAGATCATTGTTATTTATTGAGCATTAATATGTACAGCCGTGTTCTCACTTAAGCCTTAGAACAAACCTGCAGGATACAGTTTATTACCCAAATTTTACAGATGAGGAAACTGACAGAGAACATAGTAGGTAAGCTGCCCCAGTTACCATACAGAGTCTAGATTCAAACGTGGGTCAGTCTGATTCAAAGCTCAGGACAACCTGAGTTAGAAGGCCATTAAGTCTCAGGTATTAAACAGACTACTCTGGTGGCTACTGCTATCTCTTTATACAAGTTGATATGGTTTGGATTTGTGGCCCTGTCCAAATCTCATGTTGAATTGTAACCACCAGTGTTGGAGAAGAGGCCTGGTAGGGGGTGACTGGATCATGGGGGCAGATGTCCCCCCTGCTGTTCTCATGATAGCTAGTTCTCACAAGAAGTGGTTGTTTAAAAGTCCATAGCCCTCTTCCTTCACTCTCTTCCTCCTCCTCTGGCTGTTTAAATGTGCCTGCTTCCTCTTTACCTTCCACCATGATTGAAAGCTTTCTGAGGCCTCCCCAGCCTTGCCTGTACAGCCAGCAGAAGTGTGAGCCAATTAAACCTCTTTTCTTTATAAATTATCCAGTCTCAGGTGTTCTTTATAGCAACACGAGAATGGACTAACAGACAAGGTAAGTCTTCATTAAAATATTTAATACTCAGTTACAGTGCTTTGTATTGTCAAAATGTTCTAAATATCAAAAAAACTATTCAGATTCCTATGATGTAAGTATTCTGATTTTCATTTGATGAACAATGGAACTAAAACAAGAAAAGAGCAAACACATTCATTAAAGGCAAAAGAGCTAGAATTTCAAACTCTTTTGAAATTACTGTGTCCTAATTTTATTCTCACATGGTTGACACGTCTCAAAATACATGAGAATGATTACAACTCACATTGTTACCAGTTTGTTGACACTAGTTTGTAGTAAAGTCAGTGATTCCATGCTGGAGTTCAATGAAATCCTAACAATAACAAAAACAATAACCATTGTCTTGTTCAAATGTTTGAAATGCAACAAATAACATTCTATATATTTTTTTTTTTTATTATACTTTAGGGTTTTAGGGTACATGTGCACAATGTGCAGGTTTGTTACATATGTATCCATGTGCCATGTTGATTTCCTGCACCCATTAACTCGTCATTTAGCATTAGGTGTATCTCCTAATGCTGTCCCTCCCCCCTCCCCCCACCCCACAACAGTCCCCGGAGTGTGATGTTCCCCTTCCTGTGTCCATGAGTTCTCATTGTTCAATTCCCACCTATGAGTGAGAACATGCGGTGTTTGGTTTTTTGTCCTTGCGATAGTTTACTGAGAATGATGTTTTCCAGTTTCATCCATGTCCCTACAAAGGACACGAACTCATCATTTTTTATGGCTGCATAGTATTCCATGGTGTATATGTGCCACATTTTCTTAATCCAGTCTATCGTTGTTGGACATTTGGGTTGGTTCCAACTCTTTGCTATTGTGAATAGTGCCGCAATAAACATACGTGTGCATGTGTCTTTATAGCAGCATGATTTATAGTCCTTTGGGTATATACCCAATAATGGGATGGCTGGGTCAAATGGTATTTCTAGTTCGAGATCCCTGAGGAATCGCCACACTGACTTCCACAATGGTTGAACTAGTTTACAGTCCCACCAACAGTGTAAAAGTGTTCCTATTTCTCCACATCCTCTCCAGCACCTGTTGTTTCCTGATTTTTTAATGATGGCCATTCTAACTGGTGTGAGATGGTATCTCACTGTGGTTTTGATTTGCATTTCTCTGATGGCCAGTGATGATGAGCATTTCTTCATGTGTTTTTTGGCTGCATAAATGTCTTCTTTTGAGAAGTGTCTGTTCATGTCCTCTGCCCACTTTTTGATGGGGTTGTTTGTTTTTTTCTTGTAAATTTGTTTGAGTTCATTGTAGATTCTGGATATTAGCCCTTTGTCAGATGAGTAGGTTGCAAAAATTTTCTCCCATTCTGTAGGTTGCCTGTTCACTCTGATGATAGTTTCTTTTGCTGTGCAGAAGCTCTTTAGTTTAATGAGATCCCATTTGTCAATTTTGGCTTTTGTTGCCATTGCTTTTGGTGTTTTAGACATGAAGTCCTTGCCCACGCCTATGTCCTGAATGGTATTGCCTAGGTTTTCTTGTAGGATTTTAATGGTTTTAGGTCTAACATATAAGTCTTTAATCCATCTTGAATTAATTTTTGTATAAGGTGTAAGGAAGGGATCCAGTTGCAGCTTTCTACATATGGCTAGCCAGTTTTCCCAGCACCATTTATTAAATAGGGAATCCTTTCCCCATTTCTTGTTTTTGTCAGGTTTGTCAAAGATCAGATAGTTGTAGCTATGCGGCGTCATTTCTGAGGGCTCTGTTCTGTTCCATTGATCTATGTCTCTGTTGTGGTACCAGTACCATGCTGTTTTGGTTACTGTAGCCTTGTAGTATAGTTTAAAGTCAGGTAGCGTGATGCCTCCAGCTTTGTTCTTTTGGCTTAGGATTGACTTGGCGATGCGGGCTCTTTTTTGGTTCCATATGAACTTTAAAGTAGTTTTTTCCAATTCTGTGAAGAAAGTCATTGGTAGCTTGATGGGGATGGCATTGAATCTATAAATTACCTTGGGCAGTATGGCCATTTTCACGATATTGATTCTTCCAACCCATGAGCATGGAATGTTCTTCCATTTGTTTGTATCCTCTTTGATTTCATTGAGCAGTGGTTTGTAGTTCTCCTTGAAGAGGTCCTTCACATCCCTTGTAAGTTGGATTCCTAGGTATTTTATTCTCTTTGAAGCAATTGTGAATGGGAGTTCACTCATGATTTGGCTCTCTGTTTGTCTGTGATTGGTGTACAAGAATGCTTGTGATTTTTGTACATTAATTTTGTATCCTGAGACTTTGCTGAAGTTGCTAATCAGCTTAAGGAGATTTTGGGCTGAGACAATGGGGTTTTCTAGATATACAATCATGTCATCTGCAAACAGGGACAATTTGACTTCCTCTTTTCCTAGTTGAATACCCTTTATTTCCTTCTCCTGCCTGATTGCTCTGGCCAGAACTTCCAGCACTATGTTGAATAGGAGCGGTGAGAGAGGGCATCCCTGTCTTGTGCCTGTTTTCAGAGGGAATGCTTCCAGTTTTTGCCCATTCAGTATGATATTGGCTGTGGGTTTGTCATAGATAGCTCTTATTATCTTGAGATACGTCCCATCAATACCTAATTTATTGAGAGTTTTTAGCATGAAGGGTTGTTGAATTTTGTCAAAGGCCTTTTCTGCATCTATTGAGATAATCATGTGGTTTTTGTCTTTGGTTCTGTTTATATGCTGGATTACATTTATTGATTTGCGTATGTTGAACCAGCCTTGCATCCCAGGGATGAAGCCCACTTGATCATGGTGGATAAGCTTTTTGATGTGCTGCTGGATTCGGTTTGCCAGTATTTTATTGAGGATTTTTGCATCAATGTTCATCAAGGATATTGGTCTGAAATTCTCTTTTTTGGTTATGTCTCTGCCAGGTTTTGGTATCAGGACGATGCTGGCTTCATAAAATGTGTTAGGGAGGATTCCCTCTTTTTCTATCGATTGGAATAGTTTCAGAAGGAATGGTACCAGTTCCTCCTTGTACCTCTGGTAGAATTCAGCTGTGAATCCGTCAGGTCCTGGACTCTTTTTGGTTGGTAAGCTATTGATTATTGCCACAATTTCAGAACCTGTTATTGGTCTATTCAGAGATTCAACTTCTTCCTGGTTTAGTCTTGGGAGGGTGTATTTGTCAAGGAATTTATCCATTTCTTCTAGATTTTCTAGTTTATTTGTATAGAGGTGTTTGTAGTATTCTCTGATGGTAGATTGTATTTCTGTGGGATCGGTGGTGATATCCCCTTTTTCATTTTTTATTGCATCTATTTGATTCTTCTCTCTTTTCTTCTTTATTAGTCTTGCTAGCGGTCCATCAATTTTGTTGATCTTTTCAAAAAACCAGCTCCTGGATTCATTAATTTTTTGAAGGGTTTTTTGTGTCTCTATTTCCTTCAGTTCTGCTCTGATTTTAGTTATTTCTAGCCTTCTGCTAGCTTTTGAATGTGTTTGCTCTTGCTTTTCTAGTTCTTTTAATTGTGATGTTAGGGTGTCAATTTTGGATCTTTCCTGCTTTCTCTTGTGGGCATTTAGTGCTATAAATTTCCCTCTACACACTGCTTTGAATGTGTCCCAGAGATTCTGGTATGTTGTATCTTTGTTCTCGTTGGTTTCAAAGAACATCTTTATTTCTGCCTTCATTTCATTATGTACCCAATAGTCATTCAGGAGCAGGTTGTTCAGTTTCCATGTAGTTGAGCGGTTTTGAGTGAATTTCTTAATCCTGAGTTCTAGTTTGATTGCACTGTGGTCTGAGAGACAGTTTGTTATAATTTCTGTTCTTTTACATTTGCTGAGGAGAGCTTTACTTCCAACTATGTGGTCAATTTTGGAATAGGTGTGGTGTGGTGCTGAAAAAAATGTATATTCTGTTGACTTGGGGTGGAGAGTTCTGTAGATGTCTATTAGGTCCACTTTCTGTAGAGCTGAGTTCAATTCCTGGATATCCTTGTTAACTTTCTGTCTCGTTGATCTGTCTAATGTTGACAGTGGGGTGTTAAAATCTCCCATTATTATTGTGTGGGAGGTTAAGTCCCTTTGTAGGTCACTGAGGACTTGCTTTATGAATCTGGGTGCTCCTGTGTTGGGTGCATATATATTTAGGATAGTTAGCTCTTCTTGTTGAATTGATCCCTTTACCATTATGTAATGGCCTTCTTTGTCTCTTTTGATCTTTGTTGGTTTAAAGTCTATTTTATCAGAGACTAGGATTGCAACCCCTGCCTTTTTTTGTTTTCCAGTTGCTTGATAGATCTTCCTCCATCCCTTTATTTTGAGTCTATGTGTGTCTCTGCACGTGAGATGGGTTTCCTGAATACAGCACACTGATGGGTCCTGACTCCTTATCCAGTTTGCCAGTCTGTGTCTTTTGATTGGAGCATTTAGCCCATTTACATTTAACGTTAATATTGTTATGTGTGAATCTGATCCTGTCATTATGATGTTAGTTGGTTATTTTGCTCGTTAGTTGCTATTGTTTCTTCCTAGCCTCGATGGTCTTTACAATTTGGCATGTTTTTGCAGTGGCTGGTACCGGTTGTTCCTTTCCATGTTTAGTGCTTCCTTCAGGAGCTCTTTTAGGGCAGGCCTGGTGGTGACAAAATCACTCAGCGTTTGCTTGTCTGTGAAGTATTTTATTTCTCCTTCACTTATGAAGCTTAGTTTGGCGGGATAGCAAATTCTGGGTTGAAAATTCTTTTCTTTAAGAATGTTGAATATCGGCCCCCACTCTCTTCTGGCTTGCAGAGTTTCTGCTGAGAGATCAGCTGTTAGTCTGATGGGCTTCCCTTTGTGGGTAACCCGACCTTTCTCTCTGGCTGCCCTTAACATTTTTTCCTTCATTTCAACTTTGGTGAATCTGACAATTATGTGTCTTGGAGTTGCCCTTCTCGAGGAGTATCTTCGTGGGGTTCTCTGTATTTCCTGAATCTGAATGCTGGCCTGCCTTGCTAGATTGGGGAAGTTCTCCTGGATAATATCTTGCAGAGTGTTTTCCAACTTGGTTCCATTCTCCCCATCATTTTCAGGTACACCAATCAGACGTAGGTTTGGTCTTTTCACATAGTCCCAAATTTCTCGGAGGCTTTGTTCATTTCTTTTTATTCTTTTTTCTCTAAACTTCCCTTCTCTCTTCATTTCATTCATTTCATCTTCCATCAGCGATACCCTTTCTTCCAGTTGATCGCATCTGCTACTGAGGCTTCTGCAATCTTCGCGTAGTTCTCGAAACTTGGCTTTCAGCTCCATCAGCTCCTTTAAGCCCTTCTCTCCATTGGTTATTCTAGTTATCCATTCTTCTAATATTTTTTCAAAGTTTTTAACTTCTTTGCTATTGTTTTGAATTTCCTCTCGTAGCTCAGAGTAGTTTGATCGTCTGAAGCCTTCTTCTCTCAACTCATCAAAGTCATCCTCCATCCAGCTTTGTTCCGTTGCTGGTGAGGAACTGCGTTCCTTTGGAGGAGGAGAGGTGCTCTGTTGTTTAGAGTTTCCAGTTTTTTTGTTCTGTTTTTTCCCCATCTTTGTGGTTTTATCTACTTTTGGTCTTTGATGATGGTGATGTACAGATGGGTTTTTGGTGTGGATGTCCTTTCTGTTTGTTAGTTTTCCTTCTACCAGACAGGACCCTCAGCTGCAGGTCTGTTGGAGTTTACTAGAGGTCCACTCCAGACCCTGTTTGGCTGGGTGTCAGCAGCGGTGGCTGCAGAACAGCGGATTTTCGTGAGACCACAAATTCAGCTGTCTGATAGTTCGTCTGAAAGTTTTGTCTCAGAGGAGTACCCGGTTGAATGAGGTGTCAGTCTGTCCCTACTGGGGGGTGCCTCCCAGTTAGGCTGCTCAGGGGTGAGGGACCCACTTTAGGAGGCAGTCTGTCCGTTCTCAGATCTCCAGCTGCGTGCTGGGAGAACCACTACTCTCTTCAAAGCTGTCAGTCAGACAGGGACCTTTAAGTCTGTGGAGGTTCTTGCTGAGTTTTTGTTTGTCTGTGCCCTGCCCCCAGAGGTGGAGCCTATAGAGGCAGGCAGGCCTCCTTGAGCTGTGGTGGGCTCCACCCAGTTCGAGCTTCCTGGCTGCTTTGTTTACCTAAGCAAGCCTGGGCAATGGCGGGCGCCCCTCCCCCAGCCTCGCTGCCGCCTTGCAGCTTGATCTCAGACTGCTGTGCTAGCAATCAGCGAGACTCCATGGGCACAGGACCCTCCGAGCCAGGTGCGGGACACAATCTCCTAGTGTGCCGTTTTCCAGGCCCGTTGGAAAAGCGCAGTATTGGGGTGGGACTGACCCGATATTCCAGGTGCCGTCTGTTTCCCCTTTCTTTGACTAGGAAAGGGAACTCCCTGACCCCTTGCGCTTCCCGAGTGAGGTAATGCCTTGCCCTGCTTCGGCTGGCGCACAGTGCGCTTCACCGACTGTCCTGCACCCACTGTTAGGCACTCCCTAGTGAGATGAAACCGGTACCTCAAGCAGAAATGCAGAAATCATCCGTCTTCTGTGTCGCTGGGGCTGGGAGCTGGAGACCGGAGCTGTTCCTATTCGGCCATCTTGGCTCCCTTTTTTTTTTTTTTTTTGAGACGGAGTCTCGCTCTGTCGCCCAGGCAGGACTGCAGTGGCGCAATCTCAGCTCACTGCAAGCTCTGCCTCCCGGGTTCACGCCATTCTCCTGCCTCAGCCTCTCTGAGTAGCTGGGACTACAGGCGCCCGCCACCACGCCTGTATTTTTTAGTAGAGACGGGGTTTCACCATGGTCTCGATCTCCTGACCTCGTGATCCGCCCGCCTCAGCCTCCCAAAGTGCTGGTATTACAAGCGTAAGCCACCGCGCCCGGCCTAACATTCTATATTTTTGTAAATATAATTTTGTTTAATCTTTATGTGAACCATAGGAGATAGATTTTTTCATATCATAAATAAAAATTTGATTTAAAAAAGTTAGTCACACTACAAGCAGTGACTCATGCCTGTATTCCCAGCACTTTGGGAGGCTGAGGCAGGTGGATCACTTGAGGCCAGGAGTTCAAGACCATCCTGGCAAACATGGAAAAACCTTGTCTCCACCAAAAATACAAAAAAAAAAAAAAAATTAGCTGGATGTGATGGTGCATGCCTGTGGTCCCAGCCACTTGGGAGGCTGAAGTAGGAAGGTCCCTTGAACCCGGGAGGCAGAGATTGCAATAAGCCATGATCATGCCACTGAACTCCAGCCTGGGTGACAGAGTAAGACCTTGTCTCAAAAAAAAAAAAAAAAAAAAAGAAAAGGAAAGAAAAAAGAAAAGTTAGTCACAGAACCAGTTTTTGGTTCAAACAGAATTCAAACTTAGTGTATTTGTCAGGGGTCTCTGGAGAAGCAGAATCAATAGAAATATATATATGAAATTCACATACTTATGAAATTTAGTCTAAGTCTGAAGGTACAAAAACCAGGAGTGCTGATGATTTACAGCAGGTGAAGATGAATGTATCAGGGAGAGAAATTTTCCCTATCTATGCCTTTTTGGTCTATTTAGGCACTCAATGGATTGGATGGTGCACGTGCATTGATGACAGCAATCTTCTCTACTCAGGCTATTTTTTGAAATGCTACTCTCATCTCGAAACATCCTCACAGACACACTCAGAAATGTTTTACCAGCTACCTGGCCACATTTTAGCTTAGTCAGATTGACACATAAAATTATCCATCACACTCACATTGACCTGAATCTAATGTGGCTATGCTGACCTACCATGCTATGCCTCCTCCCTGTGGAGAAATCACTTTGCAGTACAGATCATAAGCCATGAGACAGCTGCTCAAATGTACAAGGAAGCAAGCATAGACCAGCAAGTTATTGTTAAACACAGTATTTACTAAACAATATGATAGCATAAAATCCTATAAGAAATAATACCAGTTGACCGATCTACTCAGGAACATAAAAGGATATATAAAAGGGCAATTCAGACCATATGCATGGAAAGATTTTAGAGAAGAGAAGCCACTGTGACCTGAATATTCAGAGAAACATCACAGGCAAAGTGGCCTTTGGGTTCACTCAGACTCCGAAGGGCTAGTCATTGAGTCTCTACAATGTTCCAGGCTCGGTTCCAATCAGAGATACAACAGTGGATAAATCAGTGTGGACACTTAAAGGAGGGGAGTTGGACATAAGTGGTGGAGAGGGGAGACAATTCCATATGTGGGGAAAGGAGCAGAGTCACTGAGCTGAGCATGACATGCCATGTTCTGAGCTATGAGGAGGTGGGCTGATCTGCAGAGTTCACACTGGGAAGGAATGGGAAATCAGATTGGATGGACAAGACGTGGTTAGATTACAGCCTTGAAAATCAAGCGGAGGGCTCTGACAGGATTAGCGACTGATGGCTCTTAAAATGAGGGTTTTAGGAAGAATTTTCTAGTGACATTAAAAGGCAGCGACACCACGAATGGAGCCCAGTTGGTTATGAAGTGTATCCTAATGTGAGATGATGATTTGGGGGCAGTGGGAACTGAAAGGAAGAGATAGATGCCGGAGACGTTAAGTAGGAAAAAATAAGATGTCAAGTTGTGTTTGCGACCAAAAGGGAAATCCACCTAGGTACCTGAAGTAATGAAGAATCCTAAGTGCCTCATTTGTTCCAGAAATGAGGACAGGATGAGAAATGCTTCCAAGCCAACAGGCAGACCTGAATGCATGCTGGAGAAGAGCCACACGCCATGTGGGGGCTGAATGCTGGCCTTGGCCATGTTAGTAATAGAATCTAACGAACTAAGACAAGAGTTGCAGGAAATAGACGATCAGTGTAGTGACCTTATTTCTAGGACTCAAAAGGGGATTTTACTTTCCTCTGATTCTTAATATGTTCGCATGAACACTCATACAAAAGTAAGAAATTAAATCACTTTTCATTAAATGTTAGTTAATGATTTGTGTTATTATGACTACATTTTATTATATTTCATTATTTAACTTGTATGTATTTAATTTGTTCTAGAAATTACATGACATGTGGAAACTATAGGTTTGGAATTCTTACTAAGCTTTAGACAAATGTCTTGGTATTTTCCCTGTTTTTGTGAAAATATCTTAGTCATTCAAAAATATTGGCCCATATCACTTATTTATATGTAATCATATGATTTCAAAGAGGCAATTCAAAATACTGATGAAACTGCTTTATAAACAGTCAAGATTATTTATAGTTCTAGAAACAACTTTTTAATTATATTTTAAAAGTCAAGAGAGATAATTAGGATGATGTGTATAGATTTGTTGCATATTCATATAAGATTGATTATAAAGTTTAAAACAAAATAGTGACTTTAAAAATGCAGAGAAGATACAAAATCAACTCAAAATAGATTACAGACTTAAATATACGATCTGAAATTGTAAAACTCCTGGAAGGAAACAGAGAAGAAAATCTTCAAATTGGTCACGGCAATGATTTCTTGGATACGACCCAAAAGCACAAGCAACAAAAGCAAAAATAGACAAATGGTACTCCATCACACTAAAAATGCTTCTGTACAACAAAGGGAGCAATCAACAGAACAGAAGGGTAACCTACACAATCAGAGACAGAAAATTTTTGTAAACCATGTATTTCATAAGGGGTTACAGGTCAAAATATATAGAAACTATATATAGGGAACTAATATGTAGGGAACTGCTATAACTGAATAACAACAACAAAAAGTAAGCAGATTAAGAAAATGAGTAAACCACCTAAATAGACATTTATCTATGTAAGACAGAAATAGCTGACAAGTCTATCAAAAGGTGCTGAACATCACTAGTCATTAGGCAAACAGGCGTCAAAACTACAATGAGCTATCACTTCACACCTGTTAGGATGGCCGTCATAAAAAAAAAGTGTTAGTGAGATTGTGGAGAAGTTGGACGCTTATATACTCTTGGTAGGCACATAAAATAGTGCAGCCACTATGGAAAACAGTATGGAAGTTCCTCAAAAGATTAAAAATAGCACTACCGGCCGGGCGCGGTGGCTCATGCCTGTAATCCCAGTACTTTGGAAGGCTGAGGTGGGCGGATCACCGGAGGTCAGGAGTTCGAGACCATCCTGACCAACATGGTGAAACCCTGTCTCTATTAAAAATACGAAATTAGGCCGGACGCGGTGGCTCACGCCTGTAATCCCAGCACTTTGGGAGGCCGAGGTGGGTGGATCACGAGGTCAGGAGATCGAGACCATCCTGGCTAACACGGTGAAACCCCGTCTCTACTAAAACTACAAAAAATCAGCCGGGCGTGGTAGCGGGCACAGTAGCGGGCACCTGAGTCCCAGCTACTCGGGAGGCTGAGGAAAGAGAATGGCGTGAACCCGGGAGGCGGAGCTTGCAGTGAGCTGAGATGGCGCCACTGCACTCCAGCCTGGGAGACAGCGCCAGACTCTGTCTCAAAAAAAATAAAAAATAAAAAATAAAAATACAAAATTAGCTGGACATGGTGGCACATGCCTGTAATCCCAGTTACTCAGGAGGCTGAGGCAGGAGAATCACTTGAACTCGGGAGGCGGAGGTTGCAGTGAGCCAAGATCGCGCCATTGCACTCCAGCCTGGGCAACAAGAGCGAAACTTTGTCTCAAAACAAAAACAAAACAAAACAAACAAAAAACAACAACAGTAACAACAACAACAAAACACTACCATATGATCCAGCAGTTCCATTCTGGGTATTCATTCAAAATAATTAAAATCAGGATCTAAAAGAGATATATCTTCACTCCCATGATCACTGGAGAATTTTTCTTAATAGCAAAGGTATAGAAATAATCTAAATGTCCATCAGTGGATGAATGATCAAGAAAATGTATTGCATGAGTCCACTTACATGACATATGTAAAACAGTCAAACTCATGGAAGCATAAAGTAGAATGATGGTTACCGGGAGGTAGGGGGAGAAGATGGGGAATGATTGTTCAGTGGGTATACAATTCAGATAAGCAAGACAAAAAGGTTCTAGAGGTCTGAGGTACAACATTGTGCTTGCACCTAACAACGTTGTATTGTACACTTAAAAACTTGTTAAGAGGGTAGAACCCGTGTTATTTCTTCTTAACACAATTTTAAAAAATGCATTGGAAAGGGTTTTACTTTAGACTGGCATTCTATATTTTCCTGAAGCTGTATGTAGAGCATCGAAAGTAATCATCTTAAACAAACAAACAAAAAGCAGCTACCGGTTAGACTATTGTCACCTTTGCATCACTCTGACTGTGTATTATTGAGTTATGTGACCAATGCTACACAGTGTGCAATGCTCTCACTACACTTGGCTGAATCCTATCAAGCAAAACACTCTTGATGGACAACATCTTGACTAGCCAAGACACACTGACTGTTTATCAATAGCATCGATTGCACCACAAAGTTACACAATTATGTGACATAATACAAGGGGGGGCGACACAAGCAGCAGGAATCTGATATTGACATCCAGTTTCTAAAGCCTTTCCTAAATTGTTAGGCAAACAAATGTTTATTATTCAGTTTACACAATGATATTCACTACCACTTATTAAATTAACACTGTCTGTTTTATATAAAATCATTATGATAGACATCTTACCAATATAGAAACTGAAGGCCAGAATAATTCAGATGCGCAATGGAGACAGACTTGATAGCATGTCCAGTACCTGAGCATGAGTTTCATTGGTTATTAAGGCTAATTTATCCAATTATCCTTCATAAAAATAAGAGTTGTACAGGGCATTATCTTGTGAATAAATTATCAACATCTCAACTTCACACTTGAATTTAAAAAGAAAAATTAAATTTAGTGTCCAGTGAAGTCTTTACAGACAAGTCATACTATAAAAGAGCAGACATTTTATTAGAAATTGTCACTTGATCTTTTTTTAATAGGATATCTGAAATGTGTGCTGTAGGCCAGGCACAGTGGCTCATACCTGTAATCCCAGCACTTCAGGAGACCCAGGTGGAAGGATTGTTTGACCCTACATAGCAAAATCCTGTCTCTAAAAAATAATAAATAATAAATAAATTAAAAAAGAAAATGTGTGTTGAAGCTCAAAATGATAATCATTTATTTACTTGGTAATGAGTCATGACCACAAATCAAATGTACTTTTCAAAAATCATCAGCTTCTTGAAACATATAGAGTAAAGGAAGTTGCCTAAAAATGAGGGATGAAAAATTATACTGCATCCCTAAGGCAGTGGAAAATCTAAGGAGTAGGCTTGTTTAATCCACCCCTGGGTAAATCTCACTGATTCACTTAGATTATTGCCCTGTGTCGTTTTTGAAATATCTCAGAAATGTATTTAATAATACTAGAACCATTCAATGGTCTAGATTTATAACAGAACTTTTCCATGTCTAAAATTGAGAATTTCAATGGATTTTAAAGTTGAAGATAATCCTTTGCCTAAACCCACCTACTATATTTCTATTCATCCTGTGCTGTTACATCCTGTATTCTCTTCATTATTTTTCATGTTCTTAGAGTTTACAGTATCATGTGGCTTATGTTTTTCTTACACAGTGATTTGCACAAACAATAGATAACATTTTAATTTCGAAAGAGAAATTATCACCATCTTATCAGCTTTAGCATTCACTATCAACTCATGCTAGCAAGAAATTCTGTACTCAGAAAAACTAAACCTACTGTGCAAGAGTTGAACAAATACTCTAAACTAGATAATGCAAACAGGCTGAGTTTTAACACCAGTCCACATCAATCCGAGGTAATTGTTTTAAATGCTGTAAATATTCATTTGATACCTTTACCATAGAATAAGCAATTTCCTACCACTCTCATATACTTCTGAGCCTTCCAGAATACCATAAGGATTTATTTACTTCCTGTAAAACAACAGGGGTCCTTAATCCTGTCAACAGATTACTGGAGCTGAGTTCTCAATGCGTCCCGGTGGCGGCGTTGTTTGTGAAATGCTGCCATCTATGGGACAGCGGTGGGCATTGCTCAGGGCCCAGGCAGCGAAACCACAGCCGCCTCTCTGCTGCGCTACGTGGTTGGTTCAGTAAATGAAGCAATTTTTGGTCAATAAACAGGAATAAAAATCATAGCGTTGGCTAGAAAATAAACGTTACAAACTCCAAGCTGGCACTGCTCTCTACCACAGCTATTCCTTGGGGGGAAAAATGAGTGCTGTGGCAGTTGTTCCGCAGTAGCTTTGATCCAAATCTGTTTCTCTTTTTTTTTTCTCCCACACCCACATTTATGCTTTTATCCAAAATGTTGCAATGTGGTTAGAACAATACAACCTTCCACGCATTGGCAAACAAATAGGTTAACTTGGTTAATTAAAGTTTTAAAACTCACCCATTCTGAATAATAGCATAAACCAAATTTGCGAAGGACTCCTGACCTTCCTGTGTGTAACAGACGCCTGTGAGACAATGAAACGTATTTCCATTCAAAACATGGCAAAGAAACCCTGATTTGACGATTTCTCCCACTGATCGAAGTCCATACATCAACACCATAAAGCACATTGTACTGTTCGAAAGAACCTCATCTATTTATTGAGAGTACTATCAACAACAGTGTCATTTAATGCCCACCTCAGTCCTAGGAAACAGATCTTGCCACTGTCGCTCCTTTTTCACAAAAGGGTAAATTGAATGTTAGAGAAGTTGTCACTGCGCTTAAGTTTTACAGATCAGTGAGCGATAGATCCAGGATTTGAACACAGTTTGTTTAATCCAAATCCAAGCAGTTATCTCCTCTCCTAGGCCTTCCTTGTGGTCAAGCACTGATGATTTAAATCTAGTTCTTCATTTTTTGTTTTCATTTTGCATCTGTGTAGCCTCGGACACATCATTTGAATTTCTTTAGTCTGAATTTTCTCATTTTCACAACAAAAAGATTAACGTTTCTATTTTTATGTTCCTTTCCAACTCTCAATCATATAATTTATCTGTCTTGATGAGGACAAAAAAAGAAAAATGAAAGAGTCACAAATTGTCATTTGGATAAAACTTCGAAGGTTCCTTAATTCCACTCTCTCATTTTAAAGATAAAGGAGCTATGCTTGTGGAAGGAAAAAATCAAATGGTCAAGAAAAAAAATCAAATGGCTGAAAGGCACTGTTGCCAGAAGAGTTACTTTCAATGTACCGGTACCTCTAAGGGGTTCAATTTTAGTTTGATCCAGCCTCTCCAGCCAGCTGTGTGAGGAAAAAGAAAGAGGAAGCCTTCAGTGCCTTCAGCAGGAAAAACAGTAATGTGAGAGTGGTTACTCATCTGATAAACTAGGAAGGAACAAGGAAGGTCTAGACTAGTAGGGAGTTCTTAAGGATAAAGCTTGGAGCCCAGGTAGCTGGATCTCAAATGGGATAATATTCATGCCAATGGGCTAACCAAGTTGGCATTCCTCCAACCTGAAGCCTGGATAATGATATGAAGATTACTCTTCCACCATGATTTGTACATCTTTCAGTACCCACTACATGGCTTAGTATAACAACTTGGTCTTCAGTAAGACTTGGGAAATCTTTGTCAAGTGAACAAATTAAACAGTATTTTTTTCTCTGGACAATATCCCATTTGAATATTGAATTAGACAATATGTCATTTCTCTAGACTCATCCTCTAGGTGACTAGAAACATGCAAAGAATGTGGCTCTAAACCTAATAGGGAGAAAATGCTAGATTATTGTCTTAGTCTGTTCAGGCTGCTATAACAAAATACACAAAACTGGGTGGCTTATAAACAACAATATTTATTTTTCACAGCAGGGAGGGCTGGAAGTCCAAGATCAAGGTGCCAGGAAGGTAAGGTTCTGGTGAGGGCCCAGTTTTGGGTTACAGAATAGTGATGTATTGCTGTGTCCTCATACAGTAGAAAAGACACAGCTGGCTAGAGAGGCTGGATCAAACTAAAACTGAACCCCTTAGAGGTACTGTTACATTGAAAGTAACTCTCCTGGTAACAGTGCCTTTCAGCCATTTGATTTTTTTTCTTGACCATTTGATTTTTTCCTTCCACAAGCATAGATCCTTTATCTTTAAAATGAGATACTGGAATTTAAGGAACCTTCGAAGTTTTATCCAAATGACAAGGGGCTAGTTTGCTCTCTGAGGTCTTTTTTTATAAGGGCATTAATCCCATGAATGATGGCAGAGCCCTCAAGACCCAATCACCTGCCAAAGCCCCGTCTTATAATACTATCACATTAGAGATTAGGTTTCAACATATGAATTTTCGGCAGACAAACATTCAGACCATGGGCATTATCTACAAGGCTATAACTTATCTTAAAGTCATTAAAGGGCTAGTTCATAAAGGCAAACAAGTAAATCAAATTCCAAAGGTGAATCATCACATCCAAAGAGAGGCAGGACACACAAACTGTGTCAGAAATTGCTTAGTGAAAACATAAAAAGGTTGACCACCATAAAAGTTGGTACAAAATGAATGAGCAAAAAAATTAATGAACCCGCAAAGGCTGAGGAGAATTGGTTAATGTGTTCATTTGGGATTGCTAAGGGCCCTAGACACAAGGAAAGTTGCCAGATTTTATCTGTGGGTCTCTACCATTTGCTTAGGAGAAAGACTAAGGGCTGAGCAGGAGACCAGAATAATTCCCTCTCAGGAGCACTGTTAAAGCAGCTGTTAGCATCCATGAGGGTTAAGGCTCTGCCCACTTTGTAGAACACTTTAAAACAAAAATAAAGCAAATGGTTTAAGTCTATGAGAAAGAAGAAGAAAACTCAATTAGATTCTGGATAGAAGATAACTCTTATGGCACAGGCAACATTCCATTGCTACTAGGGAAAGGGTTGAACCCTGTATGCCCGGGGAGGAGAAATACAAAACAGTCTGAGACCCAGGATCCTACAGAGATTTCAAGTAGAGGCTTGATTCCACTAGTGGAGGGGCAGGGAACGTCCACCTAAGATTTTCAAGAAGTATGAAGGGTGTGAGATTTTACCCTACTTTAACAAGCTAAAAACTCATTAGCTTCACACAATTCTCTAAATGCTGGCAGAATGACATGAGGCTGCTGGGTCAGAGACAAAAGGCAGTTTAATACTCACTGCAATAGTGGTAGTCAGAGTGTCATGGTTTTCTTTCCCCGGTACCCTGAGCCCCACTACCCATGAGGTGACATGATGAGGGTTAGATGTTGCTTTCACATGCAGTCAGTTGCATTACAGAACAAGAGCTCTAATGTAGAATGCTCCAATCTTTCATAATTGACAACAAACAAATCTACCTGATTTTTGGCCCAGAAGAAAAATATGTCTGTATTATACTGGACAGCAAACAAATCTGCAGAGGAGAAGCATCAGAGGAAGACACTATCTTATAAAGATATTCACTACACAAATATTCTTGAAAAGAAAGTCCAAGGGAGTAAAAGCTGTCAGTGTATCTGCTGATAAGATGGACAAAAGGAATGAGACTGATGGAGAATTATCCCTCCCACCCCACATACACAAAATGCCATGAAGAGGAAGTACGGAAACAGTAAAAATGTATCACTCCTGATGCCCAGACACATCCGTCCTGCCTAAGATTGAGGTTGTACCAGAACAACAAGGAACCTTCCCAATCCTACCATGAGCCAAGCACCAAGTCCCCGGCGTGGTATTCTACCACGGGGAAAGTGACAAGAACCTGGAGGGAGACTCCACTCTGTGGTGCAAATATGTAGTGTTGACTAACAATGAATGGGGAAAAAACAAATGGACTCAGAAAAACTTAGGGAACTCTATCCTGACTCTATCCTGAGTAGCTTGAGGAACTTGAAGCCTATAGTTCATGGAAGATAATCATAGCAACAAAAACCCCAAACCACATAAACTCTTGATTAGATTAGCCAAATCCTTCTTTTTTTTTTTTTTTTTTTTTTTTTTTGAGACAGAGTCTCGCTCTGTCACCCAGGCTGGAATGCAGTGGCCCGATCTCCGCTCACTGCAAGCTCTGCCTCCCGGGTTCATGCCATTCTCCTGCCTCAGCCTCCGGAGTAGCTGGGACTACAGGCGCCCACCACCACACTCGGCTAATTTTTTTGTATTTTTAGTAGAGACAGGGTTTCACCATGTTAGCCAGGATGGTCTCTATCTCCTGACCTCGTGATCCACCTGCGTCAGCCTCCCAAAGTGCTGAGATTACAGGCGTGAAACAAAGCGCCCGGCCCAAACCCTACATTCTAACTGATGAACAAAACAGGAGGTACAATCATTGCTAGGTATAAATATTATCTTCCTGCATTTCTACTATTCTTCTATACATGATATCTGATATTCAATAAACAATTATAAGATATACACAGAAAAAATCAAGAAAAAACAGCTCATTTACAAAAAGTGAGCAACATAAGAATAGACGACTTATATATTGGAATTAACTGACAGAGGCTTTAAAATAATTGATTAAATATTTTGACATCTGGTGGAAAAGATGGACAACATGAATGGGCAAGTGGGAAAATTTAGCACAGGTATACAGAAAGAGTACAATGGAAATGCTATAAATTAAAAAACAAAACAAAAACCACAACAACAAAACCCAAAACAAAACATTTTAAAAAATCATACATAAAAAAGTAAATCCTCAAGAAGTTCATAAATAGAATGTACACAGACGAGGAAAGATTCAGTGAGTCTGAAATTAGGTAAATAAAAATTATTTAATTTTTTGAATTGAAATTCAAATTGAAATTGACATACAGAGTTAAAATAAGTGTTGTTGTTTTTTTTTTTAAAAACCACCTGAATCAAAGAGCAATAGCACAATAACCAGAGATAACGAGAAAATCTTGAAGGCAGATAGAGAAAAAAGAAACATTCCATACAGGGGAATGAAGATAAGGATTATAGCAGACATTTCCTCAGAAACTACACAAACCCAGAACATATCGGAGTGATCATTTTAACAGACTAAGAGAGAAAAAGAAGAACTTGTCTATGAAATTTCATATCCAGTGACAATATCTTTCAAAACTTGAGCTGAATACTTTCTCAGACAAAATAAATGAAGGGAAGGGAAGGGGAGAAGGGGAGAAGGGGAGAAAGGGAGAAAAGGAGAAAAGAAAGAAAGAGAGAAAGAAAGAGAGAAAGAAAGAAAGAAGGAAAGAAAGAAAGAAAGAAAGAAAGAAAGAAAGAAAGAAAGAAAGAAAAGCTGAGGGAATTCATTCTCAGCCGATCTTCATGCCAAGTAATATTAAAGGACAGTTCTTCAAGCAGGAGAATGACAACAGAGGGGAAACTTGAACCTCACAAAGAAATAGAGAAGACTAAGAATGATACACATGAAGGGATCAATGAGTACTTTAAGGCTATATTGTGGAAAACTGGCAATGAAAATGATACATTTTCTAAAAGAAAATATGCATTATTGATTAATTCATATGGAAGTGCACCCACATATGAGATAACAAAAAGCTAGGACCTCACGAATAATAATGATAGTAATAATAATAACAGTAGTAATGAAAATGGCAATAATAATTTGAGTCAAAATTTAAGAAAATATTTAGAATGGGAATTTAATAAACACCCACACACCTAGACTCAAACTGTTAAAATCAAACATAAAGAGAAAATAAGAATGGCAATTATGCTTAGCTTGGCCAGGTGATACCAATAATGGAAAAAATAAACTAAAAACTATCAAAATAAAGCCATTTATATGCACTCAGGGCTTACCAAATCTTTTATTTATCGCGTTTCATTCCAATATTTATTTTTAACCAATATGTTGCTTCTGAGAAATATTCCTAACCAAAGAAAAATAATATTTCTCTCAGGCCTGCTTCATGCTTCCTTCACCTTCTTCCCAGCCTGTGTGGCTTTAGTCTCATTTACGGAGTAGTTTTTCTAAATCATAAATCTATCATGTCATTGCAGTTTCTAAAGGCTCTAGAAGGCCTTTCATTATCTTCAGGATCTCTTTGAGATAACACATGGGCACTATATTAACTGGCCTCATCTTTTTGTTCGGGCAACCCTGGCTACCCTCTCCAGGCAATCTGTTGATAGCAACCCCCTTGTCAAGAACCAGCCCCTCTTAGGTTTCCAGAACTGTGTAACTGTTTTAATAACCTAAAGCTCTTTCACATTTGTACACATACTCATCCTCTTAATAACATCCATCTCATAAGGTTTGGTAATGATTAAATATGATAATAAATGAAAATCTCTCAGAACAATATCTGATATATAATAAAGACCAACAAGTTCTAAATCTGGTATTTAAACAAATTGTTTACTTGTACATGTTTTTCTCTGGACCATTTTCCTTCTGTTGTACCTGGCACAACTGATTATCAAAAATATTTTTTGTTTGAAAGATAAATTCTAACCAATAAGAAGTTAAGAAATATAGTTCAACCTCTTATGGATTATTATTGCTTTATTTTTTTAAACAGTAGTAAATAGGAAATGTTTAAAATGCTTATGATTTAACATAATGAATAAGCTTGATAAAAATTTTACACATAATATTAGTTCAGTATTTAAGAATATGCATGAAAAGAAAATGACAGGAAGGACTTAAACTTAAATAATTAGTAGCTTTTAGGTAGTCCAGAAAATCTCTGCTCTTGTTTTACTGAGCTTGCGTATGAATTAATTGTTCTTGTCCTTTCAAATGCTTCTGTCATGTGCTTGCCATTTTCATGATGAAAAATAAATAGATCTAAAACTGACTTATAGAATATTTTCAAAACTCATTAAAAACAATATAGATTCCAGGATTTCAATCCAAACATTTCAAATATTCTTCTATATTTGATGGTCAGAACACCACAGCTGCCTGTTTTTCCTTCTACCTCTCTTACTACTGCTTCTTAGTATTCCTATTGGTAAATCCTATAACTATTCTTACTTAGTAAATGCAATTACCCCAATTGCCTAATGTAGGAGTATCTCAGAGGTCAATGTTTAGACCTCTTCTTTCTATCTACATTCACTTCCTTTTTATGGCTTTAAATAACTATATGGTGATAACTTCCTAACTCCAGGCTTAAATATCCATATATTCTCAACATATCTTTTTGAACCCCTAAGTGACAGCTTAACCTTAACATCTCTAAAATGGAAACCTTGATCTTTTCTTGCCCCACAACCAGAGGTCTGCATCTTTTGCAATCTTCTCCATTCATTTATTTTCTCAGGAACATATTATTTTATTTTATTTTATTTTATTTTGGGTTTTCATATTAAAACTCAACTTTGTGTCTCCAAAGCAAAATATCTCAAAAATCAGGCCATTTCTAAGGACTAAGCATGTAGCCATGAAATCATAGGTGAATTCTCTAACACTTGACTTGCGATAAATGTGAATTCTAAACTCTTTCTCGTTTTAGAGTGGTTTCTAGGAAATATTAAAAATGCTTTTCAGAAAAGGGATTTATTATTTTAAAAGCTCAGTGTCAGGGCTCTTTGTGTCTTCCTTGGAGTGCATATGCAAGAGAGTCTTGGGGGCCAATAAAATGCTTTTTAGAAGGCACGTCTTCTTCCTCATGCTACTTATTTTTATTCATTCATTGATTTAACAACTATGACATGAGCACCTACACTTTATCAGGATTATTTTTCTGAACACTGGACAGTCAGGAATGAACAAAACATGCGAAGTTCTTGCCTTCACAGAGCTTATATTCTAGTGAATAGAACAGATAGAAATCAAATAGGCAAAATGAATATAAATTATAAAAGGCAATATAAAAGTGCGTGAAGAGGATACTATTTATATATCACTGAGGAGGGACATTTTGGGCAGAGACCTGAATGAACAGAGATTTAATTTTTTTATAATACAATTCACAATACTGTTAAATTCACCTGCACGGCTCACTAAATTTTGGCAGCCCAACTTGATGGCCAGTGTTGATAAAAATATTTGAAGCTGGGTCTTTTGGACCTTAGATTTGCCAACTTACATGATATTGTATAATACCTTCCTAATTTGATACAAAATGATAATGTTTGCATTTAACTCAAACTCATCTGAATTATATTGGCTCAGAGGAAGCTGCTGAGCTAGAGTGACCATTTCACTGGGAGATGCTGTTGGATACAATCCAGACTGTTTCATTTAGCTCAAGAGTAATTTCCCTTTGATTTGACTTGGAAGAAATACTGGTCAACCAAGCTCAGCACACTATGATAGCAATCCAAAAGGTGAGAAAATAAAAAAGACTATTTTTTTAATCATTTTGCTTGATAAACTATGTATCTTAGAACTCTGAAGTCAGAATATTAGGAAACCATGCTGGACCTTTTGAATTAAATTTCTAAGCGTATGTATTCCATAAATGACACAGAAAAGAATGATGACTTAAACACCAGAAGAAGGAAAATTAGGAAAAAGTCATAGGAAAATTGATTTAGAAGTCTAAATACACACATATCTGAGTGTGTGTATATCCTCACATACACAGACATATATAAACATGAACACACACATAATGTTTGTAGCATATCCAGTCATTCATTCACTCACTGAGCACCTATAACACTCATGTCGTGCTTTATTATAGAAAACTGGGGTATTTTCGTGAATAAAAGGAAGATCCTCTCTCTCATGAAGTTTATCTTAGAGTAGAGCAAAATAGACCGTACTCAGTAAACAACAGACATAATAAACCAATGCATTATTTACATATGAGATGATAACTGCAATAAAAAAAGGAAAACTAGGATAGGAAAAGAAGATGAGGAGTATTGACATAAAGGATGGGTTATGTTTCCAAACAGGGTAGAGAGGGCAAGGAATGATGAAAGAGTATGAGTTATGCGGCAAAATATGTAGAATGCATTTAGATGTGTAATATGAATATGTATTTATATACAAAATATATTTCAGGTTGACATACATATATGAGATGAATACATACAATAAATACATATATATTCATAAATATTTCTATTAAAATATTTTTCAAGTAATAGTAATCTTTCTTACATATATTTTCTAAATAAAATATTCTTGATATTCACTTGAAGACACTGAATATTCTCACAGATGAATGGAACAATAGATACACATATGTAAGTAAATATATTTGCAAATTATTTCTCAAATATGCTGTTTATTGCTTAATTTTAAAGGTTAAGTTCATTTTTCTACATGTAAATAGCAAAGACCTGGTTACCGATGACATATATCTGCCTTTGAAATTCAGGTGTCACATTCCTTCCTTTAGAGACACTGCATGCGTTTTTACAGTTAACAGGAGTACTTGGCCAGGCAGAAGACATGTGTAACCATTATTAAAGTCATTTTATCGAACACTAGTTTTCTTCACTGCCTATATTTAGCAGATAGATATAAAGGATAGAAATGTAGAAGATAGCATCAAGCTGATACCGGAAGTCTATAACACACATGGCTAAAAACTAGTTATGCTAAGATTGAGTCAAATAAAATAATATTTTGTCTTTGGTTTGAGGTTTGTAATCTTGGCGTTCACTTCTCTTCATTGCCTCATTTATGTTGGGTAACTATTGCTTGTGTTGATGATATAACACATGCTGACACCAAATATCAATGCTAGGTAAATCCAATTAAGCCCAGAAGCAAAACAGCTGGATTAGCAGTGCTTGCATAAATTATTTTTCTTCCATTTACTTTGTTTTTTTGCAAATGAGCCTTTAAACATGAAAAATTTGAGCTATCAGTGTCCCCATTCCTTATTAATATAAGAAGCCTAAAATAAAACCTTTAAAAGTAAGTGTTGGAGGTTTCCTTTCATACTATTAATACAAGTGTTATGATTAAAGCTGCAAATGAGCATGCCTGTTTTCTATATGGACTTCCTGTTTGTGAAAGAAGCTTATCAGAAGTGCATTTAAAGTGTATCTTAATAAAGAATTTCCCCTGAAGGCTAAGAAGCTATATTATTTTTACCAGTTTTGAGTTCTCTTTTTTCCTTCTCTATCCAGAAGCATAAAGTCAGTAAATGACATAAAAACAATTTAACTAGTTAGGTTTTCAGAATAATGGATTTGCTGCTGTTAAATCAAAATACAAGGTAGAGTCACACATGAACAAAAAGGTATTTTGTCTCTTTCCTTAAGAGCCATGAATAGGTATCTCATTACCTTTGTAAATATTTTAATAAAAACCACAAATTTTGATTAGTGTGATACTAACTGCATGATAAATAAAGATTATATATTTGAAATGTAAAAAAGAGTGAAAATGTAAATTATATTTTTACCTTACTGCTAGATTTTTAAAAATCTCTTTGTGGTGAGCAATAGATTCCTTTGTTTAAAAAATGATTGATTGTGAAATTTATGAGCTATCCTGATTTAATTTGTAATAAAGCTCGTAGTGTTTTGCATACCCTTCTTTGGTATGGATAAGAGAAACTTCTTTTAAAAAGCTTGCTGCTTACTTTCCAATACCGACTTTTGAATTATTCACTTCAGAATCCTTACATCTCTATGTCCACCACCCTACATTATTAGTGCATCAGACTTACCTAATCACAATCCAACTTACATGCCAAAAAGTCCACTTACACTAGATTCCCCAACTTCATGAAATTTCTGCCTTTGCCCTCCGTCTTTAGAGATACTATTAAGACTCTAGTAATGCAGTGATTCCCTTTATCGAAGTCAGTATTTCTTTCTTTTTTTTAACTGTAAAAATCTGTCTCTACTGAGAAGAAATGACCACCTTCAATTACAGTGTATATGTCACTGAAAAGTATTTAAATGAGAGCAAGATATAATCTTCAACAACTTTAAAAATCTATTATCCGATTATAACAGTATCAGAAAAAATATCAGCTTTGTGATATTAAGATATTAGGTTATTAATTTTAGAATAAATCAGAGAAACATCTAAAGAGAAATTCAACCAACTGTAAACCCACTTGACAGTGAGTCTGCTTTTATTTGGTTAAATAGAAAATAAATCATAATTGAAGTCTAATTATTAAATCTTCAACAAATAGTATTACAGAAACACTGTTTTGTTTTGTTTTTATTCCACTGGAGGAAGAACAAAAGTAAAACTTTCTTTAAAGTTCTTCAAAATTTTTCAGGGAAGAGGTATAATCAACCAACCATTTTCTACTGCAGATTAAAGTATATTGTTATTCCTGCAACTTAAGGTGGGTAATTTTTTTCACCTTTTTTAACTGAAAGGAATCCTCACATTGATAGCTAAAGCTAATATGAAAAATCAGCATTTTCATGCCAAACAGTGAAAATTCAAAAATGGTTTACATAGTTTTCAAATATACTCTATTCTCAAATCCTTTCCAACATGAAAGACACTTTTTGCAGGGAGAAAATGATCATTTAATTTGGCAAAACATGGAAATTTCCAGCTGAGGCACATTAAAACATTTTTACAATTGCCCCAAAGGCAGAATATTTTTACAATTTCTTTTGCTATAAAAATCTGTCTCTACTGAGCGGAAATGACCAAGTTTTCCCTGGAAAATGTTAGTGCAAATACATAAATAATTTTTGCCTATTCAAAGCCTTCATAAAATGGCTTCTATCCAGTTTTACCAGTAGAGCCTAATGTTGATTTTCTTTATAATTATTATTGAGATTCAAACAAAATCTTATTGGTAAAGTAACCATTGATAGACTAAGTCTTGGGTTATACTATTTTTATAAAGAAATAAATTACTAGTATATGTGCTTCTAACAAAAGTTAATAATCCTGTTTGACTATGTGTTTAAATTCAGATAACTTTCACACTAAACTTATATATGAGCAATGCTTATGACAAGATAGGAAACTTCACCAAGAGATGAAAATCATATAAAATGAAAAAGTCAAATAGAAATGTGAGAAATGAAAAATAAAATATTAAAGATAAAGAATTTTTAGAGGCCTATGAATAGGGTAGATGGGGAAAGAATCAGTGAACTTAAAAGTAGGACAATAGAAAATATACAAACTAATATAAAAAGAGAAAAAAGTGAAATAAAAATACAAAGTAGAAAACAAAATAAAAACATAAACATAAAAGTGAAATGAAAGCAAATTGCTCCCATGTTCTGTGGAACAATAGCAAATAGCCTATCAAGCAAATCACTGGAGTTTCAGAATTAGAGGAGAAAAAAGAATGACTAAGATTTCAGCTAAAACGCTCTGACGTGTGAAATACTTGGAAGTCATCACTGTTGTCCTTATAACAACAAAAAAAAAGCTGTAAAAACTAAAAATCAGCAACTTTTCTTAGGTTCATCAGAGAATAAAGGTAATTAGAAAAACTGCCAGTCCAAAATTAAGAGAGACAGATGAAGTAAATACATCAGCCGAGATATGCCTACCTGGAAAAGAATTGCTGGATTCAAAAACTGGTGAAAACCATTAAGTGGTAATTTTTATCCACTGCTACAGACCAAGTGTGGATTAGGTTGAGAGTGAGAAATTCTAGGGGCCTGCAATCTTAGCAGGGGCCTATGCTATTTCATGGTTTACACCTCTAGAAACTCACCAAAAATTCTGCAGAAAATAGCCAATAAAATTTTTCTTATGACCCTGGCAGAGGGAAGAAAAAAGTAACTATGTGAAATATGTCCAGAGCATTCTCCATAACAAAAACTGTCTCTCCAAGGAGAAAAAACTTTAACCAAACCATATTCCACTGGAAGAAATACACTTCTGTAACTCTAGTCCCCTCTATTCTCTCCGTCTTGTATATGGCAGATGGGAGCTAAAAAGTGTTAGTTAAGATTATTGCTCAGGGATGGCCGGGCGCGGTGGCTCACGCCTGTAATCCCAGCACTTTGGGAGGCCCAGACGGGCGGATCACGAGGTCAGGAGATCGAGACCATCATGGCTAACACGGTGGAACCCCGTTTCTACTAAAAATACAAAAAATTAGCTGGGCGTGTTGGCGGGCGCCTGTAGTCCCAGCTACTCGGGAGGCTGAGGCAGGAGAATGGCGTGAACCCGGGAGGCGGAGCTTGCAGTGAGCCGAGATCGCGCCACTGCACTCCAACCTGGGGGACACAGCGACACTCCGTCTCAAAAAAAAAAAAAAAAAAAAATGCAAAAGATTATTGCTCAGGGATATGGAATCACTAAAAGACTGAGATTTGATTATGAGATTATAGAATGCTTCCCATTCCCCACACAATATAACAGCAGTGCATTGTGGTGGAAATAGCTTCAATATATAGACTTTATTTAAGTAGGAGTACTCAGGAAAGCCAAAGATAACAAGTGTAACCACAAGGAAACTAGAGGCATCTGATGTCTCCACTGTCTACAGCTACAGGAAACATTAAAAAACCCAATTCATAGCCAGATAAACATAAACAATCACACTAAAGCCTCATTTCTATCACTTGATATCCCATTTTTGCCCCAAAAAAAGATTGATTACAGAGCATGCTAAAGGAACTTTAAAAAGCACATACTGAAGAGACAAAGCAAGCATCAGAACCAGACTTACATTTGGAACATATTTTGAAATTATCATACAAGGAATTTAAAATAACTATGATTAATATATTAAAGGCTCTATTGGGAAAAATGAACAACATGCATAAACATATGCACAATATAGTTGAAATGTAGACACACTGAGAATCAAAAGGAAATTCTAGAAATTAAAAAAACTACAAAAAGAAATAAAAAATGTCATTGATGAGCTCAGCAGTAAACTTTACACAGCTAAGGAAAGAACCAGTGAGCTTGAAGATAGGTCAATAGAAATTTCACAAACTGAAATGCAAAGAGAAAAAAAAAATTAAAACCCCAGAAGTTTACATACAAAAATTGTAGTACGATTTCAAAAGATGCAACATATGTATAATTGGAATACCATAAGGAGAGAAAAGACAGGAGAGGCAGAAGAAATATTTGAAGTAATAATGGTCAAGAATTTTCCAAAATTACTGAATTTCTCACAGACACCAAACCACAAATCTAGAAAAATCAGAGTACAACCAGCAGAATAATCTATACTTAAGCATATCATATTCAAATTGTAGAAAATCAAAAACAAATAGAATAGCTTGAAAGAAGCCAGGGAAAAGACTACATTATCTATAGAGGTCTTATGGTCTGAATGTTTATGGTCTGCCCAAATTCATATATTGAAATCTTAAAAACAAGTTGATGATATCAGGAGGAAGGGCCTTTGGCAGGTGGTTAGTCAGTAAAGGCCTCAGAAAGCTAACTAGCCCCTCCCACCATGTGAGTACACAATAAGAAGTTGCCAGTTTGTAACCCAGAAGAAAACCCCCACCAGAACCCTACCATGTTGGCACCCTGATCTTCGACTCCCCAGCTCCAAAACTGTGAAAAATAATTTTTTGTTGTTTATAAGCAACACGGTATATGGTATTCTGTTATAGCAGCCCTAATGGGCTAAGATAAGATGAATGAGGAAAAAAAGTAAAGCAGACTTCTTCTCAGAAATCATGCAAAGAAGGGAGTGAGGTAACACATTTAAGGTATTCAGAGAAAAATATTCAATAGCCTAAAATTCTATATCCAGTAAAATTATCATTTAAAATAAATAAGAAAGATTTTCTCAGATGAACAACACCTAGCGGAATTTATTATCAGCAGAACTTCCCTGTAAGAAATTCTTCAAGAAGAATGAAAACCCTACAAGTCGGAAACTCATAGCTATGCAAATAAAGGAAGAGTATCGGAGAAGGAATAATTTAAGCTAAAATAAATGCAAATAAAGTAAGAGTATCAGAGGAAGAATAAGTGAAGCTAAAATAAAGTATTTTGTTCTTATTCTTGATCTATATAAAATATAACTTTAAAGTAGTAACAGTGCAGTATATTGCGTGATTATAGAAAATGGATATTGAGGACTACAGTTTCTGCTTAAAAACCTATGTGTCATTTTTGAGGCCTCACCACAGGCAATTAAAAGATTTTACTTGTAAGGTCTCCCTGAAGAAAGTTGCCCTTCCCACACCAGACTTGGTGCCCAGATAGAGCATTGCAGTCTCTCAAGGGAGATAAATAAAGTATGAATGAAATAGAAGAAACCATAAATAGGGACGGCTGTGTGAAAAAAGGAGATAACATGCAAAGAATCCTGGGGAAGCTCCACCCTTGAATCAACAGAAAAAAACAAAAAAGCAGAGTGAGAAATAAGGTTGGAAATAAGATAAAGAAAGGTCTGTTTAAGAAGAATTCACCCTTCCTCTCTTATGACAGTCCTTACCCACCTACCCTAATGAACAGAATTCAAATAAAGTTCACTCTCATATAGAAAATTAGAAGGCTCTTTTCTGAAGCTGTTGAACAAACTAAACAGAACCACAGTAGTTATTGTGCGTTAGACATATTTGCCATTGGGTCCCCATCTGCTCTCTAAATAAAAGTCACCCACTGGCCCAGGCTGACAAATACCCCACTCAGTTTTTTTGCTGCCTCAATTTAAAACATAGATATCCTGTAGCAATAAATACAATGATTAACAAAAATAGAAAAACTGACTAAAATTAGACAAGAAAAACTGGAAAAATAAACTTCAAAAAGTTTTCTGAGTGAAAAGAAAAGCCATAGAATATTAAGTGAAGAAAAACTAGTCTCTAATAAGTTCAGAAATAGGGGATTACAAAATGGAGAAAAGGAAATTATCAGAGACATAATAGAAGAAAAAATTCAGAGTGAATGAATAGTAAGCAAATTCCATGTAAAAATCACGAGACTTTTTTCAGATCTCAGTATACTGGACTTAGACTCTACTGAGGGAACCTCCTTGCAGACAATAACTATGAAACCTGGACCAAAAAAAAAAAAAAAAAACTACGTAAAAGTACTAAATACTGAACAGAAGCAAATATATTCTTGCAGACAATCTATGCTAGAAGGGGAGACAGGAGTTGTACAAATAATTCCCATGTTTGAGGGGCTAGATTCAGTCTTTTGGGCAAGTGACAGCTCGGGGAATGCACCTGGAAAACTCCAAAATATTTCTAGCTGGAAAACTGGAAAAAATAAGCCTGGATGCTATAAATACTGAAAAGAGTGGGAAATCCCAGAAGGGAAAGTACTGGAAACAAATCCCCAAATTCTGCCTCCCCACTTCACTGACTAATATATATCTGAACTACACATGTGTAGAACAGAATCACAGCAGTTCAAATAAGAAAACAATTTTTTGTTACAATTCTGAAGGTACTGAATTATTTTATTTTATTTTTTGAGATGGAGTCTCACTCTGTCTCCCAGGCTGTAGTGCAGTAGCACAGTCTTGACTCACTGGAACCTCTGCCTCCCAGGTTCAAGTGATTCTCCTACCTCAGCCTCCCGAGTAGCTGGGATTACAGGTGGACGCCACCACGCCCAGCTAATTTTTTGTATTTTTAGTAGAGATGAGGCTTCGCCATATTGGCCAAGCTGGTCTTGAACTCCTGACCTCAGGTGATCTGCCCACCTTGGCCTCCCAGAATGCTAGGATTACAGGTGTGAGCCACCACACCATGCCATAAGCAGGTAGAATGTGGTGGAGTGGAAGCTACTTGGAGGAAGGTAGATAAGAAACTGAGTTTCTCAATTTGCAATTTTACCTTGTAGCTAAGTGCAGTCCACACAACACTCAGGAGAGACAAGGGCACGCATGGAAATGCTCCAGTCTTCCTGATCTGGTGAAGAAGATAAGAGAAGCCAAGAAACCAGGAAAACTGCAAAGAGTCGCAAATCTCCATAGAGAAAGAGCCGGATGAATGATTCCGAAAGCAGTGAATTCTAGGCATTAAAAATGACTTCTTAAAACAAAAGGAAAAATACTTATCACATAATAATAATGGAATCCAGTATCCCCTGAACACAGTATTCATAATATAAGGGACATAATCCAAAGTTATCCAATATCCAATACGAGAAGTACTAAGAAAACGAACATATCCTCAAGAAATAAGCAACTGAGTCCAATCCAAGATGAGCCACATATTGCAACGAGTTTAAATGAGCTATTAATAACTATCCAAGGAGAAAAAATAAAACAAAATACCACATCACAGAAACAGAAATAAGAAAAACTAAACAGAAATTCTCATAATAAAAAAGAACTTTTTTGAAATAAAAAATTTACCGAATTAACTTTGTCAAAGATGTGACAAAAGAAACAGTGTGTGAACTTAAAGATAGAAAAATTAAAATCATTCAAGGTGAAAAACAGAGAGGAAAACAAACCAAGATAAATATCACCTCACAGATGTGTCAGATAATATTCATATAGTCAAACATATGTATAACGGTTACATCAGAAGACAAAAGATATTTAATGAAGAAGAAAAAGATATACTCAAAGAAACAGTGGTTGAAAATATCTGAAGTTTGCAGGTACAATATTCTAAACAAAGAATAAGCAAAATAAACATCAAAGAAACCTACACGGACACACATCGAGTAAAGCTGTTGAAGGTCAAAGATAAACACCAAATACTGAAATCAACAAGAGAAAGACAGCACATTACCTATAGGGAAACAGCTATCCAATTAAAGGCTTACCTCTTATAATAAACCACAGAGGCCAGAAGAACACGAATAAAATCTTTTGAGTTGTGAGGGAAAATACCAAAACTGCTTAATTAGATTTCTATATTCAGTGAAAACATTCAAGAACGAAAACAAAATAAGACATTTTTAACTAAAAGAAAACCTAAGAGAATTTATTGTCAGTAGACTTACAGATGAAGAAGTGTGAAAGATATTCTTCCAGCTGAATGAAAATTATATTAAATGGAAACTGATCATCAGGGAGAAAAACAATCAGAGATGGTAAATGTAAACGGCTATTGAGACGTGACAGCCTGCGGGCAGTCCTCACAGCCCTCGCTCGCTCTCCGCGCCTCCTCTGCCTGGGCTCCAACTTTGGCGGCATTTGAGGAGCTCTTCAGCCCACCGCTGCACTGTGGGAGCCCATTTCTGGGCTGGCCAAGGCCGGAGCCGGCTCCCTCAGCTTGCAGGGAGGTGTGGAGGGAGAGGCGGGAGCGGGAACTAAGGCTGCGCGCGGCGCTTGCGAGCCAGCTGGAGTTCCGGGTGGGCGTGGACTTGGCGGGCCCTGCACTCGGAGCAGCCGGCCGGCCCTGCCGCCCCCACTCCTCTCCCGGCAATGAGGAGCTTAGCACCCGGGCCAGCAGCTGCGGAGGGTGTACTTGGTCCCCCAACAGTGCCAGCGCACAGGCGCTGCGCTCAATTTCTCACCGGGCCTTAGCTGCCTTCCCGCGGGGCAGGGCTCGTGACCTGCAGCCTGCCATGCCTGAGCCTCTCACCCCCTCCTGGGCTCCTGTGCGGCCCGAGCCTCCCCCAGGAGCCCCGCCCCCTGCTCCACGACACCCAGTCCCATCGACCACCCAAGGGCTGAGGAGTGCGGGCGCACGGCATGGGACTGGCAGTCAGCTCCACCTGTAGCCCCAGTGCTGGATCCACTGGGTGAAGCCAGCTGGGCTCCTCAGTCTGGTGGGGACGTGGAGAACATTTATGTCTAGCTCAGGGATTGTAAATACACCAATCGGCACTCTGTATCTAGCTCAAGGTTTGTAAACACACCAATCAGCACCCTGTGTCTAGCTCAGGGTTTGTAAATGCACCAATCGACACTCTGTATCTAGCTAATCTGGTGGGGATTTGAAGAACCTTTGTGTCTGTATCTAGCTAATTTGGTGGGAAGGTGGAAAACCTTTATGTCCAGCTCAGGGATTGTAGAGGCACCAATCAGTGCCCTGTCAAAACAGACCACTGGGCGCTACCAATCAGCAGGATGTGGGTGGGGCCAGATAAGAGAATAAAAGCAGGCTGCTCAAGCCAGCAGTGACAACCCCCTCAGGTTCTCTTCCATGCTGTAGAATGTTTGTTCTTTTAATAAATCTTGCTGCTGCTCACTTTGGGTCCACACTACCTTTGTGAGCTGTCACACTCACTGTGAAGGTCTACAGCTTTACTGCTGAAGCCAGTGAGACTGTGAACCCACGGGGAGGAACAAACAACTCCAGACAGGCCGCCTTGACAGCTGTAACACTCACCGCCAAAGTGTGGAGCTTCACCCCAGAGCCAGGGAGATCATGAACCCACCAGAAGGAAGAAACTCCAAACACCTCCGAACATCGGAACGAACCAAACTCTGGACACGCCGCCTTTAAGAACTATAACACTCCCCGCCAGGGTCCGTGGCTTCATTCTTGAAGTCAGTGAGACCAAGAACCCACCAATTCTGGACACACTATCTTTAGTTTGGGGAGGTGATTTTTCTTATATTGTAAACCACTGCTTGTAACTAAAATATATTGCCTTATATAAACTCTACATTGTCTTGTGGAGCTTTTAAGATGTATTACACATAAAAATTACAAAGAATGGTGCAGGGGTACGGACAATAAAATGGAAAAACTAGTCCAGCTATCTGTTGGGTTAATTTCGCCAATGTATAAAAAAAAAAGCCTACACCATCATTAGCAGAAGGGTGAATGAATATCAGGCAAACAAAAATAAAGGCTCTTTACTATTGTTACCAGGGAATAGTATTTGTCACTGAAGGTGGGATATGGGATAATTTTTTTACCTATTTTTAAGATGTTTTAACGCACCAATTTTAAGCACAGAACAAAAACAAGTGTATTTTTTTTTTAAAGTGAATTAACTAAGAAATCATCCAGAACTAGAGAAGAACATTTGTTTATAAAATCGTTCACAAAATCCAGGTGTGGCAGTTTGTGCCTGTAATCCCAGCTACTTGGAAGGCTGAGAGGCAGGAGGATCTCTTGAACCCTGGAGCTTGAGGTTACTGTGAGTTATGCTCACGTCACTACACTGCATCCAGCCTGGGTGACGGGGCCGACTCGCCTCTGTCACTGTCTCTCTCTCTGTTTTTTTTTTTTGTTTTTGAGACTGAGTCTCGTGCTTTCGCCCAGACTGGAGTGCAGTGGCGCGATTTCGGCTCACTGCAAGCTCCACCTCCCGGGTTCACTCCATTCTCCTGCCTCAGCCTCCTGAGTAGCTGGGACCACAGGCGCTGCCACCACGCTCGGCTAATTTTTTGTATTTTTAGTAGAGACGGGGTTTCACTGTGTTAGCCAGGATGGTACCGATCTCCGGACCTTGTGATCCACCCACCTGGGCCTCCCAAAGTGCTGGGATTACAGGCGTGAGCCTCTGCGCCCGGCCGACCCCCATCTCTCTTAAAAAAATTTGTTTGAAAGGGCCTTAAGCTGGCTGAACCCATAGAGATGACTCACCAATCCTCTAACCCAAATAGACACACCTTTTATTTTTTTCTCTTTTTTCCTTTCTAGGTCAGTTAAGAATAAAACATGGAAAAGAAGAGGTCAAAGGAACAGAGAGCATTGATACTCAAACTGATAACTCTAGGCAGTCATTTAGTATCATTCCTTTCATTAGCTCTCAGACCCAGAGGTTTTTAAGTATATTATCTCTTGTGGAGTTACATACAAACCTATTTGGCCTGATGTCCTATAGCCAGAAATAATTCCAAAAGATGTCTGAATCTGTGGTAAAGCTAAAGGATGACATTGAAAGATGTATTCAAAGTAATATTGGAATTAATAGATTACATTGAACTATTAATATCTAGAATTAATAGAGGATTAGACAGATTATTTACTTGTGATTTTTTGAAAATAAAAAAGCCTGCTATGTGGGTCTCATCTCTGATGTAAAACCTAATTGTATTAATATATTTGGTATTTGTATATCTTTTAAAATATTCTATTTTGAAAAATATTTAAAATATGTCTATTTTTAAAATAGGAAAAATACATCTTTTTCTATGCAGGCTGGTTCTTAAAAACTAGATGTTATTTTATGGAAGCCTATAGCCCAAGCCTCATCAGTTAGGCACTATGGCTACCTTCACTGAGTGGTCGCGGGGAAGTTACCAAAGGGGAAAAGGGTTGCTGTGCGCCCAGAAAGTGACTGAAAACATGCACATGAAATGGGCAACCCAAAATATTGTTCTAGGTAGTAGTCATTCAATAGTCTATAAAGTTTCATTACATAGTTTATATGAAATTGATCACATAGTAAATTATTCACTTATATGTATCATTTTGAAATATTCTAACGTAGTTAAAGTTTAGGTCAAGTTTTTAAACATAATACCGTCATGCATCACTTTATGAGGAGGATATATTCTAAGAAATGCATCATTAGCAATTTAATCATTGTGTGAACATCACAGAGTGTACTTACACAAACCTAGATGGTGTAGCTTACTACACACCTAGATTATATGGTAGAGCCTATTGCTCCGAGGCTACAAACCTGTACAACATGTTATTGTACTGATTACTGTAGGCAGTTGCAATACAATTAAGTATTTGTGTATCTAAACACATCTAAATATAGAAAAAGTACAGTAAAAATATAGCATAAAATATTTTAAAATCATACACCTCTATAGGACACTTCACATGAATGAAGCTTGCAGGACTGGAAGTAGCACAGAGTGACTGAGTGAGTGAATGAGTAGTAAGTGAATATGAAGGTCAAAGGGCATTACTGAACACTACTGTAGACTTCATAAATACTATGTATTTAAGCTACACTAAATTTATTTTTAAAATATTTTTCTTTCTTCAATAATAAATTAAACATATCTTATAATAACTTTTCTTATCCATAAACTTTAATTTTTTTAAGTTTTCAACTTTTTTTTTTGAGACAGAGTCTTGCTCTGTAGCCCAGGCTGGAGTTCAGTGGCGTGATCTTGGCTCACAGCAACCTCTGCCTCCAAGGTTCAAGCGATTCTCCTGCCTCAGCCTCCCAAATAGCCAGGACTACAGGTGCATGCTACCACATCTGGCTAATTTTTCCTGTTAGCTAGGATGGTCTCCGTCTCCTAACCTTGTGATTGGCCCACCTTGGTCTCCCAAGATGCTGGGATTACAGGCGTGAGCCACCATGCCCGACCGTGTTCTACTTTTAATTGTTTTTTAAACTAAGACACAAAAACGCGCTTTAGCCTAGGTCAAGATCATCAAGCTGTCACTAGGCCATAAGAATTTTTCAGCCCCATTATAATCTCATGGGATAACCATCATATATATGGTCCATCATTGATCAAAACGTCAGTATTCAGCACATGTCTATACTTTAAGGATGATTTACTTTTATACATATCAAGAAATGCGGCCAGGCACGGTGGCTCATGCCTGTAATCCTAGCAGTTTGGGAGGCCGAGGTGGGTGGATTTCTTGAGCTCAGGAGTTCAAGACCAGCCTGGCCAACATGGTGAAACCCCATCTCTACTAAAAATACAAAAAATTAGCTGGGTGTGGTGGCGCGTGCCTGTAATCCCAGTTACTCAAGAGGCTGAGACATGAGAATCGCTTGAACCTGGGCGGCAGAGGTTGCAGTGAGCTGAGATTATGCCACTTCACTCCAGAGGGAGGCTCTGTCTCAAAAAAAAAAAAAAAAAAAAAGAAGAAGAATAAATGTGGGTGAAAGGATACAGCTCAAAGAAGGCTATAGGTAACTTATTTAACTGCATCCTAAATTGAAAAAAAATATCTGTTCGCGATGCACCTCACTGTATTTCAATGAATTCAAAGATAGTTATTAAGATAAAGTTTTTCAAAACCTTTAAATACAATAGTTTTTGAAAATAAAGATTCCATGTACAATTAATAATTTGAAAATTATTTCCATATCAATGATTCACTAACCAAAAAAGCATCATCAAACTTCCTTATGCATTACATATATAAATGTGAATTACAATAGACTAGCTTGTTTTCCCCAGTAATTTGTTTCTTTTGTGTAATAGGATTCTCATGGATGTATGACTTTCTAATTCATTGTTTGAGAATACATGTTCCTATCTCTTTGAGATTAACATGTGACATGCTTTACTCCACACGATGTGAAATACTGGACTTGTTGCTAACTAATCCCTGGACAACCAAGTTTAAATGGAAGCAAATACTGAGTTCAACAGATGTGATGGACCCATTCTAACGAGGGCCACATGATCCCTACCTCTTGGTATCTATGTTTTCTGTCTCCCTCCAGACCTTGAATAGCGTCAGGATCTATGATATACTTATAAGAAACAGAATGCCTCAAAGGGGATGGGAGGTCACTCTTGTATGTGCCTCATGTTATAAGTCTCCATCTTGCTAGATGACTGCCTCTAGACACTATCTCCCTTGCTGGCTTTGAAGAAGTATAATAATAAGTGACCATGTCAGGAGGCCCATGTGGCAGGAAGCCCAGGCCTATGACTAGGTGCTTCCACCCAACAAGAGCTAGAGTCCCCAAACTTACAGTCACAAGGAATTGAATTCTGGCAACACTTGAGTGAGTTTGGAAGCACACCTTTCCCCAGCGAAGCCTCCAGTTGAGAACTCGGCTCAGGCCCACACTTTGATTGCAGCCTGGCAGAGCACTTCAATAAGCCTCACCTGGACTCCCAAGGTATTAAATGTGTCTGTTGTTTTATACATCCAAATTTGTAGTGGCTTGTTGGTATAGATTATGTATATGATATATATACATATACATATATACATATATACACATATATACATATATACACATATATACATACATATACATATATACATATATACACATATACACATATATACATATATACATATATACATATATACACATACACACATATATACATATATACATATATACACGTATACACATATACACATATACACATATATACATATATACATATATACACATATACATATATACATATATACACATATATACATATATACATATATACATATATTATGTATATACACATATTATATACATATATTATGTATATACACATATTATGTATATAATCTATACTGGATTTGATTTTGATATATACATCTGATTCTGATTTTATATATATAATATATATTATATATTACAGCATATATAGATATTCTAATATAGAAAAAGAATACAGCAGAATCATAGATGTAATTTTATTTTCTTATGTATATATTTCATGCATTGAAGTATGCAATATAGTACAATGGACATAATTTTTAAAAATTCTGTGAAATACATGAGTATCTAGATCTATCTATATAAATATCTGGAAGTTAGGCTGGACGTGGTAGCTCATGCCTGTAATCCCAGCACTTTGGGAGCCTGAAGCAGGTGGATCACCTGAGGTCAGGAGTTCAAGACCAGCCTGGCCAACATGGCGAAACCCCATCTCTACTAAAAATACAAAAATTAGCCAGGCGTGGTGGCACACACCTGTAGTCCCAGCTACTCCGGAGGCTGAGGGAGGAGAATAGCTTGAACCCAGGAGATGGAGGTTGCAGTGAGCAGAGATCACACCATTGCACTCCGGCCTGGGCAACAAGAGCAAAACTCTGTCTAAATAAATAAATAAATAAATAAATATCTAGAAGTGAAAATTATAATCATTAATCATTAATAATAGTGATTTCCCATTTAGGGACCTGGGAATTTTGCAGAGTTCACTTGGAGTCAACTGGATTTGAAGATAGGGTGGGGTACAGCTAGTGACAGACAAGGTTCTAGTCCTTCCTTGATACTCTTCTCTGATACTGTTGCTAGCAAAGAAAGAAAATATCCATTTAAATGAGTTTTATTATTTAACATTATTGATAGAAAATTCTTAATATTGTAAATGATGTGCCAGTAAGTTTCATTTAGAGGTTTTTGCCTATCATTCGTGAAATCTATCACAAAGATTTTCTAAACACAATGTACATATCACAAAGATTTTATAAACACTGTGTACATATAAATGAAAGCTACTAGGACTAACCTTAAATTTGTCTTTTACATTAATATGACAAGAAAAAGAGCACTCGATAATTATAGAGTAAGATCTGCTTATTGAGATAGCAAATAGTCACCTCAGCATTTCCACTGTTTAAATGTTTAATGATCACAAAGTAATACATCAGGAAAGTATCTTCAAAAGTCATTACTAAGCCATCTTGAGAACACACCACATCAAATACACTTGCTTTTCCATCTGTTGATATCTCTGCACTTTAAAATACCGTAAACAATTGCCTTTGATGATTTCAATCACAGAAAGTCAGAGATATTTGAAGGACCATTGCTAAAGAAGAAAGGCCAGATATGCATGAGTCATTAGTTCAGCCTCTAAAATAGATCAAAGAGACATCCAAAAATGAACTACTATTTACTGTTCTGAAGGCAATCATGGTATTTAGCTGATCACAATGTAAACTTTTCTCCAGCTATGTGAAATAAGCGTTCTAGTTACAAATAATTATTGCACTCTAGGAAGAGATATGCAATGAAGTTTGTTGAGCTGATACTTACCATTATCTTTTCGAAAATAGTTCTTGAGAATCAAGTAGAATTTCAGAAGTCAGTTTTTTTTTTTAATTAAATATACTTAGCTGTGCTGTTTCAGAGTTTCTTAACTCTTTTTCAAATCCAAAAGGATAGCAATACAACAGATTTCTCAGTGAAGAGTCTCAGGGAAGGCTCTATTCAGTACTGTTTGGCCTAGTACACTGGCACCCAAAACCCAACGAGGTAACAAAAATAATTCTGTATATTACATTTTCTTAATGCTAATGATTTTTAGGCTGATCTTATACCCAACAATCTTGATGAACTTTTATTAATTCAGTATTTATCATTGATTCTCTTGGATTTTCTATGTCAAAATCATATCTGCCCTAAAACATTTTTTATTTTTCTTTCCATTTTTTTTTCTTCTTTTTCACTGACTAGGATCCTCAGTACAATGATAAATAGAAAGTATTTCTCAAACTCTGCCATTAAGTACAATATACGTATGGATGTTTACTAGGTAAATTTAACTCAGATTATGAAAGGTCCCTCTTCATATGACTGTATTGGAAGGCCATTTTTATGAGTAGATGTTGCAGTTTATGGGATATTTACTTTCTATGTCTGTTGAAACTATGACCCTTGGTTTGTTGTCGTTTTAGCCATCTCTGCAGTGATAAGTTGAACCATCGTAGACTTCCTAGTATAATTTCTCCTAGGTCACATTTTATTGTTTGAATTTCTTTTAATATTTCCAATGACTTCATGTAATGGACCATGTAGACTGACTGTGTTAGCGATTGTTTATTCCTTGAAAATTTTGTAAAATTTTCCTATAAAATCCACTTGGTCACTTTTAGAAACTTGCGGGTGAAGTATTTTTGATAGACATTTGTATTCTTTAAATATATATTTGTATTTCCAGTATTTCTTCTTCCTTTATCATTGTAGAAAGTTTTATTTTCTAGAAAATTGTCATTTCATTTTTGCATTCAAATATATTGGCATACAGCTTTTCATGGAATTACATACACTTTTGCTCTTTACTGCAATTAGAGTTAATTCTGTTTTCATCTGTAATATATTTATTTGTTATTTTTTCTCAATCAGTGTTTCCATTTTGTCTATTTCAGGTGTTTTCAAAAACCTGTCTTTTGTATTGTTGATATTATTTTTATATACATTTAACGTTCTTTATTTTACCTTAATGGTACTTACTTTCAATTTTATTTGAATTAATTTATTCATTGTGTTCTTTTTTATAGTGTCTTGATATAGATGCTAGAGTAATCATTTTAAATCTTTCTTTCATTTAATTAAATGTATTAAGAGTACAAATTCCCATATAGGTGATTTTATGCTTATCTTTTACAAGTTTTAATACATATGCTTTGGTTGGCATTAAATCTTATATATTCCATAATGTTTGCATTTGAAAAATTATTCCATAAATTATTTGGAATCATGTTTACACTTTTTAATTGTAAGATTGTATTTCAATTACCTTTCAAAGTTAATTTCTGATTTAATTGTATTGTGACTAGAAATGTGATTTGCAAAATATAAATCTGGTTTGGACTTCCTTTGTGGTCAGTTACATGACAATTTTTATAAATGGTTCCATATGTAGTTGAAATGAATGATTTTTTTCTGGGTATAAGGTTCTGTGTTCCTCTAATAGAGTGGATTTTTTCATCATAGGAATTAAATCTTAGAAGTTCTAACTTTCATAAGTTAACTGAACTTTCTGAAAGAGAAACATTGCTATTTTCTTATTTTGATTTTGTCCTTATCAATTTTCCCTTGTGTTTTTGTTAATTTTTACTTTACGTATTTTTGAGGCTATGTTGTTTGATTAATTGTATTGACGTAGTTTGAAGATGAATTTTTCTTTTTATTAGGAAAAAAAGTATTTACTGATTTCTGTACTAGTTTCCTGTGGCTGCTGTAACAAATCACCACAGACTTAGTGGCTTTTTACAGTTTATGCTTAATAATGATTTATTCTGTCGCAGTTCTAGAGTCCAGAAGTCCAAAATCAGTATCCCTGGGTCAAAAATCAAGGTGCCAACAGAATCCTTTTCTCTTTTTTTGTATCTATTTCTGTTCCAAATCAGAAATTTTACTTACAGATTGTCATTTTTTAAATCCAACCATTAGAGAGTTTTTAAAAATAAGTTGTACTAATTACTGTTCACCTTGCATCTTCTTATTTCCTCCTAAAATCATTTTCTTCTTCCTGAGAATATATTCCAGTAAAGTTTCAGAGAACTGAGTGATAAATTTTCTAAATTTCTATAATTATAAAAATACTTCCATTTTACCTTTACATTAATGTAAGTTACATTTAATAAATATTCTACACTTTTTTGTTCTTAGTTGATTATATTTTGTGAGTACTATATACTGATTTGGTATTATGTTTTTAGAATATTTACTTTTATAATCAGTTTTGAAGTTTGGCTTTTTGTTAGTCAATCTTAGGCTTAGGTGCCTATGAATTCTGAATTAGGTAGCATTCAGTTTTTTATAATTCTCTAGAATATTTAATAAAGCACACTAAGTATTCTGAAGAGGTTATGGATATAAGCATCTGTGAATTTATTGATTGATTGATTTTTATCTATTGAGATATTTTAGTGTATATTTAATTAAATATATTTTTCAGGGATCTGTTCCAATGAGATTTCCAACTTTCCCGTTAAATTTTACAAATAAATCAATGAACTTTTTCTAAGTGTAATTGTGGTGTTGTAACATTAGTTTGTTTGGTTTTGTTTGTTTGTTTTTGAGATGGAGTCTTGCTCAGTCACCCAAGTTGGAGTGCAGTGGCGAGATCTCAGCTCACCACAACCTCTGCCTCCCGGGTTCAAGCCGTTCTCGTGATTCAGCCTCCCAAGCAGCTGGGATTACAGGCATGCACCACCATGCTAGGTGAATTTTTGTATTTTTAGTGGAGACTTGGTTTCGCCATGTTGGCCAGACTGGTCTCAAACTCCTGACCTCAGGTGATCCACTTGCCTCGGCCTCTCAAAATGCTGGGATTACAGGCGTGAGCCACTGCACCTGGTGTATGAGTTTTCATAGACAGTATTTTTATGTTGATTACTTAAAAGTAGATAATAGTAATTATAATTTTGATGAGTTGCTGTCAGATATGATTGTTCATGTTTTAATCTTAGAATTTACAGAGATTTTATTTCCATCCATATATTGCCTTTAAAAATGAGTATTTTCTATTAGATTAAAAAATTTTTTTTGTCTATTCATAAACATTTTTGTATTTTATTGCCTAACACAGGGCATTGAACTAATTACTAAACAAGATAGGAGGCCAGGAGTGGTGGCTCACACCTGTAATCCCAGCACTTTGGGAGACCGAGGTAGGTGGATCACTTGAGGTCAGGAGTTGGAGACCAGCCTGGCCAATATGGTGAAATACCGTCTCTACCAAAAATACAAAAATTAACTGGACCGGGTGGCAGGAGCCTGTAATCCCAGCTACTTGGGAGGCCGAGGCAGTAGAATAACTTGAACTTAGGAGGTGGAGCTTGCAGTGAGCCAAGATTGCACCATTGCACTCCAGCCTGGGCAACAAGAGTGAAACTCTGTCTCAAAAAAAAAAGAAAAAGAAAAAGAAAAAGAAAAAGGAAGAAAGGATACTAGATGGATGGATACATATATATGTATATATCTCCATTATGCTATTCAAACTTTATTTTTATTCTTTTATTGTCTATTTGGTCTTTCCAAAGCTGAAGTAGATATGTGACAGTATCCTTTAACTTCTTATATTTTATAATATTCTTGTTTTATACTATTTAAATTTGTAATATTTCTTCATGTTATTAAAATAATTAAAAATAGTATACTTTTACTTCAGTTTCATCCTTTTTTCTATGTTGTCTGTGTCAACCAGATATGAGATTACTGTTAGTAACTTATTTTCTACTACGTCTTCTCCTTGGGATTTATTTTGGATATTTCCATTTATAATTATGAACTAAAGTTAAGTCTGAAATTATATTGATATTAGTGCTTACCATCGGTTCTTAAAAAAAAAAATACAGCCCTAGAGGCTGGGCACAGTGGCTCATGCCTGTAATCCTAGCACTTTGGGAGGCTGAGGTGGACAGATCACCTGAGGTCAGGAGTTTGAGACCAGACTGACCAACATGGTGAAAACCCACCTTTCTCTACTCAAAACACACAATTAGCCGGGTATGCTGGTGCATACCTATAATCCCAGCTACTAGGGAGGCTGAGGCAGAAGAATTGTTTGAACCTGGGAGGCAGAGGTTGCAGTGAGCCGAGATTGTGGCGTTGCACTCCAGCCTGGGCAACAAGAGCAAAACTCTGTCTCAAAAAAACAAAAAACAAAAACCCAGAAAACCCTAGAATTTCTGAGCACTGAAATTGTATTTCTCTCAATTCACTGGTATCCATCTTCAAGTCATATATATATATTTTTGTTTTCAAAGTGACGTGTGTACATGTAACATATTTTCTGGCCTCCTGTGTGTTGAACTATTTCTTTATTATGTCTTTAAAAAGAAAATAAATTATTTCTGGATTTAAAATTTTTAGAACATTCTCTCCTCAAAATTCTGAAATAATGTTTTATTATATTTTAGCTCTCAGAGTTGTATAGAAGCATTGTTATTCCGGTGTGATGTTTTTTTACTTTGTATATGGTGGAAGTTTTTTGTTTGTTTTGTTTTTGTTTTTTCTACCTTAAGAACTTAAAGATTTGTTCTTCAATCTTATAATTCAACATTTGCCTAACATAATTTCTTTCATATGTATATGAATAAATACTATGAATCTTTCTATTTGAATCTGCAGGTATTTTTTTAGCCCTGATGATCTTTTTTATTTACTATTTTTAGGTTAGTTTGTGACTTGTAAAACTGTCATTTTGATTTCATCACTTTCATATTTGTCCTTTATTTTCTTCATTAGTAAGATTGTCACATGTTTGAATCTAAATTTTTGCTTTTTTGGTAGTTATTTCTTTGCTATCTTCAATGCACATTTTAATACTAGTATTGCAATTTTGGCTTTCTTTTGGTTGTTCATTCAGAGCCCTTCTCCTATGATCTCGTTTTTGCTTCTGGCCTGCTTGTCTTTTTACCTTATGCTTTTCTGTCTTTATCACTATCTGCTGCTTTATTTTTTGTTTTCATATTGTGACTCTTTGTATCCAGTTGAAAATGCCTTCAAAAATGTTATCTGTTTGATTCAGTAAAGCCTTTTCAAATTTGTTTTTTCTTTGAGGCTTTAGAACGCTGATTTCTTTTTTATGATTTTCCTTATCTAAGTTTTATTCTTTCTAAAACATATCTTTGCATGAGGTAAAAAACCAAACCTATCTGAATACCTTACTTATCACATAGGAAGCATATATACTTTGATTTTATGGTAGGTCCGTGATGGTTGATGGAATCTCGTTCACAAATCTTTAGCTAGAGTGTAATTCATGTGAATAATTCAAACTAAAATATCAGGTTTTAACTCAACTTTGTGGATTAGCCTGGCATCATTTGAAGCCATTGTCGGGACACCTGGGACTCTGAATCACTAGCGTGATTCAGATATCCTTTCATCACAAGCGTATGCTGAGACCAGAGTTCTTGTTATCGCTAAATCTTCATTGTGTCAACATTTTAATTATGGAGACTCCCAGGACATAGTCTTTTCTCCCTAAAGAACTACTTTTAAAATTTTTTCTAGGACTATTTCTTTATGAACATAAGTTCAGATGGAGTGGAGTGGGTAACACTACTCTTTCCATCTCAAGAAGCAGAACTCACATCCAAGAAAGAAAGCCTTTCACTGCCTTTGTGAAGATTTTTATGTAGTGATGGGAGGAGCTCCAGCTTGACTGAAATACTGGCAGTCATACATACTTTCTCTTGCCACTGAGATTCCACGTATGCTGGAAGACACCATGTTTGCCACTTCATTTACCCAAATAACTCTTAAATATCTTTCAGATCTTTGCTTAGCTCTTATCATTACTCCCTCCAGATAATATTTTTGAATTTCCCTATATCAAATTAAGAGTCCTTATTACCATGGTAACCTGTCGTTCCTATTGTAGACCTTAGTACCCTTCAATGAAAATTCCTCAGTACTTGTCACTGTTGAGATCAGTCAAAGTGCCTTAAGTAGCATTGCAATACTAATACTAACAGCAGTTATCTCTGTTCAATATACAGGACTTAATGGATGGAAGAGTTGTGAGCTAGAGATCAGATGTCATTTTAAACCCTAATTTCAGCAAGTAATTTTTTTTTTTTTCTTAGACGGAGTCTCCCTCTGTCACCCAGGCTGGAGTGCAGTGGCACGATCTCGACTCACTGCAACCGCTGCCTCCCACGTTCAAGCGATTCTCCTGCCTCAGCCTCCCTAGTAGCTGGAATTACAGGCACCCACCACCACGCTCAACTAATTTTTGTACTTTTGGTAGAGACGGGGTTTCACCATGTTGACCAGGCTGGTTTCGAACTCCTGACCTCAGGTGATCCATCCACCTTGGCCTCCCAAAGTGCTGGGATTACAGGAGTGGGCCACTGCACCCGGCCAGCAAGTAATTTTCAATCCCTAAGGATATGGGATAAGATAGAGTCTAAAGGCTCAGAAATTTTCAGTCAATCAGAAGTAAGTGGGTAGGGCAGGAGGAGACGATGGCTATGCAGGTAGGAGGGTTTGCTGCTTCAGTTAACATCTTATCTGTATTGATAATCCTACTGCAATTCTTTGCCACAGACCCTGAACTCTACTCATACCTCTATATAATGATAGGAAACCAGAGGAGAAGAACGAAATTGAGAACCAAGACACTAAGAAACAGAGAAAAAGTGCATTGGGCTTGATATATTTTCCTGGACCAGTTCTCTGCTTAAAGAAATGAGTTTGTGGCTCCAAGCTACAGGTAAACAGCTAGGCTTCGTGAATTACAGGTGTACATACCGTTCCTTAGGGCCCAGAATTTAAATTCATACCACCGAACAGTTTTTAAAGGCTTTAACACGTTATTTTGTTGTATGCAAATGAAAGCTGTTAATTTCAAACGAGTCTTAACTATTTATTTAAGTAGTCCCAAAGGATATCTACTTGAATACAATTTGCTAGCAGTTATTTCAAGTACTAGATGCGCTCAGAAAATAATAAACTGTATATTTAAATTAACTCAGTAAGTTGGTTTACTAACCAACTGATCTCTAAAATTAATCTGAATCAGAGAGTTTATTGTTATTGCAGACTTAGTATTCTATTTTATCCAAATTTCAGATTTTGAAGGGAAAATGAAACTGTATCTGTAGAGACTCACATGCAAATAGGATATTGCAGTTAATAAAAAGCCATTATATATACCTCCCATTTGAGCCTGACAACAAGCAAGTGAGGTCTATATTATTAATGTGCTTATTTAGAAAATGAGGTAAATGAGCCTTCAGCATTTATGTAACTTGCCTCAGTTGGGGGAACTGCAATTGGAACCCAGGACTTAGGTATGACTACAATGACTCTCAATGACCTTGTTTGCAGGATTCTATATTGCATAACCCCAGGTGGTCACCATGCTAATACTGAAGCCGTTAGTTATTCTGATTGGCTGATTATGCTTAAAATCATTGGAGTATTTACTACCTCCATGTAATATAATTTGCAATAGCAAAGATATTGGGGGCTACTATTCTGGATTCCATCAACGTCTTCTGTAACACTCTCAGCATGCCAAGGTAACAAAATAGTTTTGTTTTTCTTTTCCAAAGGGGGTGGCGGGAGAATGAACCACTGAACGCAATCTTTCCTATCCTACCTGAATTGCAAATTTAGGATGTTTGGATTAGAATCATACAGGTGGAAGAGATTTTAGAACTTATTTACTACAAACTCTAATTTTGCATTTAAAGATGTTAAAAGCCAGGATCTAAAATGACTTGCTGAAGTTTGCATAGCTAGTCTGTGGCAAAACCAAAATATATAAAAATAGGCCTGTTGATTTTTTTCCATAACACCCTGCTCTATGCTAAATCATATAAGCATTTGTAAAATATTTTCCACGTCATGACTTGCTTGAGATAAAGCTATTGGCAGAATCTTTTCAACTTCAGTGAAATGAGTATAGTGTATAACTAGATATGTGTTGGGGAGAAAAAACTTTTCTACCCTTTGAGTTTATCCCTGGGGGCCTACACATTAAACTAACAAAAGAGAGATTAACAGGAGAAAGAGCATACAATTTTTATTAAAATTTACATGCATGAGAGTTTGCAGAAAAGAAGTGAAATGCAGACTCAATAGCATATATACCATTTTAAAAATGAAAAGCGGATTTGGGCTTTGACGGATGATAAATTGTGGGAAAGTGTATTTCCTAGAAAATATATGGGGAAAATTAATGGAAGATAATGGATTGTTTTAATAAGGTCTGTTTCTGTAGACTCACTTCATTGTCAACTCCTAGCCTCAGCTCTTCTCTTCCTGGTACAGGTGGGGCGCCTTCACAAAGAAAATTATTTCCTTGTTTTTAGTTAGATAAGGGAATGATAAAAATTCTCAGTTGCCTTCAGCTCAAGATAATTCTTATACCACAATGGCATATTTTGGGGTAGCATATTCTAGACGCTTCCATAAGAAAGGAGTCATTTGCTGAATAATGCCCAGAAAATGGAAAGTGCCCAATAAATTTTTGATTGATGCAAGGCTATAAATAATAAATGATACAGAAATATTCAAAATTATACAGAAGTGGTTTAATTACTACCAAATACCTAATGAATGGAAAGGGAAACAACAATATTTATAAAGAAATAACATATGAAGTTTCATGTTGAAAATTCCATAGTGAGGTCTTCCATCAGGACACTGACTGTATATTGTTTATGTATGTGTTTACCGCATGCTGTGGTACAAAATGGTAGCGTAATTTTGGCTAAATTGTTTAACTTGGACATCAGTTTCCTCAATTTCAAAATATGGATATTAAAAAAAAAAACTTGCCTATCAGGATTAAAATGAGCTATTTTAGGTGAAAGGTTTCTTTATTGATGTGTTACTGAAGGCAAAATATGTTAATTTCTACAATAGTCAACCTTAGACTTTCAGCATTTTAACATAATTGAAGGTTACTTATTGCCCATACCACTATTCAATGACTTGGGGGAATGTAATGGTTGGTTTCTCCTCTGTACATTTATTCGGGGACCTCGGTTTCTCTAACTTGTATTATCTTCAGGGCATTGGTACTTGAACTTTAGTATGCATCAGAATCACCGGGAGGCCTGGTTAAAGCAGATAGCTGGATCTCCTCCCAGAGTTTCTGAGTCAGTAGGTATGGGTTGGGACCTGAAAATATGCATTTCTAACAAGTTTCCAGATAATGCTGTTGCAGGATCGGAGGGTCACAATCTGAGATCTTCTGTTTTTACTCTAGTTATCCATTCCCTACAGCCCCACAGCTTTCTGCAGCCGTCCAGCGGGCAACAGCAAAAGACAAAGACCACATGGAGGATCTTGGCGATGTTGTATGGGCCAGTCTTGGAAGTGATGTACATCGATTCTTCTTACATCTCATTGCCAGAAGTTACCATCTGGCCCCCACTTCAGTGCAAAGGTGGCTGCAACTAACAAGATGCCAAGGAAACGGGGAAGCATGCAAATGTTAGTGAGTATTACCAGCTCAGCACAACCGGTGGATAGAGATCATTAAGTTAAATTTATTAAGGTTTTCTTTAAAATTGATATAATCAGGAAAAGTTGAAGTTAGAGCACTATCTCACTGTTATTAGAATTTGTTTATCATGTATTAGCCAAGGGAATAACAAACTAGAAAGTCATCCTTTCCCTGAGGAAGCACATGGACAAAATTTTCAACCATGATGTTAATGTGTGTCAATTTAAAAATATTATTCTTTTGGACTGAAAATTTCTTAAAAAGAAAGATAAAGCAAAGAAATTGCACCTTTCCTTAAAAGTGTCAATAAGAATATAGTACAACTCCAGTTCAGCATTTCCCTGAAGTGACTTTCATGACAGAGAGATCCATGTGTGAAATTAAACAGCATGTCATTTTGTTGAGGTGTTGCCTTTTTTTTTTCTTCTTGTGGGTTGCATTTTTGTAAGTGTAATCTGAGCAATTTCAACTAAGTTTTCACTGCTCCCTTTATAACTTTTCCCATATTTATGTACTCAGAAATATATTATTCTTCATGTCATAGTGCCAAGAAATCTGGTTAGTAAAAATGTCAGATTCTTTTATTTGATTTTATTTGATTTCATTAGGGACCATCAGCCTAGCTGCTTAAGTGCCCGACTACCGTTTGCAGTTAAACATTCATTAAGGAATCCCCAGTGGGTTCATTTGTTTCACTGAGGTCCAATTACAGTGCCACAAAAGCAGTTTTTGTAGCAATTAGTTGATTTTTCCTGTTTATGTTCTGTCTCTTTAGGAAGAGGACTAGTTTGTGGAGGTCAGAATTTTAATTACGCACGATTGAGGGCCAATAAGAAAACTGATAATTTACTAAATGGCTGTGGTGGACTTAACAGCTCAAAACAGAGGTAAATAACGCAACAGGGACCCCAGGACTCTGTTTTCCTGGTGTGCACAGCTCAGAGCCCCACAAAGTATGGAATAGATTATGTGTTAAATGGCTGTCGTGGATGCTAATGTGCGATGTGCACAGGGCACCAGTGTCTTAACCTCAGGTGTCATCAGAATTTGTCATCAGCAATAGTTCTGCTTCTAAAGCACATCACAAAGGAGAGTCATTCATTTATATTTTATTTCCTCAAAGTTAGTTTGAGAAAGAATCATTTGGCAGAATAGTACAAGAATAAATAATTATTAACAGGCTTGAATACAGTCTAGCAAATAACCCTGAACTGACACCAATGGTAAGGTTAACATTCCATGTATTCTACATAGACTGTTATGGGCAGAATCGTGTTCCCCCAAACTCCTATGTTGAAGTCCTTACCTCCAGGACCTCAGAATGTGACTGTATTTGGAGACTGGGCCTTGAAAGTGGTGATGAAAGTTAAATGAGCTCATATGGGTGGGCCCTAATCCAACAGGACGGGCATCCTTACAGGAAGGGGAGATGAGGACATAGATACACAGAGGGAAAGCCATGTGAGGACACTGTGAGAAGACAGCCATCTATTAGCTGAGGTGAGAGGCCTCAGGGGAAACCAATCCTGCCAACACTTGATCTCAGGCTTCTAGCCTCCTAGACCGTGAGAAAATGAAATTCTGTGGTTTAAGCCACCCAGTCTGTGGTACTTTGTTAATGGCAGGCCTAGCAAACTAATAGATAGACTTGACAGATGCATTTGAGTAATCATGTTTAGATAATAAACATCAACGATTGTATATATTTTCATTATCATCCCAGTCTATGGTATCACAAGATAGCTTTATAGAAGGATAAAATAAATTATATCCAGGTTTTGGTATCCAGATACCTAACCAAGAGCAAGAGAGTGTCCTCCTAAATGACAACTCAACTTAGAACAATTACTTCTGCAAACCGTAGTAAACCAATAATGCTGCCATGTGTATTCAAAGAAGCTCTTCTGCACACTGTAGATATTTCAGCTCCAAATAACGTAAGAGGAACCCATTTTTGGAAACTTAAAGAGGAAAAAAGAAATTAAAAACTAGAGAGACAGTTGGAATGCTTGTGCCTGAACCTGTGAAAAGCCATATGTATGATTTAATATATACATTAATTGAAATAAAAAAATAAAAACTAAATATTATTAGTGATATATTTATTAAATTAATGCTTCATTTTTGTTCACCAAAACATTTCTTTTCCTGTAATTTCCAAAAGATGCTTGCAAATTTGTTTTGCTTTATCTAGGTAAGACCCCTTCAGACGGATCCTTATTAAATGTCTAAAACATTATCAAATGTCTTGAATTTTATGGAGTTTTTCATGCCCACATCCTGGTTCCCCTGATCCTGAGGCAAAGAGTAATTTTGAACTTTGAGATGTTTTAGGGAACTTTGATTTACTAGTCATAGATGAGTACGTATTTCTCAAATCATTTATCAGGCTCATGATGGCTTCATGCTGGAGCTCACCCTGCCAATGCCTCTAACCTATGCCTCAGCCCACCCTGTTTATAGGAAGATTGGCTGCACTTCCTGTTAGCTCTCTTCCTCAGATGTCATCACAAACAAAATGCAACAGAATGCAAAAAGAGCTCTGCTTCTACAATGACTGTCTCATTATCTCTGTTTTCTCTTAACAATATCTAGTTCCTGCTTTATTTCTGTGACCGGAAGGTGTAACATAAAGACTGGCTGCTTACACTAAAATCCATAGAGATGGGGAATTGGTCAACAGTAATTCTCATGCTTTGGAATGCTACTAAGATGATCTATTTGTCTTTTGGTAGGAACATGGGTCTCCATCTCTCTCTCAAGTCTTTTTTTTTTTGAGGCAGGGTCTTGCTCTGTTGCCCAGGCTGGAGTACAGTGGCACAATCTCGGCTCACTGCAGCCTCGACCTCCTGGGCTCAGGTGATTCTCCCAGCTCAGCCTTGCGAGTAGATGGGACTACCGACATGTCCCACTAAACCCAGCTAATTTTTGTATTTTTTTTTTTTCTGTAGAGGTGGGGTCTTCCCCAGGCTGGTCTGGAACTCCTGGGCTCAAATGATCCTCCCGTCTCATCCCCCAAAACACTGGGATTGCAGGCATGAGCCACTGTACCTGGCCTCTCTCTCCATTTTTAATGACAACCATGTCTCAAATTAAATGGAACCTTAATTTGCATGCAGAGTCAGTTTTTGCTAAGCAGCCTCTAAGAAATTCTTTCTGTATCCTCAGGATCTTCATTCCCGGACCCTCTCTTTCAAAATGCAACCACATTACAAACTGAGGCATGATCATCTTCTTCCAGAGGGAATGGAATTATTCAGTTGACTCAGAAAGAAATAACAACAAAGCAGAATCTAGAACTCACTTATTCTACTTTTTTTTTTTTTTTTTTTTTTGAGACTGCGTCTCGCTTTGTCGCCCAGGCTGGAGTGCAGCAGCGGCTTCTAGGTTCACTGCAAGCTCCGCCTCCCAGGTTCACCCCATTCTCCTGCCTCAGCCTCCCCAGTAGCTGGGACTACAGGCGCCTGCCACCACGCCCGGCAAATTTTTTGTATTTTTAGTAGAGACAGGGTTTCACCGTGGTCTCAATCTCCTGACCTTGTGATCCACCCGCCTCGGCCTCCCAAAGTACTGGGATTACAGGCGTGAGCTACTGCGCCCGGCTGGCTCACTTATTCTATTTTTAAATTCTCTATTTACTCATCTATTCTATTTATGAATTTTAACAAGATGACCAATTACATTTTTAAAAAATATGTGGAAAATATAGAAAAATCTTGGGGAAAAGGAACTATATTATACTTTTTAAAATGGGTTTTTCTGAGTATAGAAAATCATAAATTTAAACTGAATGGATCTAATTCCCTTGCCTGGTGACTTTCGAAATCAAGGGGAAAACACAGGATACTTGGAAAGTGACACACTTCTTAAAGAGGTGATAAGAACTCAATCAACACATATAAATTGATTTAACTCATCCTCTCAGAAAATAAAAGTCCATTCAGATTGGAATATTTTGATGCAAAGTTTGGAAATGGAGTTGCCACTTTAGGGTCTTGCAGCCCAGACAGACACTCTATGTGATGTTTTTGAGGCTTACTAAATTTTCACTTATGAAATAAAACTGTAGCTCCTAAATTTTGGTTTACTTTGAACACTTCTTGTGCCTTTTGATTTGGCCGCTTTTGTTGTTCATGCTTCCCTAGTGGTTATCAACTGCTACTTATTAAGGAAGCCACCTCACTCTTAAAATTTGCAATTTCATAATCAGCGGCCCTGGACTGACATAAAGCTACAGGGAAGATTTTGCAAATTGTATCTAAAGTAAAGAAAGCATGCTCAAAATTGTGTCTTATAATAAGCTATTTATACTTTAGTATTTTGTCTCTTTTTAATACCATTTTGGGGTATACATGAGACCTTTTAAGTTGTTTCTCGCTCCTCAGTTGTGTTTTCTAGTTTTCCCAGGACAGTTCTAGTTCATGCTGGTTGAGCCACCCTTGTTATGAAGAACGCCATCTTTACTTCACAAACATGTTGCTGTTTATGCCATAAACCATACTTTCACCATACTTATAGTCAAGTTTCTGAGTAAATGTCCCACACGTAAGTAAAATGTTTCCTACTAACTAGGGGTGCCATACAGGACAGCCCACGAAGGCCCTGGGCCCAGTGAGGCCATTTTGGCCTTGCCCATGGGTACACACAAAAGCCACCATCAGGGTCATCCTAGTCAAACGGGAAGGGCTGTTACATACCTTAGTTCTGAAACTTGAGTCCTGTCTGACCTGACGTTCTTTCAGGAGGTAATTAATAATAGTCACTAAAATAGCTTTGTACAAACAATGAGCCACACTAAACTCCCTATAGGCCAAAAATAAACATGTGGCTTTTAGAGAATTCTGCTGACAAAGAAAAGGACAGCAGTTCTTCCCAAGTTTTGTGTAGGATTTGAGACCATAATCCTCTGTCTTTGTTTTCTTGTTTTGTTTTTTTGTCTTGGGCTCTCACTTGGGTCACTTCTACTACCACAAATACAGTAATTGCTGTTAGTATCTTTGGGCACTATTTTTATATCATTTGTAAACAAAAGTTGCCTTAGAAAAATAGCAACTTTAGTAAACATGCTCTTAAATAATAGTACAGAAGAATCACATATCTTTGAGCTTTCCAACAATGCTCTTTGGAAGTATAAATAGAAACACATTTAGAAAGATTTTATTGGTTTATTGTGGATACAAACAATACTCTTTTGAATCCTGGATCAATCTGGCTTGCTTTATTTCTGTAACAGACAGTCCAATAAATTATATTTCCCAGTAGCAGTCATTCCTAATGGAAATCTCAATAAACTTTCTTTCAACAAGTGTTAAGTATACTTGAAGAGAAATCTGGCAGATTATTAGGTCAAAACATGGACTAAGGCTACTCAGTATTAAGTAGTCAGTGAAACCCACACTTTAATTTCTCATAATTTATAATCAAGCTGTACATTTCAAATAAAGCTTTGACAAGCTAGTATTTTTTTTCTATTAAGAAAAATTGGACATATACTTTAGAGTCTTTCTGCAGATATTATAAAATGTAGCAAATTAAATGCAAAAAGGAAATTTATCAAGTCAAAACTATTACATATTATACTGAAATTTTTCAACTACCTGAAAGCTAATGATGCAATACAGATTTATATAGAAAATGATCCTAATCCTTGTGAAAATACTGAGGTCATATGTCGGGTGGAACTCAAGAAAAGCAAACAGCCTAATGATTTTGTGTTGGTTTAACTTTTTCATTATTGTTCCAGGCCAGATTTATTATGAATATTATTATTAACTATGGAAGGAGGGATCCAAGAGAAAAAATTACTAATTCTGTTAGTCTCATGATGTATCATGCCAAATTTAACATATAATTTTTTCCTATGTTTTCTTATAAATTTCAAATGGCTTACATCATGTTCTAGAATGATATCCATGAATTACATTAAAAATTAGTAGAATTTTGCATTAAAAAATTGGAATAGGAAAAATTCTTTCTTAAGCCAAAGTATCATATTTAGGGCATCTACACACCAACAACCGGACCTCCTTGGCTTCCAAGCAGGGGCAGCCCCAAGAAGCGGAGGCTGCCTGAGCTTCACTGAACACTCTCACAGCGCCAGTCCCATAATCTAAGACCCTGCTTCTCTTCCTGGGCTGCTGAGTTAGCCTCAACCTTCTCCTGATATCCACTCAGCCTCCTCCATTTCATGCTGATTTTCTAATTGCTTCCAAAGTGAACTTTATAAACCGTTAATTGGCTAAATGCCTTATGGGCTTCTCACTGTTCTACAGATAAAGACCAAAATCTGGACCTGCCCCATAAGGTCCTACCTAGTTGGCCCTTTTTTCATGTTAGTTTGACCGCACTTTCTGTTTTTTCATCCACATCCATCAGCTTTCATTTTCTCCATTAAGCCAGACTTCCCTGGGCCATAGGACCTTTGCTCTTCCCTCTGTCTGGGTGTTTGAATAGAAAGAGACACAGAGCAGACTTTTGGGTCCTTCTGTTGAGAAAAGATTGAGGGTTCTGAATATGTGTGAGAAGGCAGTGCGGTGGCAAAGTCAACTCCAGGGGTTAGAAGATCAGCTCCATCACTTACTATCAGTCTAACCTTGGGTGAGTTCCTTATTCTCTCTATACATTAAGTTTTGCATATGATGATAATTTAAGTACCTGGCCCAAAGGGTGGTGTGAGGATCAAGAGAGTTAATGGATATAAAACCCTCATAGCATACCTGGTACAAAGTAAACACTCAATGCATGTTACTATTATTGTTCTTTTTTAAAAAAAAAAACATTCAAGCTCTATCCAAATAATAAATCTTCAAAAGGCTCACATTCCATAAGGGTTGTGCTTATAGTGTTTAATGTATAAACCATTCCTGATTCTAATACGTGCTGATATTGGAAAGGAACAATTTATTTTTTATGTGTATAGATTTGGGGGGTACAAGTGCAGTGTTGTTACATGGATATATTGCATTGTGGTGAATTCTGCACTTTTAGTGTATCCATCACTTGAATATGTATACTGTACCCATTAAGTAATTTCTCATTTCTCACCCTTGCTCCCACCTTTCCTTCTTTTAGAGCTCTCCAGTGCCTATTATTCCACTCTCTATGTCCATGTGTATTAATTGTTTAGCTCCCACTTATAAGTGAGAACGTGATATTTGGCTGTTTCTGAGTTATTTCACTGAGGATGATGGCCTCCAGATTGATCCATGCTGCTGCAAAACACACGATTTCATTCATTTTTATGCCTGAGTAGTATTCCATAGGATATATATATATATATATGTATATATATACACATATATACATATATATATATACCAAAAGAAAGGAATAATTTTAAATGCACAGAAGAGAATGAGCAGAATTTAATTCAAGAAGCAAAATTAACACTGAATGAGAAATAGTGATAATTTTCTTTGTCATACCTATCTCAGAGTTTTTCATTTCACTAATGAGGCAGAATTAATATCATGCCACACACCGCTCTATCATCAAAAAGATCTTTCTTATTACAGCTGTTCATAAATAACCACTCGGAGTAAACACTACCTATTCTTGCAGCCCAGCTTGGGTGATTCTTATTTTTGTTTCGGTTGCACTCTATGTTAATGCTTTCATATTCTGAGTTTCTTCAACTGAATACAGTTGCCAAGAATTGTTTCCAAGTGCTCCCTGCGATTTTGGATTGTATTCCTGGAAAAATGAATGCAATAGTTAGAATGGATTTTTCTCCCAATAACCCAGGTTCTTGTCTGGACAGGAGATCTGGCCTGAGTTTTAACAGGGCCAATAGCGTCAGCACAGCGAGATTGCATGCCAGCCTTGCTGCTGTCCATGACAGAGCAAACCACTTGGCCAGTTCATGCTGTTTGCAAGTTGAAACTGTGTTTTCCTGTCAGCCTTGTGAATCTGAGAGGATAGCTTTTAGCAACATCTTTATTTCATTTATTTTTTTAAATGCCCTCAAAAACCCTCTTCTATTCCAAATGCCTTTCTATGAAGTATAGATTGCGTTCTCAGTATAGATTGTTGTGGGGGCAGCTGCCAAACTGAAGGAAAGCAAATAAATCAGGAGGTGAAGATGTGGCAGTTGCCACCCTGAATCGGCTACAGACCCACGGGGCACAAGCGGAACCTGCTGATTCTCATGTCTTATGGACTAGAGGTTTTGAATAAGTTTTGTGCTAGAATGTAATTGTCAGTCTTCTGAAAAAACATGCATTTTGAGTACATACAACAATTTTTTAAAGTATGTATATATGTACTTATTTATATATTAATATTACTTTCATAGCCTATATACATAATGTATACACACACATATATATATAAACTATTATGTATACAGGGTATGGATGTAATATACACAAGTATAAAGTAATATATAAACACTTTTAATCAAATTTTTTAATACTCATACTTAATATAAAGAATATTCCCTAAAAGTGGTTGCTTTGAGGCTATGTTTTTCTAACTGTGTTCCAATTCCTCAAATTCTGTTGAATTCTTGAATCTGTCATACAATATCATGGTAATTCTTTGGGATTAAATATAACTTTTAAAAACACACATAGAAGAGACAAATATTGTAACCAATTTTTAGTAGTCAAGTGTAAATATGTGGATTTATATATGTGTGTGTTTATATAAATGTGTTTATATATTTCTATACATAAATACATAATAAATATATACATAATTTTAAAGATATGACTGATAAAGTTTATTTACTCTTGTGACTCAGATTGCAAATGAACATAATTCCAAAATTCGAATAGCAAACCTGGTTTGAACAGAGGTAAAATGGGCTTGTGGGGTGGGTGTTCAGTGCAATTAAATAACTGTGAAGTGCCTCATCATCTCTGAGCTAAGTGTTGAATATTGCAAGGTAATTGGCATACTTCCAATTTGACTGAATGGACATCGCTCATTTGAATATACAGATTCCAATATGTATGCTTTATATCAGCATCATGCATATTTGGCATCATGAAATAAGGAGACAAAGGAGGATGTCTGTTAAGAATATGGACTCCGGCCTCAGGCAGGCGTGGGATTATGTCTGACATTCGCCAACTGGGGACCCTCTGCCTTTGAGGAATTATTTAACCTCTCTATGCCTCACTTCCTTCACCCTTGAAATATGAATTTTTGCTGTGCTGATGAGTAAGATAATATCACAAATATAGCTCAATAAGGTTTTTCGCACAATAACATATTTCCATTAAATATGTTACCAGTGGTAATTAAAAAATATTTTCCTCACTTCACATTTATTTTGGATCATCCATAATAAATCATTCCAACACAGTTTTTAAAATGGAGCAAACAAGTCAGTATAGACAAATCTAACTTTATACTCCCCCAAAATAGTTAAATTGCTGTAGACAGGCTCAGTATCAATTTTATCCAGTTTTTAAACATTACTAGATGTCATTAGCAAATGACCTACGCAAAACATTTGAGTACACACACACAATTAAACCCCAGATAAAACTCTCTTTAAGTCATAATTTCAATATTTTCTATTTGCTTATTTGGTGTGATATTAATTGCTTTTGGTTTAATTGGAAGAGAGACCAGATCAGGGTTTTTTGTTGGGAAAAGAGTGGGTTAACAAAAGCCTTTGAAGAGGTTACAATAAAGCCACTAAGGAAGAGTGACTTCAGGTACCCTATTCCAGAATGTTTATTTTTCTTTCTCGCTAGTTTCAAATGGGTCAGCATATCAGTAAAACAAGAAGTAAACAAAGACCTATCTCAGATTACAACAGCTCCTGGGGCCATCAACAAAGTAAACATCAGTCACCCCATGAAAAATACAACCATTACCTGTTATTGGACACTGGCAGACCTGGCCTGACCACCAAGTGGCACAGTTAATGAATCCACTTATTTCTAATACAAATAAACCCGAGAGAGGAAGTGGTCAGCTAAAGCTGTCTCTGAAGTCAGATGGGGAGATGGTTAATAAAAACGCTCAGGGCTGACATTTCCTTTTTATCTGAAACATGCTTTTCTTGAGAATGACATGATCTTGATACGGTTTAGTAAGCTTCAGCTGATACCAGGTTCTAAGGTCCTTTTAGATGGCTTTTTTTTTTACAGATGAAAAAAAAAGCATAGGACAAATTTTTAAAATCTATAGCGCAAGGCTTAAGTACAAGGAAACACAATTATTTTTACAATTAGTCACTAGTTACTTAAAAATGCTGATGGTAACAAGATACATTTTTCCTACAGAACAGTTTGTCAAGATTTTTGAGAAAGTTTAAAATTGCTCCTAATCTCTGCTCAAGCAGTTCTACTTGCAGAAGTACAGGACAGGTTAAGAAAATAGTCAGAAATATGTTCAAAAGTCTATGCGAAAGGACATCCAGGAACACTTTTTTAAAATGATGACAAAATGAGATAATCTAAAAGTTTAAAAACTAATGAACTAAATTATAGCATGTCCCTAAAATGGAATATTATTATATTTTCAAAAGCATTGATGAAAGAATATTCCTACAGTATAATGTTAGGTGAAAAAGGTAATATATGCTACAATGGAAATAATTTATATTTTTTGTGTGTTTTTGTCATTTCTGCATTTCAATTTTTATTGAAGTTTGTTTTGTTAAAATATACAAAGATATACCCATATACTTATAAGTATTTTACATAATAATGAATATATGGATGACATAATAATGAATATATAGATGTTAAAATGAATTATCTTGGTGGAATAATGCTAAAGATAATTTTTGGCATCATGTTGTTTCTGTGTCTTCAAGTTTTGAATAACGAAAATATGTTTTACAAAGTTTCTTCGGAAAGCATAGTGTACGGAATTATCATGTATCTTGTTTAGGAAATTGTGTACTCAAATGGGAAGTTTTCTTTTTTTTTTTTGATTCCCAAAACAAACAATATTCCTTGTTTCTTCATTTCAGAGTCAGATTCTTTTCGTGTTTAATGGAAATTCTTCAGATGCAGTTTTACGTATTTCTTCTCCTCCTTTGCTGACATAAATTAACAGCAATTAACCACCATCTGATGTTTAAACTCCATACATTAGAAGTCTTTCAGCTTTCTCTTTGTTAGGCGGAAAAATGACAGTTCCTTTAAATTTTTCACATTGATCTTCTTTTCTACTCTTTTAATCATTTCTGTGTGGGTATCAAAAACAGTTGTCACTGCGAAAGTTTGAAAAGATGGTGGAAAAAGGATTTGCAGTACTATAATGCTTAACTAAATAATAAAATGGTCCACATTTTTGGCATTCTTTTTCTTCTTTGAAATAATTGAAAATGAATTAAGGCATTTATAATTTCCCATTTCTATTAAAAAAACCCAAATTATTTTTTATAAATAGGCAATTGGAATTTATGCTCTTGGTTAAATTAGGAAAGTATACATTGTATTAACCCAATTTATAAATGTCCCAATAAAATAAATATTATCACATAGAGTCTTTTTCAAAAGATATGGGTCCTATAGTATATTAAACACTAATTTAAAATATTTCCTCACCTTATAATGAATTAATTAATTCAACATTCATTAAAAATACCCTTATTGAACACTCATATATTATAAATATTAATGACATCTATTCCTTAATATCTACTTTTTTCCTCATTTGCTTTTTAATATTTTGCTATTAACTACCTCATGATTATTATATTCTAGCACACCCTTATGTATCCTCGACAACTGTCTACACCAAGCTCAAGTATTAGCAAGTGATACAAACTTATACAACACTTGAGTGGTGGTGGAGGCGGGGATACAGAGGGGGAAAAAAAAAAGAAAGATATAGAACACTAGTGTGACTGAGTTTACATTTATTTATATTTATATTTATATTTATATTTATATTTATATATCCAGTATTCAAGAAAATGTGGTAAATATACACCATGGAATACTATACAGCCATAAAAAGGAATGAGATCATGTCCTTGCAGGGACATGGGTGGAGCTGGAGGCCATTATCCTTAGAAAATTAATGCAGAAACAAAACCAAATAGCACATGTTCTCACTTATAAGTGGGAGCTAAATGATGAGAACACATGGACACATGGTGGGGAACAACACACACTGGGGCCTGTCAGAGGGTTAGGGGCTGGGAGGAGAGAGAGGATCAGGAACAATATCTAGTGGATGCTGGGCTTAATATCTGGGGGATGGGATGATTTGTGCAGCAAACCACCATGGCACACCTTTACCTATGTAACAAAGCTGCATATCCTGCCCCTGTGCCCCTGAAATTAAAATAAAAGCTGGAAACTAAAAATATATATATTATATAATATATACTATATATTTACATATACAATGTATAATATATATTTACATATAATACATAATATATATTTACATATATAACATAATTACATATATAATATATAATACATATTTACATATATTATATATAATATCTATTATATATTTACATATAGTATACATTACATATTATATATTTACAATATATTACATATTATATATTTACAATATATTATATATAATATATTTACAATATATTTTACACATTTACATCTATCACATATATGTGATAGATGTGATATATATCACATATATGTGATAGATGTTATATATATCATATATATCACATATATATAACATATATCACATATTACATATATAACATTACATATATATTATATATAACATATTACTATATATAACATATATGTAAATACATATTATATAACATATATGTAAATACATATTATATTATATATAACATATATGTAAATACATATTATATTATATATAGCATATATGTAAATACATATTATATTATATATAGCATACATGTAAATACATATTATATTATATATAGCATACATGTAAATATATATTATATTATATATAACATATATGTAAACGTATATTATATATAACATATATGTAAACGTATATGATATATAACATATATGTAAACGTATATGTTATATAACAAATATGTAACTTATGTATATATGTTATATAACATATGTATATATTATATATTTTATATAACATATATATCCATAAATATATTATATAAATTATCTATATATTATATAAATTTTATAATAAATGTTATATATTATATATTTGCATATATTATATGTTTACATATATATTATATATATTATATATATGTCATATGGTTTGGCTCTGTGTCCCTGCTCAAATCTTATCTTGAGCTATAATTCTCATGTGCCCACATGTCAAGAAAGAGACCTGGTGGGAGGTGAATGAATCATGGGGGCAGGTCCCCCCATTCTATTCTCATGATATTGAGTGAGTTCTCACAAGATCTGATGGTTTTATAAGGGGCTCCTTCCCCTTTGTGCTCTCTCTCTTTCCTACCACCTTGTGAAGAAGGTGCTTGCTTCTTCTTCACCTTCTGCCGCGAATGTAAGTTTCCTGAGGCATCCCCAGCCATGTGGAACTGTGAGTCAATTAAACCTCTTTCCTTTATGAATTACCCAGTCATGGGAAGTATCTTTATAGCAGTGTGAAAACAAACTAATACAATATATAAAATATGTACATATATAACACTTATAATATTTTATAATACTATATATATCAGTTGCATTGCTTATTTAGAAATGGATATACATTCTTTTCTATCACTTTAGCAAGATATGAAATAATCAGGGAGTTCTAACCTTCAAAATATAATAAAATAATGGTAACGTTGCTACTGTCACCTCTATGCTCCCTTCCTTTATGAAAATAAGTTTCTAGTATAATAGAGTCTAACTTACTGAGTTAATTACAGTACATTTTAAATGTTTCTGGAAAAGTTATTAAATTAGCATTTTTGAGCATCTACTATTGTATTTCCTTTTCCAGAAAGTAATGAGCATCTATCAGTTATTTCCGCAAATCTTGTTCTTTTCCAACTACTGGTATGGTATTAAACAGATTACTAATTACTGTCTTATCAAAATTTTATTCAACCAAATGCCTTTATTATAGCTCATCGGAGTCCTACATGTAGTTACTGTATGTGTTGAACCATGTGTCCTACTAGAAATAGGAGCAATTGAAATATAGGCTAGCTTCAACTTTAGATTCAGTGAGACGTGACTTCTTATGGGTGTGTTCACATTTTCCACTTTGGCAGTCATGCTTACCTATCATTTCCTAACTGAACCTGTTGGAGGAAAGTTCTTGTGTCTCACTTCATCTTCAGAGTGGTTTCTGACTCAACTTGAGGTGCCAAAGGTGCAAAGGTTAATCCAATTGAAGACAATGGTTCTTTGTTGTTCCCTACCTAAAATTCCAGTCATGCAGTGTAATAAGAGGACTCAGAGGGGGAAGACATGGCCATGTCATGCAAACAGTAGCAATGTCCAAACAGGTTAAGTCCTTTCCTCATATATTACCAGCTGAGCCAAATATACAGAAATAAGTAAACTTATAACTCTTTATTATTTTTTGAGACGGAGTCTCACTCTGTCACCCCAGGCTGAAGTGCAGTGGCACAATCTTGGCTCACTGCAACTTATGCCTCCTGGGTTCAAGTGATTCTCCTGCCTCAGCCTCCCGAGTAGCTGGGACTACAGGCATGCACCACCACACCCGGCTAATTTTTTTATATTTTTTATAGAGATGGGTTTCACCATGTTGGCCAGGCTGGTCTCAAACTCCTGACCTCAAGTGATCCACCCACCTCAGCCTCCCAAAGTGCTGGGATTACAGGCGTGAGCCACTGCGCCCGGCCAGTAAACTTAAAATTTAAGTCAGGATAATATTTTGAGTTCTACATTCTCTCTGACCAAGGACTACAGAACTACCACATGAAAGTGAAGGTTAGAACTAACATTCTTCATATACGGTTACATTCAGCATCATTTTATCTACATGCCCAACAGTTTTCTCAGAGATCATCTTTGGCTTTCAAGTCAGCTATAGTATTGACTCCTGCCTCGGTCACATATGAGCATTGAGCAAGGTAGTTAATCTTACTGACTCTTACTTTTCTTGGCAGGAAAGGGGGAGAAATAACTTAACTCACAGAGTTACAATGGGAGTTAAATAAAAAAGTAATCATAAAGTGCCTAGCAAAATGCCCAGCACATAGTGGATATATAATAAATCTTAATTTCTTTTTGCTTGAATGGCCAACTTGTGGCGTTAGATTCTTCCAGTCATTGTCAATTGATTTTTCTATTTATAAAAGAAATTTTCCTCAATTAATAATTGATTCATTAACTTTCAAAAAACCAGCATTAAACTCCTTTCAGTGTAAGTATGACAAACGCTTGGAAAATATGTATTCTCGTTCAAGATATTTATTCTCAGAATACTTACAAGAGAGATGCTGATTACTCATACTAAGTAATTATGAAGGCATTTTTCTTTATTGTTTAGATACAGAGGTAAGCAACATAAAATTGATTTTTCCTCATTTTTTTGTTTTAAGTTCAGGGGTACATGTTCAGGTACATGTGCAGGTTTGCTACACGGGTAAACGTGTGCCGTGGTGGTTTGCTGCACAGATCATCCCATCATCCTATGGGAATGATCAGCATCCATCAGCTGTTCTTCCTGATGCTCTCCCTCCCCCACCCCTGGACAGGCCCCAGTGTGTGTTGTTCCCCTGCGTGTGTCCATGTGTTTTCATCATTTAGCTCCCACTTATAAGTGAGAACATGTGGTGTTTGGTTTTTGGTTCCTGCAGCAACCTGAAATTTTTAAAAATTTGAATTTCTCATCTGGAATATTTTTTTGTGGAGAATGCCACAGAAAAGAAAAGCCCACTAGAATAAACATTGTCTATATCATATAAAAGCAGAACAGAACAACTAACAAAAGTTATTGGTTGGGGAAGAGGCTAGAAAAATTGAAGAAGTGTTATGTTACTGAGTTTGTCCCATGTTTCAAACAATTTCATGAATTATTTCTGTTTCTAATCATAGTACCTCACTTTCTCTAATTATCACATAATTAGCTGTATATGAAATTGAGCTCTTGGCTGACTCTGGTTGCACTGCCTAAGAGTTAGCCCTGCTCCATAAGAAGCTGTTTTAAAATAAATAAATAGATAATAAATTGATCTCTAAGCAAAAAATCAACTTCAGTAAAGTGTTGGGAACACTATTATATATCAGGCTATCATGAAATTTCATTCTGAGAGTGTGTTCTTTCAAGTTTTATCCCAGTTTACATATGCAACCTTAAATAATCTTGTTCACACTGCCCATGTAGAAAGAATCCACTCTATTCACTCACAATCAATCGTTACATAAGTAACAACAAAAAGTTTCCCTTTAATTTCAAGACATAAAATCAGAAAGCTTAGGAGTGCCTGAGCTGTCATGGCATTGCTGGAGTTTCTGTTTCAATACAGCCAAGCTACATTTTCCTGTAGGACCTAAAGTCTGTCACAAGTTGTCATTTAAAGATAAGAATGAAGGGGAAAACATATCCTACAAAATGGGAAAGAATGTGAGTCATGGTCAAGATATAAAATCAGAAAAACCCTAGAATAAATGGCTCTCTACTTCAAGTAGGAATAATCAGAGTTCTGATAAAGAAACTACAAGAGAGTTGAAGTACAATTCTTTTCCTCTGGAAGGGGACCATATTCCATTTTGAATCATAAGAACGCAACTGGAAAAAAGTTATCTTTAGACATTTTTCATTTAACTCTTGGCCCATTTAATTTGCTTTCTTTAATCGCATTGCTTAAGTACATAGAACCCTAATTCTTTCAGAGATCTCATTACCTTCTGGGCAAGCTATAGGTATTTATTTCTTTTGTTCTTTTGCCTCCTCGATTTCTTGATCCCTTTCTTAATATCTGATGATTGCCTATGTGAGTTTCAAAAGAAGGAAACTGGCTGTATCTGACTCCAGAGAATGACCAGGATCCCCATTCTTCTCCAAAACTTTAATCCATTCGGCAAGTTATTGTATTAGTTCTTAGAATGTTCTTTCAAGATAAATATTACTAACTCTTTTTCTAGATACAATAAAGCAGGCAGAAGAATTATATTTTTCCAGTCATAATATGGAACGGTAAAACAGATAATCTTTGCCTCCTGAAATTTCAAGCCAGTCAATTGCTTTACTAGTCTAGCAATTTAGTGTTTTCTTTTCCATTTCTTATATAAATGTTAGTTTTCCTTTAAAAAAGCGGCATAAAACACGTAAGATACTATAAATGCCATGGCTCAATTTGTTGCACCATTTTACAAAAATGAAATCAGTTGCATTAGGTTATAGGAGGGAAAAGCATTTTTATGTTTGCCTGAAATTGTTAAACATCATGCGTTAATAATCTTTGGCCTGTAACTGAAGGAATATAGTTTTAATTTGCATGTAAATAAAGCAGATCTCCCATTGCAGAGAATTTTCTTTTATTAGTCCCCATAAACAAGATGGCATTAAAGTGCATAGCCTGCTTAAGTGGGACGTGAGGATAAATCAAAGGGATAAACAAGGCAATATCATGAAGAAAACGAAAGTCACTCTAGATATACTTAAATAGTTAACATTCAAAATTTGTGCTATCAGTTAAAGAAATGCTAAACCCTAAGAGATTTCTACTTACCAAACTTATACTTTTAGAAGACACAGTAAATATACGCCCTAGTAAATATCTGATGTATTAGCAATTCATAAACCCCTAATTTTCTATGGTATTTTTACTTTATTTACATACTAATTAAGTATATACTAAGTACATACTATACAGTACTTTCATAAATTTTATGCATATATATTAAAAAATCTAATGGATAAAAAATCTAATGGATAAGTATAGCAGATGCTATTGGCCTTGTTTTACCAGTGAAGCAACTGAGTGTCAGTGGTTTGACCAAGTTCACCGAACTGGCTCAAGAAGGATACAAGGACTAATGGTCCATGTGCATTACTGTTCCAATATAACAAGGGTTACCACTGCACAACTAGAATCAACTTGAACGTATTTGCTTATTCTTTCATTTAACACGTATTTATTGAGTGTCCATTTTTGTTAGGAATGCTCATCTCCTATTTCCTCTATGGATAATGTTCTTTTCATTTGAACCTTCTAGACTGCTGAGAGAAAGGCCGTAAGAATATTTTAGCTGTTCATCATGTTGTGCAGACAAACTTTCCCCAGATGCCGCAAGAGGTGAATTGACTCAATGATAATTCTACATAGTAAACAACGACAACAAATTCCACTCTTCTTTACCCTTGGGCTTTCTACATATTTCAAGCAGTAAAAGTTTTAAGACAGGTTCTCATGACCAAGACTCCTAAAAGGAAAGAACCACTAAAGAATGATCAGACCATATTTTTACATCAAATAAACACCTGGGAAAATTAAGTTGCCAGATAAGCTAATTTGAACCCAAATGATCAGTAATAAAGTATACCACCAAATTTTCTAAACTTAGGTGCTTAAAAATGTGTAATCTGTTAGACCACAGCTATAATTCCTTGTTTATGCTTGTCATCTCTGTCTCTGTCTCTCTCTGCCTGCCTATCTGTCCTTTTTATAAAAAACTAAATTTTAAAAATGCTTAGTGGTGTAAAAATAATATATTCAATAGAGGATGTCAAAACATCATGTTTATGTTGTCATATACTTATAACATGAATTAAAAGGTACTTTAATATGAGCGATATGTCTCTAAAGTTAAAAAAATCAGCATAAATTTAAATGAATTAAGGTCTACAATATAATCAGGATAAAACCTTTGTTGGAGGTAGCGTGAAACTACATATGAAAATAATCCATTTCCGTTTGATGTAATCATTCAACTTATAATAATTTTCCTTGAAAAACAAATTTAAGAACATATTTGTTTCTTAATAATTATAAAATGTATGTGTAATGATGTTTGTGATGATATTATCAAACCACTAAAAAAGTTATAAGTAGCCAAAATGTCCAAAAGCTGTAGTTCTATTATACAAATCATAAAATTTTCTTGAAGTAAAATAATGTATATTTTATAATAATACTCATAAAAGGATTATTAATGACATAGGGAATTGTTCATTAAACATTATTGAATTAAAACTTGATATTCATTGTATAGTATGATACTAGTTTTATACTAACGTATGCATATTCACACAGCAGAGTAAATCCTGAAAGTGTATAAATCGAATGTTAAGTTTGCAAGATTGAAAATTATTTACATTTTCCATGAGATTTTGTTCTTACATTTTTCCAAATGGTTAATAAATATTTATAAAATTCAAAAAAACATGTGATATTTAAAATAAGCATAGGCTTGATCAAAATGCATTTGACCATTTATTCAACAAATGTCTACATAGACTAGTGATTAAAAAGATAGCTCAAATTCTTAATTCAACCTTGGGTGGGTTACTTAACCTTCTTAAGACTCAGATCATAATCTCACCTATCTCAAAAGATTAGTGTGAAGATTTTTGAGAGTTTTAATTTTTGTGAGACTTAATGTAAGATAACGCATTGTTGTATAGTTTAGCATATAGTAAGTTCTCAGTAAATCCTAGCTACTTCTGAGCATCCATTTTGTACCATGAATGAGGATATAAGAATACATTAACAATTCTTGTGATGCAGAAATCTAGTGTTAAAAATATTGGCCTGAATTAATCAGATAATTGCCCAATTTCTGCCTAAGTCAGAATACCTTAAAATTGGACAAATATAGGTATTAGAAGCATTTAGGTTATTCAGATCATTAATAGAAATAAAAATTAAATTTATCTAGGTGCTTAGAATATTAAAAATGTTCACTCAGTGTTGTTTTGTACTTCTTATGACTATCTTTCAAACAAAAGGAGTATTTGGCAAGGTGAATTGACATCAAAGTAGCAACCAGATTTCCACGGTAAGTATAGGCTGCAACTAGCTGACCTGATTGCTTGATTGCTTAGGGCGCTTTGCTGATGAGGTCATCTTAGGTCCAGTTAATTTGGCTCACCATAGCTCAGTTTGCTTTTCTGTACTTCATGGTGATTGACAGTAGGCAAAATCATGGCCAAGATGCAAATGAAAATGAGGCCAGAGACTTGTCCCCTGAGTAAGTTTGATAAGTAATGAGTATTCTACTGTGAAACCCAAGTGGAAGTCATTTCAATTCAATGGAATGAATATCTCTTGAGAGCTTATTATGAGCCAAGCATTGTCATAAATACTAAGGATTCAAATATGAATAAGCTATAGTCCTTTCCCTTGAGGTGTTTATAGTCATTTGGGAGAAATATGGGTAAATACACAATCACAGCGTGCTATAGATAGTATGAGAAAGACTCACACATGACGCTAGGAAAGTATAGAAAAGGGGTAGTTAGGCTGGACACGATAGCTCATGCCTGTAATCCTAGCACTTTGGGAGGCCAAGGCATGAGGGTTGCTTGAGCCCAGGACTTTGAGACTGACCTGGGCACCATAGTGAGACCCCATCTCTACTTACAATAATAATAATAAAAATAATTAGCCAGCCATGTGTGTGCATGCCTGTAGTCCCAATTACTTGGGAAATTGAGGTGGGAGGATCGCCTGAGCCCAGAAGTTGGAGGCTGCAGTAAGCTATGATCATGCCACTTCACTCCAGCCTAGGCAACAGAGCAAGGCCTTGTCTCAGAAAAAGAAAAAGAAAAGGGGGCACTTAGCCTAGCCAGGAGTATGTGTGGTAGAGATATATCTGAGTGTTTGTGCATGTGTGGAGGCAGGGGGCAGAGTATCTGGGAAGACTTTCTCCTAGAAAAGATGATCGTCAAGAAGACAAAACTATTATCAAATGTTCTATTAGAATGTGCTTTTTATATGTGCAGTCTGTCATTTACTGAAAGTCATTATGTGGCACGTGAACTGTATATCCTCTTGTTTCAAAGAGGTCACTGTTGTTCAGTCTAAGCACTGAACAAACACACCCACAGACAAAAGCATAAAAGTTACAGTGAGAGGCAAGCATGAGATGACTCCCCTCTCCCATCTTCAAGTGGGAACATCAGAGCACCTTGCTCCCCTAAAGAGTTAATGGCTTACGTAATCCGTGTCTTCAGTTTCTCCACCTCAGCTTGCATATACGGGCACTCGTATATACCTGTATACAAGTATACACAACTTTTCTTGTTTCTTATATGTGGCTTGAGGCCTCTTATTTAAAAATGTTTTGGAAAATCAGTCTGGATTTCAAAAAGCAGATTGATGCATCATCTCTACTGCTTGGAAATGGTCCTACATGGGACACCTGACATGCACGTTTCCAGTAATTGGCATTGTAACTTTTATAGAAGTTTCTTACTAATTACTATGAAGGAAGAGGAAATTTCTTTAGACTTAAGACTGTCAGTCCCCATTCAAATGTTTAACTGGGTGGTTCTTCACCGTGTTTCACTTCAGAATCCATGTAGGGTGTGCAGTTAAAAAATACAGCTACCCCTGAAGATTTTGCTCAATATATTTAAGGAAAGAATGGATGGATGATCATACCTAGTTGATGAATCCTATTTTAGGGTCACTCTAGCAATATTAACCATAGATGCATCTCATAGTAATGATGACCAATATTTCATGATGAGACCCGATGAGAGAAGCAATGTGATAGTGAACAAAAGACAGTTTTATTTACATACTGAACTTACGCTAATTATTGTTATCCATAATAATTCCTACCTTATGTTGAGCACTCACTAAGTGTTAAGGGGACCAAGACTAATCATGAATTGTCATCTCATTTAAAAACCAAAACAGATGAAAAGAAGGAGTATTTCATACAGGAAGAGGCTAAATAACTTGGCTGGGAGAAAAAAATCCACTAATTGATGAAATAGATTCAAGAAAGAGTCTGCCTGTGTCCAATCTGTACCTCTATTCACTATATACACATCCTCCTAGTGTCTTTCCCCCAATGAGGGACAAAGTCAGTATAGAACAGGCTCATACCAAGGCCATATCCACGCCATGAATTTATACTCTAGGTGACCAACAAGTGATACCTTAATGAGTAGGTAGGTATATGCACAGTGACTGTGTTTTCTCAACTAAATATTGGGCTACTTTTACTGAAAATGGGACAGAATCTTTTAAATCAGATGATTCTGAACATTCCGGGACACACATCAATAAGTACATGATAAATAGCAGATGGAAGGAAGAGACCACAGATGGAAGGGAGGTCAGTAGAAAAAGAGAACATTCTAAGCTGATGGCCAGCCAGGGTTATAGGACACTTGAGACTGACTTGATGTACCATGACATCTTACAGTCTCCTGGTATTCTCTGGCCAGGCCTAAAAACAGAACAGAATGCAACTGTTGTCTTATAACTCATTAAAAATTATTTTAGGCTGGGCTCAGTGGCTCATGCCTGTAATCCCAGCACAAGATGGGCAGATCACGAGGTCAGGAGTTCAAGACCAGCCTGGCCACCATGGTGAAACCCTGTCTCTACTAAAAATACAAAAATTAGCTGGGTGTAGTGGCAGGCACCTGTAAGCCCAGCTACTTGGGAGGCTGAGGTGGGAGAATCATTTGAACCTGGGAGAGTGGAGATCAAACCACTGCACTCCAGCCTGGGTGACAGGGCCAGACTCTGTCAAAACAAACAAACAAACAAAAAATTATTTTATATAAAATTCCCTGAAAAATTTTTAAAAAGCAGTTTCTGAGTTAGGTATCCTGAGTTTCCAGTCATAAAAAATTTAAACAAGAAAAGAAATGCTATGTTGAAACCACGTTCCTTTAAAATGAGGAACTGTGTTTTACATAAAACAAAGCTTTGTTTAAAAAAAAACCTGTAAGAATGCAATTTGCCAGTAAGTTGTGGTGAAGTATGAAGTGATATGGAAAATTGATACTATAAGACCTTATTCTGTTTATCAATATATAATTATGAGGTAATTTACAGTAATGCAGTTATTGATTTAACTTCACCTATGTGCCTTCAGAGGATATTTATACTTTAGAAATGAAATTTAACTAAATTATTGGACAAACATTACCACTGAGCAATCCTAATTAGAAAACAAATGCCGATGCAAAGATCATGTTTTATCTTGGGACGCCTCTGATCCCAATATAGCTGTCTTTTTAATAGATTAATGTTGCCATGGCGTAGCAATTGGGAATAGCTCATATTTGTTCTATTGAGGTGAGCCTCATTCTTCAGCACATGATAAATGAAAAAAACATTCTGTATTTCCCCTGAAATGCTTCCACACTTCACAAAAATAAAGAATAGCAGCTGGACTGCTAGGTCAGAAGTTATGGAGAGTTATATGTGAGCTTGCCTCAACAGTGAATTCACTCAAAACTCAATCATTGAGAAGGAAAAAAATGAAGGAAGGAAGGAAGGAATTAGAAGAAAGGAAGTGAAACCAGGCACGGTGGCTCATGCCTGTAATCCCAGCACTTTGGGAGGCCAAGGCAGATAGATCACCTGAGGTCAGGAGTTCGAGACCAGCCTGGCTAACATGGTGAAACCCCTCTACTAAAAATACAAAAATTAGCCAGGCGTGGTGGCTCGTGCCTGTAATCCCAGCTACTCAGGAGGCTGAGGCAGGAGAATCACTTGAACCCAGGAGCCCAGGAGGTGGAGTGTGCAGCAAGCCGAGATCGCACCACTGCACTCTAGCCTGGGTGACGGAGTGAGACTCTGCCAAAAAAGAAAAGAAAGAAAAGAAGAAGAAGAAAGGAAGTGAGAGCACCATGAAAAGAGGAAAAAAAAAAAAAAACCTTGGAAAACAGTTTGGGATATGAAATAATGTCTCATTTTGAATAATAATAAAAAAGACATTATCGTAGTATTTATTGGATTATTACCAAGTGCAAGGACTTCACTGTTGTGTCTTCATTTATTTTGTTTTTGAGGGAGGTATTATCCCTCTTTGTACTTTCCGAAGTACAAAGTGTATTTGGCAGATGAGACGACCAAAATGTGGAGGTTTAAAAACATAAAGTCAGGATTTGAACCCAGACAATCTAGCTGTAGATTTCGTGCTCTTAGTCACTATCCATTGATGTCTCACTGTATTTTAAAATGTAGTTGGTGTTGGCAACGGAAGTATGAATTAAACCAGCACTAGGGCATGTGTTAGAAATCTGAATGCAAATTCCTTCTGAAGTTTGATGAGGATAACTGGTGGACAGAACTTCAATTTAGAGCCTAACTATTCCTTGTGACTACTGTCTTCAATATGCAAATATGTCAACAGGTACTCACCACAAAGCAGGCATAGTCACTGACCTAGGGTGTAGAGACTGCACTTGTTGTGAATTAAGCAAAAAAATTTTTAAAAATCACAAAAATAGGCTAAAAATGTTATAATTTAAAAGAGGAACAATAATTTAACTGACCCTCTAGAAGTGCCAAACCAAGCTCTAGGGATATCAATTCCAAAGTAAAATAAAGAAAATGATTTCAAAGTTGAGTTCAGAAAGGCAAGTATTCTTCTGAATATAACTTTGTTATTTCTCTAAAAATGGCTGGCCACATTTCTTTGTATCTTGGAAAAGTCAGTTTTATAAGATTAGATCAGAACCATAGGAGACAAGAGTTACTTTATGTTCCTAATAATGAAGAATGCAACTAGGGCCGGGTACAGTGGCTCACATCTATAATCCCAACACTTTTGAGAGTCTGAGGCAGGAGGATTGCTTGAGCCCAGGAGTTTGAGACCAGCCTAAGCAACATAGTGAGATGCAGTCTCTAAAAAAA